>NW_028262291.1:5324642-5654285 GCF_047370975.1 Nipponia nippon | reverse complement strand
TGTGAATTTGTGAGAGAGCAGACACAGAAAGCAAGAAACTGGAGACAAGAAGGACTGAATTACCTTTAGAACGACCATAATGCTAGTGTCTAGCTTTAGTACCACATATGCATTTTAAGCATCTTTGGGTGCCCATTTTGAGGAACTTCACCCTCCTTGTGCACTGCTTGTGGAGCAGTGGCACCTCGGGCAGATATCTGGAGACCTTTCAGAGAGCCGGGCACTTGCAAGTGCAGGTTTGACTGTGGAATGCCTGACTTGCAGGTGCTTGCTCTCCTTGTTAGCCTTGGCTTTGATACTATGGAATAAGAGAAAAAAGCTAAAGATAAACCAGAAGAAACCAGCACTACTTTAGTAGCACACATTTTCATTGTCTGTGTGCTATCTAGCTCGGGTTGCTGTTCAACCACTGGTTACTTTGTTCAGGCTTTTTTTTTCCCTAAAACTCTTCAGGCGCTGCCCAGTCCTCATCCTCCAGACTTACAAAACCCCAGTCATGGTACCCCATACTTGTGATTTGTGATGGAGAGCAATCTTTTTCTACATTTTTTCCAAACTAGCCCTCCCAAAATTAGATATTCTGCCAGCTAGCAGAGAGGATAAGGCTAACGCGTCATCTTCAACCTGATAGCTGACCTACGTCTTGTAAGTAAGCAAAAAATATCCATTTAATTGACTTTGTTGGTGTGTTGGGGGGCTCTGGCTGCACTGCAAAGCGGTATGAGCAGTCTGAGAAAATGAGTTGAATAGTTCAACTGACATTCACGTGTGACTGTGTAGGTCATCAGGATATTCAAATGAAAACTGGATGACTTGAAGTGTGATAAATAAGAAAAGGTTATTTCATTGAGCAAATTCTAACTTCACTGTGCTTTGATTTAGACTTTAAATAGTTATGGCAGGAAAAAGTGCACGGTAACAGATGGGGGCAAAACTGCAGATTTCTTCTAATTTACTTTGTATCCCAAAATATTTGCATTATCACATGAAACAATGCAAGGGGATGTGATGGCCTTGCAACATTTTTATGATACTACCAAAAATATTTTCTCATAAATTTTCTTCTTATATATGAGGGTCCTCTGGCAGAAGTGTAAATATATAAATTCAAATATTGATATAGATAGGAGCGTAGTGATAATGAAAGTAGCTGTCAGGACTGAACTGCTTTTGAAAGCTGGTAGAACCGTGGAAAGACATTTTGGTGATGACAATCAAATCCCATCTGTCTTTTTGCATAGGGCTGGAGAACAGTCTGAAGTGATATAATTTATCTAGTTATATCATTAGAGAAGGGTGTTGGAACATGCTGCATCTGTTTGTGTGAGCTGTGCTTGTTTTTCAGTTTGGCTCCAGTTTGGCTCTTCTTGTGTTAGTTTGGCTCTTCCTCTTATATTGGAGGTCAGGAAAGACGAAGAACAGTGGGAAAGGAAGCAAGACATTTCTAACTTCTTAGTATTAGTGCATGGTAAAAGAAATATATAATATATACAAACTTTTTTGTCTGAATATATGTGTTTGTAAAGATTGAAGAACATTTGAGTTTCTTGTATCCTAGTTTCCATACAGGCATAATGTCTTTCAAACTTGGCTTGATGAAGATAGCTTCATGGGTGTAAATAAAAATACATGAAGGAAAATAATGTTAAATACTCGGTCCTATTACTCATAGTGTGTGGATAATGATCTGAATGAGAGAACATCAGCTCTGAAATCTGCTGTGCTTGGTTCATGATTTTTTTGTGTCAGGCTTTTTAACTTTTGGGCCAGCTTTTCCTTTTAGGGTGCTGTATTTCAAGTATTCAGTAAAGTATCATGCAGTGAATCTCTTTCACTTCTTATTTTATACCTCTTTTTATTCACTTGCTTTCCTTCTATCTATTTATAATTTCTTTTTTATCAGAAAAGCAAATGCCTGACCTCTTTTCTTACCCTAATTACTAACTGGTTTTGATACTAAAATTGTAAAGGGGGGGCCAGATTGTATGATACTTCATGAATATTTGGCCTGAAACTCAGATAACAATGGCAAGATCAAAATCCAGTTTTAACATATTTCTAATATATTTTCAGCATGTCCATGATCCTGTCATCTGATATTGCAGTTGTCTCCAATGAGCAAAAGCATATAATGTCATGGTTTAAATAATATATTGCCTGATCCTCTGCTTCATTTCTTTTCTCTATGCGGACAAGGCCTCTGAACCACTTAATTCTAGTTCAGGCTCTCAAAGGCGTTGTAGGACCTGTAGTATCACTGTACCTCAGGTAACGTAATCTTATCTGACTCATGGAACTGAGAGAGGAAAAGATCCCTTACGTCATCTGGGTTTTCTCACAGTGAATACAGTATTGTCAACTTATTTTGAAGAAGTTTTTTCTTTTTTTTTCAAGAAAGTTTCAATTGCCAAACGAAAATGCCTCTAAGCCTTCCTTTCTGAGATTCTTCTGTAAATCCATGCAATTTACAGTCAGGATATTTTTTCATATTGGGCCTAAATTTTTTCCCATTTCAACTACATACCTTTATTATGCCAAGTTTTACTTTTTCTTTTGAGTAAATACAAATGCACCCATATGTTAACAGTGATTTCCCCTTTCACCCTTCCCTTACTCTTTTCTTGAATCTGATGAAATGGCAACATTTTGAGATATCATTTCCCAGATTTTGGTCGGCCCCAGTGCAGATTTCATCCTGATAACTCCCTTGGCCCTTCTTAGGACTTGCTGCTCGATTCAAGCCAGACAGACACTTGTTTTTTACAGTCATATTTCGTACTTTTGAAACTGACTCCAGCCCAGGTCTTAATTAGCAATGACATATTCCCTGAACTCTTGGTTGATAAGCAGAAGATAAACAACTCTTGGTTGGTAAGCAGAAGATAAACAGCAGTTGCAGCATTCTTGGCTAGGAATCATGCCCTCGATGCCTATGCTTGATATGCAGACAGAGTCCCTAAGCTGCTTAGGCTCGTGTCCATCTGCTGAGATGGCAAAGTGCCTTCTCACAAGTTGTTTGGACTCTTGCCTTGAGGGCAGAGGTGCCAGGCAATGATCAGCAGCCTGCATGACAATGCAAGCGTCATTTCTTCTAAAAGAGCAGCTTCTTTAAGCAATTACTGTAGTACAGGCTGCTACCATGGGCCTCTTAGAGCATGGTTACACCTGTTGAAAATTATGTGCCAAGAAAAGAATACATGAACCATACCGGAGAGCAGTCCAACCGGTGGAGCGTCATTTTTAGCTGCCAAGGAGACAGGTTGCATTGCCGCAGGGGTATGAAAATTCATCAGTAGTTCTCAGGGTGTCAAAAAAAGATCTCAGCAGGACAAAACTGCCTGGAGGCATATCCAAGACAGACAGTACAGTGGCCCCAAGTAGCAACTGAAGCAAAATAACAGTAATAGAACCCGTGTGAGAGCTTTCCTCATAGAATCGGTAATTAAATCAAGTAAAAACAGGATAGCTTTGTGTTACCCTCTTCAAAGTAATATAGAAGACCCTGCCCTTATTCCTCCCGCTGAATAAACACCTGTGATATGGGCTATAAAGGCAAAGATACAGTAGGAAAAGAAGGTGAAATGCATTTTTCATAGGCATAATTAGGTAACCCTACAGAGTGGTGGGACTCAGTACAGCAGTACTAAAGTACTTTGCTGGCAGAAAAATCAAAGGACAAGGAGGAAATTCTGAACATTGCTCTATGCAAGTGCAATAGAGGGGTAAGCACTGAACAAGCCTGGTTGAAGGCAAATCCATTTTCAATCTTTTTTTTGTCCCAGAAGTCCTGAACTGCCCCTCCATTTAGGGTACAGTAGCTGCATGACAGGAGGAGCAATTCTGTCAGCTAGGGTTAGCAAACCCACTTTTCTTTTGCCTTGAGATGTTTTTAGATCACCACAAGCCACTTGTTTTGGGAAGGAGTCCAGCAGCAGCTTGTGACCCATTCTGTCAGCCTCGCTCTCCAAAGGTCACACCTTCAAAAAATGAGCTAGGATTTTTTTGACCACAACTATTTTTGGGGAAATGAAGTTTCAACAGCTTTTATAAGCATTGTTCCAGTTAGCTCATGCCATTATAAAAGATATTTTAGTAGATTTTAAATCCAAAATTACTTTTTTGTTTAGCTGAATGGTCAGAATTATTTTCTTTATTTTTAAACTGCATTGCAAAACATTTTAAATTGAACAGATTTTGGCTTGGCTATTAATTTTTTAAATTTCCGTTGTCTAGAAATATCATGAAATATTTATCTGAGAGAGAGTCTTGAAACAACATTTCATTTTTATTTTTCTTATACAGCAGAGAACTAAAAATCAGTTGTATCTTGTTTGCTCAGCATTAGCCTCGAGGTAATTTTAAATCTCCTTTGAGTTGCTGGAGTGGACAAAAGGAGTTGTGAAAGCCTCTGTGTGTTTCCAAGGAAGTACAATGAGCTGAAAGGCTGTTACCAGTCTGCTCTGGTTTATATGCAGCTGTCACATTCTGTGTCAGGTCTCATTGCAATCAGTGGGAATTCTGCCATTAACTTCATTAGGACCAAGATTGGCCCTAAGGCCCAGCTGATATTTTGTGTACACCACTGGAGTTATTCTGTTTTCTGCCAGCTGATCATTTTGCGTGCCAGATTAAGAGATTTTGGCAAAGGCCGGTGAACAAAAGCGGTTGATTCCTTACTATGGGAAAGTTTTGGTTTTGAGACAGGTAATAGTATGCCTTTGGATTTGTACTGTACAGCTGAGTTCAGAAACTAGTCTCTTGCGTGCTGACTCATGATGAATGCCAGAGCCTTGGATCTTTGACACCTGCAGTTAACATCATAAATGGCAAAAAAAGCCAGTGAACATGTAGATAATGTAATTTAAACACAGATTGGACTTTGTGTGAACCTTTCCCTCTAATTGGAAAGAAATACAAAATGACCTCCGTAACAAAAGAATATTGAACACAAGTAAATAACCCATTGCATTTCTTCTGCATGCTGTCCAAAAGACTCTGGATTGACATTTCAACATCATGTCATAGTTTCATTGACTGCAGAACTAGCTTATATATTTGTCAGGAAGCATCTTCGTCTGGAATTGTTCCAGCTGGAAAGTAGAATTTACCCTACACACTACCCAGTTTTACAGTATGTTAATCTAAAATTATTTTGAGAAAAACAATGTGAATAATTACAGCTCTACAGTGAAATGCTATCTAGTAGTTTTATTCTGCCCTAGGATCTCTATGTATAAGTCTCACTGATAGCAATATAATCTCTGTATATAGACCTAGGGATAAGGTTCGGTTAATGATGTTTTCTTCTTACACAAGGTATATATTCCTGCAGGGTTTTTTGGCTGCCCATGTCTTACAGTGGTGCAGCTGACACAGAAGCTATACGCTGATCTCTGTGCCAGCCTCTCAGGAATGATGTTGGTACAGAAGGAGTTGTTGCTCATATGACCAGCACCAGTATTCTTCTGTTCCTCTTGGGTAGTTGAAAACAGAAGGAGATTACCGTACTCTGAAAAACCTGAATCTGATCTAAAAGATAAGCTTGGAGAAGGAGAAAACACTTCAGGCTCTTCAGTCTACAATTTTCTGTGTTAAAACCTAATGCAACTTTCATTGAAGGCAACAAGACCAATTGCATTGCTTATGGTGGGAAGAATATCAGGATTTGGCCTTTCTAGTGAGATCAACCAAAGAAAGATATAATTTAAGGGTGACCGTGGCAGTGTGAGGTAGTTATGATCTACTAAAATTTCAGAAAAGCATAAAAAACGGAACAGCAGCCATTGTCAGATCCATCCAGTGCAGCATCTTGTCTCTGACGGTAGCCAACGGTGGGTGTCCAGGGGAGAGTATGAAGACAGGGCAGATGGTGATACTTCACAGGATTTTCTCTGATGTTAAAGGAGAAACTCAAACGCAAGTGACACAGAACACAGAGAGTCAAAAGAGCAACTATTTTCAGCCTCTCATCTCCTCGTTCGAGTTTGAACTAGCAGAACACATGACAGCCCCATATTCCATTACCACTAGCAGCTAGTTCAAAGCCTGAGCCAGGGTAAAATTATGTGCAAGGCATGCATCACACTCTACATTGTGTGAAAAGACTGATGAAATGCTTTAAGATTTAGGAGGAAATTGGATGCAGATTAAAAAGCCTTTTAAACCAACAAACAGAAACATTCCCTGAGTGCCTGCAATCCTTTTCAAATACGCCTGACAATGAATTCCTCCTAAGTTCATATTTGTGTTTGTTTTACTGTATGAAATTCTAATTTCATACAGTGAAGAAATGCCACAGTCCAGCATTTTACCCTGAAGAAAAATATTTGCCATTAAAAAGAGTATTCATAAAAATTTTACTTCCTCATGTTTTTAAGGATCCTTGCTAATTAATAAGCTCCATTACTAGAAGCTAATATCAAGACCTCTCTTGTTTGCTAGCTTCTCTGCAATTTGCTTTTCACCATTAGGACTCAGAATGAGACAGACATTATAAGCCTTCTCTTGAGTCACAGGGCCTTTTAGCTGTGAAGAAAGCTGAAAGCAAAGAATGTGAGAAACTGATGGCTTCTCAGCATAAGTAAGAAAAACAGGGAGGAGGGAAGAATGTAAAGGATGATGTTTCAGCAGTGATGATACTAATCACTCAGTCCCTACTTCCCTACTGAGCTGAGCAAGTTGCTGAATTAAGCAAGTGCAGAACACCCCAGAAATGTCACAGCGGAGAAGCCAAAAATACCTCTTTTTTTTTTTTGTCTGTAGGACACAGGTGAAATTTAGATGTCTAGGTCTAAGAAGCAGTCTATATAACTCATTTTCCAATACCCTTAAAACCCTAGAAATACCTACTTTCTGAATTGTAGCATTCTTGAGATTTTTTAACACAAACACTAACATGTTTGCAGAAATCAGAGAGAGAGGTGGATGCCTGGAACACCCGCCTTGCCCTGCTGTGGTCCAAAAGCATAGTGCAAAGGTTCCCCAATTCTGTCTTAAGTCTCTGAGTGGCATGCATAAGTGTCCTTCAGGTACAAGGTTTGCTTCAAGGTTGATATACAATTTACTACTTTCTGTCGGATGGGGAACTGTATGCTTTACCTGAGTTTGAAGCTTCCTCACAGTATGGTTTCTGTTTCCTTTAGCTGGTGACTGGGCTATTTAAAATACACAAACAATTGTGGGAACAAAATGCAAGCCTTTTGCTTTTCTTCCTAGCTGACCGAACTGTCTTCTAGTCTACATTTGTTTTCATCCTCTGAACCTTGAATTTATGGCCTCACAGTGGTTCATCTTCTACAGAAGGGATCAAATATGCTTTTTTCCTTCTTACTGCATTAGCCAGTGATTATGTACTCTGTGTGGCAGTAGGTATTGACTGAAGTCCCTCCTGTTGAAGTTGTAATTGTACTCAGGTTTCTTGTCTCCTGCATAAATGCTTTTTGTTATTATTTAATAACTGAGGTCCAGCATCCTTTAAGTGTGCTTTTTGATGAAGTTGACTGTATGAAAATTGTAACTTTAAGATTTGAATTACTTTGGATTCAGTGACTTAGGGTATGTCTACATGAACAACTTAGCTCAGGAGTCTGTTTTTAAAGCAATAATCTCTCCTTTTACCATGCTGTGTTTTGTATCATGGGGTAATCTCTGAACACACAGACTGGTTTCCTTTCCGATGAAATTTAAGTGGTAGGTGTATTCAAGAATTACACCTACTGTACTCTAGTCATTAATGGGTATTCAGGTTAGAGTTCCTCTGAAGTAAAACTCTTGAAATTTGTATAGTTTGGATGTCACCTCCCCAGCAAGAATTGTTTCCCTCTATGGGTATGTTCCTGTTGTGTTGCATAACTTGTAAATGCAGACATAGCCTTACGCTGAGCTTTGACTCTCTTCTCCCTTATCTCTATTGAAGAAACCTGGGGAGGAGAGAGGAAAGAAAATAAAAGATAGCAGCAAAATATGGAAATAGGAAAAAGATAGCACTTAAGTGGACAAAAAAGTGCTGCCGACTGAGGTAGGTAAAGACGCAGCTATATGACCACCTCACACAACATGGAGAAGAGAGAAAAATTGAAAGAGAAATAGTCAAATCATTCCCTTTCCATTAAATGGATTTTAAGTCCTGTAAAAAATACATCGTTAAATATAACGTTTTTGGTCCAATTCAAAAGGAGAAGTGGTTAAAGCTGGCAAAAAACATTTCCTAATGCAGCATTCAGAGATGTGATTAGGGAACGGGAAACACTCAGCTCTCAAGGACTTTGACTAATGAGAAAACCTGATTGGATTCTGGCATAGGAAGTATCCTCCTGGTGAACCTTATAAGCAATAGCTTGGAGTCAGCTGCAATTACTGCAAGAACAGGTTAGAGAGTTAGTACTGAGCTTAAGTAAGTAAGTAAATAAATGTAGTGCCCCCCCCCCCCCATGCACCCCAGTTTACTAGTAAAACAAAAATATGCTAAATGAGCCATATTTGTATGTAATCAAAAATTTATGGTTCTTTTAACTTTATTAAAGTAAATATGTAAAGGCAGAATAATTTTTCAAAAATACTTCTCTTAAATGTCATTAGAGAAATTTTTTTCACTCTTCAGAAAGAATGAAAAAAGCAGTGGGACTCTTGAGAAGGAAATCTGTGAGAGGTTTGTGCTGTTAGTGCAACGATGCTTCCAGAAAGGGAGCTTTACCAGGCAATTACCGAGGAATCTGGGGAGACAGGTAAGCAACTTGGGCTAATGAAGGTAATAGCATTATAGAACATTTTTCTAGTAAGTATCCTTACTCTACTGGCTACAAATAAGTTACGTGCAAATATTCTATAATACTCTTAGTTGTAGGCGCCGATAAAGTCAACACATAGGTAGCTGGTGCTGTTATCTGAAGTGTGCTTTTTGGCTGAAGCTCAAGGATCAATTTTCTGTCCCATTTTTTTGGCTGTGTGATTTACATGAGATACTGTAAGTGTGGCCAGAATGTTTGGCTGCTCTGCCAGGAAGGAAAAACAATAGATATTTACACTGTGTTCATTTTCTTAAAGTGATCCCAAAACCATTGGGTTTTTTTCTTGGGAAAAGAAATTTAGGATTCTGGTAAAAATATTAGAGTAGGATATCTAGCTACATGTCTTTTAATCTTTGCCACCTTGGTATACTTGGCTTTATCATGTTTGTCTTATCCCGTGTGTCTGCCACACTTCCTCTCCAAACTTATAGGCATATTTTTGTGAGATACAACTGAATGTGATGCTCGTGCTATCAGAAAAGGATATTATTCCTATTTCTGAACAGACAACAGTATGCTAGTGTAAAGGAAGAAGAGGTGAAGATAGTTGATATATCCAAAGTAAAGGCATTACACTATCAAAGTGTATACAGCAATTAAAACCTACTGGGTGGCACCATTTCATCTTCAGAATGACACGGTTTGGTAAGCCTTGTTATCTCTCTAAAAAGTAAACACAGGTGATATACTGGATACACACAGCGTGGCTATGCTTGTAAAAATGAAAAACATAATCAACAACAATGAAGTTGGAATAGCAGCCATCAACACAGCATCTTCGTAAGACAGGCTAATGAAATAGTTAAATTCTAATAACGATTGCACACCAGACCACAAAAATATAATCCCAATTGTCTAATCTCTGAAAAGACCAAGAATGATGATATTATTAAAGAACATCTGTCAGAGGCTTAACAAGTCTGGATCCTTTTTAGTTACTCATTAAAGCCCCATAAAATCTGAGAGTTTAAGAAGAAAAAACAAACTAATCCTGTGCAAATTAAAGCAAGGAGTGCTAGTATGATGAAATTTATACCCTTTAATGCAGCAGTTATGGGTAGAACAACAAAAAGTCACCGCTTTGGGTATTTGCATGGAGTAGTTCAGCTTTAGGTGAAACTTGCCAAACAATTGGAGTAGAAAACTGTTGTTATGGGGGTTCCTCTGGACTACAGGTGTTCCTCGCTCACTGTCAGACTTCTGCTAAGTTATTTAACAGAGCTGTGCCCACCCAAACTCTGCATATAGTAAAGCTCCATCTCTTAGTCCTTATCTACAGCTTCCAATCCATAAGCTCTAATCAGAACTGAATCTGAATCATCCATGACACTTAGACTGAATGAGAACACCATGTTCTCTGACTTTTGAGAGGGACAGACAACATCCTGAATTGCAGAAGCTTTTTATCTAGAGAATGTCGTAGATGTCTGAATTGTAATTTTATGTGAGAGCAGATTAACACAGATAACAAGGTGATTTTTGCAATTCATCAATGTTGGCTAAAAGGGAAGAAACAAAATGTGTTCTTTAACTGTAAAAGCATGGACTGCTATCCAGTGAATTAAAAGTTCTGCTAGTTTGGGCTGCAAAATGAATTGTCCTCGTAAGTAGGAAGAGAAATAATTTATTCTTAATAGAAGTGTTCAGGGAAGGAATTTTCTGAACCTTGACTTATACTTTGAGAAATCCCCTGGTTTTCATCCCATTAAGAAATAATTATGAGTCAATCATCTTGTTTCTGCATCCTGTATTAATTCAAAATAAGATAATTTGGAGACCAATAAGGAGTATCTATTTTTCATTTGCCTCAGGTGAATTTGGAAAATACTAGAGGAGAAAAATTTAAAAAACCCTTAGATTAGTAATTTGGTAAAGCATGAATGATGTGGGTTTTTTGGTTCTTTTCCTCTGTGCCCTGCAATTCTGATGTTGCATGCTTAAAGAGCAGGCAGACACTGTCAGAGCCAGGATAGGGCTTGGGCAGGCATAGGCTGTGGGGAGATAACAGCGAGGCAGAGCTGTGACTCTGCTGGGCAGGGTTTGGTCCCAAAGTTTGACCTGAATGGCACCATCAGCATTTGGTTTCAGATCTCCGGTTCTAAATTACTTTCTTTCTTGCAATGAAATATCCATCAGTCTAAAACCAAAGTGTAATTTCTAAGACAGCAGATGAAAAATAACACAGAAAACAGTTACGTCACTGTACCAGCCACGCCAAGCAAGATAATGAGATTCCCCTGAGCTGGTATGAGAGATGAAATGCTTTTCCATTTTTTGCTCTCGTGTTGTCTGGATATGTGTCAGGAAGGAAACCCTGCAGTTGCATGAGTTGCCTTGCCAAAGAGATGTGTAAAAGAGGGAAGGTGATACCTTCCATTTTAAAGAAGTGACTCTTTGAAGAGAAGTCTGGGGCTGCTCCATGGTGGTCTGTCTTAGCTGCCTCTAGTCTTTTTCTCTGTGCTGGGGAAGCCCAGTGTTCTTACTGATCCTGCCCAGCTACAGATTTTGAGTATTTCTGGTGTCAATAATGTGGATCCCATTTTGCTCCTAGTCCAAATTGCCTAAATTGCCTCTTGTTTCTGGAAGAATCAACCCTCTGAGATGGAAGTGGGACATTCTTGGGATGGTTCATTTTAGGGTCTACCTTCCTGAAGATACTATACACAAGAGGGAATCAATGTTGGCGCTTTCTACCCTCTGCAGTCCCCCAGTCCTCTCCCAGCAGTTATTCAGCATATCTCTGTCTTTTTCTCTTGTCAGAGCACCAATCAGAATCTCAATATCCTACTATTACCTAGTAAACAAGCACCATGTGGGATACTGTGTTTTGACATTTCCAGTCTCCATAGATAATTTTACAGGTAGCCTGTGACTGCTCATTCGCTCATTCTGTTTTCCTCATAGGGGTATTTGAGTGTCCTTTAACACAGACATGTAAATCTAGAGGTTTTGCATACTGAGGGCATCTTCCCCAGCGTTTGATGTGGAAGAGTCATGTTATTGTCTGCAGAGATTCTGTGAGACTTCAACCATAGTGCCTTCTTTTGGAAGCCTGTCGTATCTTTCTACATGAGAAAATCAAATTGCTTCCTTATTCAGAGTGATGACAGCAGGAATTACCAGTAGCTGGATAATTACTGTTGATTCAATAGGTGATGCTTTCCTTCTCTCTTTCTTACCTCTCTGAGATGAACATTGGGTGAAACACTTTCTTAGGGCATGAGTGAATCCTACCTATAGGTAAAAGACCATTTCCTCAGCCTGGGTTCCTAGTAGTGTGATGCACAGTAACAATGCAGTTCAAATCTCCGAAGTGTTAATGTAGTCAATCATTCAAGCATACACAGAATTGCCTCTTGTCTCAGCATGTGAAAAAATATCTATTCAGTCTGAAAGCCTTCTAACCCGATATAATTTCCACTTGGCCCAGATCAAAAATGGAAAAAGACCTTGTAGAAAGCATTCTGCCAGCAGCCCACTGTCCGTGACGTAAAAGGTCCAGACTGAGCAGGTTTCCTAGCAAATGGAAATTTGACGTGGAAGATGTACATCTCTGTATGACTGTAGGTCATATAAAAGTTTATAGCAGTCACGTGGTTCTAGCAAGATGCTCAAGTTAACAAACTGAGTTCTTCAGATTTATCTATAAAGTGTTTAAAGGATAGTCACATACTGAATATATTCCAGCAAGCTAATCTTGGTAAGAGTGATCAGGGTTGCATGCAAAGCGAGAACTTGCAATGCTGAAGGGAGATGCAGACCATCAAATGATGAGGTTACTGCTATGTTATGATCATCAAAAAACATCTGGGCGTCAAAATCACTGGAAACTAACACAAAATCACAGAAACTAAATGGTTGTATAGCCTCCTGCATTCAGAAAGCCTAATGCTACTTTTAGGCAAAAGTACCATGGCATTTACTGCAGCACTAGGGCTGTTAGGGCTACTGTCTTGGCCAGCTCAGCTCAATCCTATTAATGAATTCTTGCCTTTATCTTTTCTGAATATTGACTTCCCAATTTTCTTTGTTGTGCAGTTGTCAATAAGTGTTGTTTTTTTTTTTACCATGTTTAACTGCTTGTTAATCACCAGGTAGTCATCCTGGTGATGGGTGAAAATATCTTTTAATTCCTTAGTATATTTATGTTATGTCATATAAGATTTGATTCTTTAATGAAATGATTTGAGAACACTGGCTTGAAGATGTTCTAGAAGAACAAATTTGATTATAGTCTTTATCATCTTCTGCCTCCCTTTTAATTGCTACATTTTAACGCAGTCTCTTGGAAATCTGAGGAAAATCTGTAACAGGTTCACTCTTGATCTCCCTCCTCGGTACTCTTGCTCCCATGTTGTAAAATTTATATATTTATATGTACATATAAAACAAACTCATTTTTTCTCGTCTTCCTTTTTGAGTCTTTGCCTCCCATCAGCCTCAGCTGAGCTCTAGGAATAATATATACTAGTCAGTTGTTGCAGTTGAATCAGCAGGGAGAGTATATCTACGTTTGGAGGTGTGTTGGAATAGTGAATTTATATTTCTTTGTTGACAGAGTGGCAAATTAAAAGGTGTGGAGAAAATGAAATTTAGAACATATAGCAAGGTTAATGTAGGTTCAGTTTGAAAAAGTAAGCTATCTGAATGTTCCTTCAAGTGCCATACTTAATAGCAGCTTACATTTATATAGCACTTCTCATCCTGAAGCACTTTCGTGCGTACACACGATACATGCAGGAATTATTAGCCATCTCTGGAATGAAGAGGTGGTTGAGGGCCTTCCTGGAGTGCAGAGAAGAGGAGATATTTTCATTCCATAATTTCAGCCCTAATAAAAAAGGCCGTGACATTTTTGCCATAAAGGGAGTGCTTTTGAAAACTTAGTGCTTAATTGGGGCTCAGATCGGAAGGTTTTTGTTAATGTTTATTTTCTTATTTTTTTATTTAGATAAGTCAGCAGGGGGGAATCTCATCCAAATATCAATGCACAATACAGACTTCTTCATTCTGCAGAGAACAAAGGGCTGGGTAAATATTGCAATGAACATTCAGGCTTATGTTTCCGTAAAAACTCAGCTAGTATTTAGCTCACAAGGTCAGCAAAAATGGCCCTGTGTTAACTGCATATCTTTCTGTGTGTTTTGGCTAACAAGACTGACAAACAACAGGGAGAAGAGGGGAGGAGAACAAAATTTACTATGCCAAAAATTCATACCAAGTGTTAAGTACATAGGTGTTGTATTGCTGGAAAAATTTACTAGCACATAAGAATTAAGACCCAACAGTTAAGGTTTGAGAGCCATAAGAACGCAGAACTAAAGGGACAACTATGTTATTGAGTCTCATTGTCTTTACTAATAAACAGCAGTGAATAAGATGTTAGGTCTGGAAAGGTCTTCCTCGTATACAACAAGAAACAATATACTTGCCATCACCTTAAACCAGTAGATTTTCAGCAGGAAAGTGTAAGCCTGAAAATCAGGCAGAGGAAGAGAGGAGGAGAGGGGAAAAAGAGACATTCTAGCTCCCTTGCTAGGGTTTAGCAATGACACGGAACATATTAGGTGAAATACTCGGATCACTCTGTTGATGGCACTAGCATTCATTCATTGCTAGTTTCAATGAAAATCTGTAAGGCTGTTTACTTTTGGAACAGTTTCTGACATTTGCCAAGACTGCAAGGATGCTGTACAAAACCCTCAGTGAAACGGCATTCTGGCAGCAGTGTTGCATAGCCCACCTCTTTCAGAAAGAATCATAAACCAGGCTCCCAAGAAGAGGCATGAAAAGATGATGTATTTTGTGACTTTTCAGACTCTTTATATGTTCTCAATAAACATTTGCACAAGGAACTATGAGTGAAAACATCAGATATATCAAAACAGTCGATAATCTCAAGCATTCACAAAACTGTGTGAGTACTTTGGTTGTTGGAAGATGATAACATAGTCTTGCAGATCTACTCTACCTCTTTCTTCTCTACATGGGACCAGGAAAAACATAAAGCAACACAGTTTCTAGGAGGATGATGAAAGGGAACAATAGCTTTTCATTTTATTGTGGCAAAAATCCTTGCCTTGACCTTGTCATCGCTGAAGTTTTAACCTGCTGTTCTTTCACCTTGACTTATGCCTTCTCTGTGCTGGTAATGTAACTAGTGAACTTTCAGTTCTCTCTAACCTTCTGATAGAAAAATTTTCATGATAAAGTTTCAGGATTATTTATCTATTTTTCCCTTGTAAGCTTTGTGTTGATGATTTTTGTACTCCTTCTGAGGTAGTCTTTGGCAGCCTTCTTAAAGTTTGACAATCTGAAAAAAAAATAATCTGAAAAACAAATGAGTCTGTTCTTCAGGCATTTTTTATTCCTCTCGCTCCTGGGTGTTGTTGAATTACATTATTCATCTCAGTACAAGTCATAACAGAAGATCTCTGATTTTTTAAGAGTAAACAACAACCAAGAGGCAAGTGTTTTATGCATGCACAGGTCAATGTATGTGTTAATCTGTAGCTAGCAATTTTATCATCTGTGAGCAGGAACACCTGAAAGTTTAGTCATAATGAAGATCAAGTGAGAGGAGTTTTCCTGTGCCAGAGAAAGCACAGCATATAGAAAATATACTAAGATTGATCCTTTAAGTTGCCATAAATTCCATTACATTTCAGGGAAGATAATGACGACATGAAATTGGGTTAGATACAGCACTGCAAGAGATAGCGATCTTATCACTGGAGCCTGAATGGTTTTATTTGAACCCATTTATCATTCTCATTAAAATCACTGTAATGAGAAAGCAGCTCTGTTCTATTTATAAGCTTCCTTGTCAGTCTGCAGCACGCAGCATGTTAGAAAGAAAGCAGCAAAGCACAATACTGGATCTGTTTTCACTGTTGCTTGCTTACTGAAAGAAGGGAAGAGCGATGGGGCACTGCAGTGAATGTGTGTTCCAGATCCATGCGCAGCACGGCTCATCCATCCCAAGTGGGCGGCTTTAGCGCCAGGGAGATGAAATGATGGGGCGTGATTGATAACTGACAAAATAAAGGGTTAAATGTATGACTATATGAAGGTGCAATTTTTCTTCCCTCTCTTTGCTTTTTCTAAGAGTGTCATGCTGGTATGAAAACTGCAAAGTGGAGAGCACTGTAGGATGAAGTCTCTCCTTTACAGAAAAAGACTACAGATCCTGCAGAGGGAATGTAAAGTTTCAAATTGTGTCCACTCGAGGACAAGCCAATTATACAGCACGATCTGAATAGCTTGCTTTCCTATTCAAATATGTCCAGCTTCAACTTCAGCATAACCAAATGCAATGTTATGCATCTAGGAATGGTGAAAGTAGGTCAAATTGTCAGACTGAGGGACTGTGCTTAAGACAGTATTGCCGCTGGAAAAGACTTTCAGGTCATACTGGGTAGTCAACCAACCATGAACTCTCTGTGCAAAGCTCTGGCTATGAGAACACACTTGTTGAGAGGGTTTGTGAACAAGGAACTTTCCTTTGGGAATTAGGAAATTATAATATCTGTGTGTATGGCATTAGTGAAATTAATATTGGGCTATTATGTCCAGTTCTGTTGTCCAGAAGGATGCAAAAATTGCTTTGGTGAAACCTAAATAGGCCCAATTTATCAAAGAGAACTTTAAAAGGTGGCTTGATCATGTCTGTGTATTACATGGGGAAAGACTTCAGCTAATTGCAAGTGCAGCATAATCTAGTGGCTAAAAGTTGATGTCAGACAAAACTCGGGTAGAAATTATGCTCACATTTGTAAATAAGTTTATAAACTTCAAAAAGCTATTGGAAGACCTTATTCAAAGATTGGTGATTTTTCTAGTGATTTGTGATCTTCAGTGAATCAGTGATCTTTTTGAAAATATACATTTCTTCCTTATCTGGAAATTAGCATAAGGGACAGTTATATGTCATGCATTATGCAAGAACACAGATTATTTGAGTGCTAGTAGGTGGTCTCTCTTGCCTTCAAAATGTCATTAAACTTACTATATCTGCAAGGACCAATTGTAGGTGCAAGGTGGTATAATAGCATCATATAAAATCAGTGCTTGTACTGACGTTAAGGACTGGTGTGAAATCTCTGTGCATGAAATGGACACCTACCTATTTAAAGTGCAATGAAAATCTGGTAGTGCCTTTTCACATTAGGCCACTGAATAGCTACCTGATTGTGTGTCTAAGAACTCTTGAATAAAAGTTTTCCTGTTAAATGCTCAGAGCACTTGGGGAAATTGGCGCAAAATGTCATATGTGTTGTAAAGACAAATAGACTAGAACATAAGATTATACCGTTTTAGGCCACAGGGTAATAATAACAGTAAGAACATGAAGAACAGAGCCCCAGACACGTGATTCCAAGTCATTCAGTCATCCCAGATAAAAACTTTAAGCCAGTTGCATATTTGCTGAGTATGACTTTGTGCAGGTTAAGAGAGTTTTCAGTTGCTGAGAAATCCGTCTTTGCTGGAGAATAGCTCAGAAGTCAATATATACGCTTCTGCGTGCGTTGGGTTACCTACTGCCTTCTGAGGACGTGCATTTCAATGTCAATACAATGTTTGTTGCTTTGCTTTGGAAGAGATCTGCAAGAGATGATTACCTGTATGATTTCATCTAAATATAATGCAAATATCTATTTAAAATACTGTGAAGAAGTGTAATAGAAAATATTTTACCTTGCACATTTATAATTTTATTCTGTCAAGAAAGGTTCATGTGTGTGCATATAAGTGAAGGAGAAATTTTGCTGGTACCATGGCAACAATCTCTCCTTATTTTATAGAGTGAAATCTTGTAGGTTTTTTCATTGTAATAGAGTAATTTTGTCCCTCTTTGTTTTTTTATTTTTTTTCATGAGAACAGTAGATTCTTTAGGCTGATTCTGCTCACCCCACTGTCTACCCTCTTTCTCAGTGAACATCTTGGTTTCCTTCATGTACATCACATAACCTTGGACAGTTTGAAAGGCCTACTTAAAAGGTAGACTTAAATGAAAAGTGTTCAAAACCGAAAGCGTTGGATTTCATCTGCCTCATATATATGGCTCTTGCTTTTTTGAATTTCCCCTTAAGATAATTAATATATTAAACTATACAGAACAGAAACAAAGGAGATAAAGGCTAAACTTAGCTCTAGGTTGCTGGAAGTCAAAGGTCAAGTACAAAGAGAACAACTTTATAGTGTGTGGTGTTCCTGCTGTGTAAAATACTCTGCTTATTAAATAGTTTATCTAGAAACACATTACTCAGAGAGCCCAAATTCCAGCTCCAAACAAGCTGGAACAAGCATAAAATCTTGCAATAGTGCCAATAATTTCAAAGGTCTGTGGAAATAAAAATCCTTATAGAAAATGAGCAGTGGTTAGTTGCTGTTCCAGCTTTCTAAAAATTTCTCCAGAGTTCACCTTTGTCAAAGAGTCTATATCTGAATTTCACAATACTAAGGAAATTTAGTAATGACTCAAAGTGGAAGTTTTCTAATAAGAATATACCCTTCCCTTCAATTATAGGCATAGTACATGATGCCATTATCATTCTTTCTATTTATATACAACTGCCTATTCCTCAGCTGGAGAAACTGGGCTCCTAATTTAAAATTATTCCTACTCTTGTTCATTTACAGTTTTGCAGTCTGAATTTGAGTCAGAAAGGCAAGAAATGCTGTGTTGGCCAGGTGCCCACCAAAGCCACTCTATCACTCCCTGTCCTCAACTGGACAGGGGAGAGAAAATATAACAAAAGGCTTGTGGGTCGAGATAAGGAGAGGGAGAGATCGTTCACCAGTTACTGTCACAGGCAAAACAGACTCGAATTGGGGAAATTAATTTATTGCCAATCAAATCAGAGTTAGGTAATGAGAAAATAAAACCCAAATCTTAAAACACCTTCCCCCCCACCCCTCCCTTCTTCCTGGGATCAACTTCACTCCCAATTTCTCTACTTCCTCCCCCGCAGTGGCGCAGGGGGACGGGGAATGGGAGTTGCGGTCAGTTCATCACGTCATCTCTGCCGCTCCTTCCTCCTCAGAGGGAGGACTCCTCACGCTCTGCCCCTGCTCCAGCGTGGGCTCTTCTCTCCACGGGGCCACAGGTCCTTGCCAGGAGCCTGCTCCAGCACGGCCTTCCCACACGGTCAGAGCCTCCTCTGGGCATCCCCCTGCTCCGGCGTGGGGTCCTCCACAGGCTGCAGGTGGATCTCTGCTCCAGCATTAACCTCCATGGGCTGCAGAGGGACAGCCTGCCTCACCATGGTCTTCCCCAGGGTCTGCAGGGGAATCTCTGCTCCGGTGCCTGGAGCACCTTCTCCCCTCCTTCTTCAGTGACCTTGGTGTCTGCAGGGTTGTTCCTCTCACATATTCTCACTCCTCTCTCTGGTTACAGTTACGCAGGGCTTGGTTTTCCCCCGCCGCCCTTCTTAAATACATTATCCCAGAGGCGCTACCACCATCGCTGATGGGCTCGGTCTTGGCCAGTGGCGGGTCCGTCTTGGAGCCGGCTGCCATTGGCTCTATCAGACACAGGGAAAGCTTCTGACATCTTCTCACAGAAGCCACCCCTGTAGCCCCACCACTACCAAAACCTTGCCATGCAAACCCGATATGTTATGACTTCTAATAGCTTGCTACTTCAGCTGCTGTATACATGTTATACACGTACTTATATCCTTTCTTGTATTGAATTTCTGAATATATTACTAGTTTTAGTTTCCAGTATAGTTAGCTGCTCCACTACATCTGCAGCACTTGGTGAGTTGATGCTACAGAGAAGGTAGGATGGCTGGAAAAGGGCATTTTGTAGCTTTGCTAGGAGAGGCTTATACAGAATTCATGTGGACTGTGTAAGTGAAAGGCTGATCTGACTCAGTCAGGGAGTTGTGTAAAGCTTAAAATTTCTTAAAATATCCCCTTATTCTTGCCAGTAGATTTGAAGTGAGAGAGAATGAGTGTAATATAGAGATCAGTCTGAAAAGTAAATATGGGGAGAAAGCCGTTAAGAATGGATGAAGCACAGAAAACAGATGCTGAGAAATCAGCCAGCCTCATAAAAATTTCCACAGTTTACAATGAATCCTGCCTGGTAAAAGAAAAAAAAAAATTAAAAGATTATTTCCCCTGCAAGTTATAAACTACATGCATTTCTTTGAGTAAGGACCTTAAAATTTCCTATGGATTACAACCCAATCCATCTGTACATTGTGGCTGAAGGCAGGCATATATGCTTTAGAGCCAGTGCAGTCCTGGGCAGAGAAAAGGATGCACTATTGAGACACCAGGAAGCTTTCCACTTGGAGAGTAACAAAATGTTTTCTAATTAGAGTTGAAAACCTTGCTCCAAAAGGATCATTATTTATGGTGAAAGTCACCCATGTGTAAAGGGCTGATGCACCACTGAAGTCCCAATGGGAAGCTTTAATGGGATTTAAGTTGTTGTATAGGCCTTGTGAATTTTCTGGTAAACATATTGAGCATCTGCTGCACAAATTCAATGTCGGAGAAGGAACAAAAATGATTGAACTGAATAAAATAATGCATTCTCAGCTATTGTTCCTGATTTTCAAGTGCAGCCTTGTACAAATAAGATAACAGCCAGATATTGGCTTGAGGCCATCACAACTAATGTCTCTGTCAAAGAGAGAATCTGTATCACATTATGATGAAATATGCTCATTTTCATTTTAAAATATTAATTTCTTCCCATACATCATTGAATTTGGGAAACAATGCTGTAAGTCAACATCAAAATGCCTGTGCAAATGATAATCCAGTATTTCTCCATTTGTAAATTACTCTATTTGGATTAAGACCTGTGCTTTCCAATTGCCTGTGACAATACACTAATTAATAGATTGAATGCCTCCTGCTTAATAAAGTATTTAAAAATGTAATGATTACATATATTTAGTCGATTCTTCCACTGCATCATGCTTTAGCTTGATTAAAATTAATTTGAGGGAAGAAACTGAATGGTTTTTCATTATCTTGAATTGTGGCTATTACCTAGAGTGTATTCTATAACAGTAATTCACAAACAATGCCTAGAGTAAGGGCTGGGACATTGACTTTTTTCTTCTTTCACTATGACCTACGTATGGTGTTTTATTTCAGGAAACAGAACTTGTTTTGATTGCTCCTTCATTTATAATGGTGATTTTTCTCTGTTGATAAAGCTGTTGAAGAACAGATATATTTTTCTCAAAATCTGGCATTAGCACTTAATTTTTGCTATCTTCAAGTAAAAAATGAGATGCTACTTGATGGTTAGAGTTCTGTTCTGGGAATGATGATTGTACAGATCTTTCAGCTTGGCTGCAGACAGTTATTTAAGACAAAATTGTTAAATGACTGTTGTGATTTAACCCCAGTTGGCAACTAAGCACCACACAGCCGCTTGCTCACCCTCCCCCCCCTCCCCGATGTTATGGGGGAGAGAATTGGGAAAAAAACCAAACAAACACGGGTTGAGATAAAGACAGTTTAATAGGACAGCAGATGAAGAAAAATAATAATAATAATAGTAATGATAAAAGAATATACAAAACAAGTGATGCACAATGCAATTGCTCACCACCCGCTGACCGATGCCCAGCCCATCCCTGAGCAATGGTCACTCCCCTCGGCCAGCTCCCCCCAGTTATATACTGGGCATGATGTCGTACGGTAGGAATAGCCCTTTGGCCAGTCTGGGTCAGCTGTCCTGGCTGTGCCCCCTCCCAGCTTCTTGTGCACCCATTGCTCTCAGTGTAGTCTTTAACAGTGCATTGTATCACTCGATTTTCCCGGAGGCTGGTGCATGATAGGGGATGTAATATACCCACTCCATGCCATGCTCTTTGGCCCAGGTGTCTATGAGGTTGTTTTGGAAATGAGTCCCATTGTCTGACTCAGTTCTTTCTGGGTGCCATGTTGCCACAGGACTTGCTTTTCAAGGCCCAGGATAGTGTTCTGGGCAGTGGCATGGGGCACAGGATATGTTTCCAGCCATCCGGTGGTTGCTTCCGCCATTGTAAGCACATGGCGCTTGCCTTGGTGGGTTTGTGGGAGTGTGATATAATCAATCTGCCATGCCTCCCCATATTGATATTTCAGCCATCATCCTCCATACCAGAGAGGCTTTAACTGCTTGGCTTGCTTGATTGCAGCATGTTTCACATTTGTGGATAACCTGTGTGTCCATGGTTAAGTCCACCCCTTGATCATGAGCCCGTCTATATGTTGCATCTCTTCCTTGATGGCCTGAGGTGTCATGGGCCCACCACACTATCAATAATTCACCCTTATGTTGCCAGTCCAGATCCACCTGAGCCACTTCAATCTTAGCAGCCTGATCCACCTGCTGGCTGTTTTGATGTTCTTCAGTGGCTCAGCTCTTGGGTCCGTGAGCATCCACGTGACGTACTTTGACAACCAGGTTCTTTACTCAGGCAGAAACATCTTACCACACTCTGGCAGCCCAGAGGCGTTTACCTCTGTGCTGCCAGTTGCTCTGTTTCCATTGCTGCAGCCACCCCCATAAGGCATTTGCCACCATCCATGAGTCAGTACAGAGATCAAGTACTGGCCACTTTTCTCATTCAGCAGTATCTAAAGCCAGCTGGATGGCTTTCACCTCTGCAAACTGACTTGATTTACCTTCTCCTTCAGGCTAGTTACAACAGCTCTTGAGAATTTTGAATATCCTTGGGATGTTCAAACGAGCATGTTCTTATTGCTATGTCTCCTGAATGTGGTTCAGGTCTTGTTTAAGGTTAAAGAACTATTTAAGAATGCCATCCAGAGATCTACACCCATGTGGGCGGCTCCTCTGAGGGCCCCGCTGCTGCCAGGGCCCTGCACAGGCACCAATGGCCGCCACAGCACTATAGCAGCTACTGGGAAGAAAATTAGCTCTATCCCAGCTGAAACCAGAACAGTGACTTCTGTTGCTGGGTACCTAACAAGAGACTTCGAGGATTAAGAGATTTTCAGAGGTCTTAAGAATAGCCACTTGTTTATCGTGGCTATGTCTATGTCAGCAAGCGATGCAGACTGCAGGCAGCAGTTCTGTGGAATGGAGGAGCTCGTGTCCATGCTGTATGAATTTCAGGAGGTTTTACTTCACAGTAGTCTCATTCTGGGTCCTGTGGAGTGAATGCACACAGGTGGTTCAGCGTTGCTAGGTGTGCTGTGGGAGTACAACTTTGGGTTTATTTCCACCTGAAGAAGGACCGATTCATGCAGTTCAAAACCACACTGCAGCGAGAATGAAAGAGCAGTAAAGGGGGATGTTTCACAGATTGACATCAAATCTACTCTCCTGATGTACTCTAAAATGTTAATGCAGAGGTGCCCTATTTGTTATATGTTTCTCACCAATGAAAACAGTGCAGTGCAGCATGCTGCTGGTGCAGAAAAAGCTGCTGTCTCTTTAGGTTTAGTGGTAGAGGCTTTTATTTTGGTGCTCAAGGTTTCTTTCTTATAAGGTCATTACCTTAGGCAACGTAAGCTGATTTAGAATGGCAAAATGTTTTAAAACAGAGACCATTTTCATCAGACTAACTGACAGAGTTAGAAAGCAGACACATTTTTTGCCATATAGTCCTTTATCAGTTCATAGTTGGAGATGTATTTATTCAACCTTAGGGACCTAGGGTTTCGGTAAGTACCATACACTGATAGTTTTCATTGTCTTAAAGTGGATCTGTTGGTGCCAATTATTGCTAAAAGGTAGCACAAAAGCACTTGAGAGTGCACCCAAGGGAATGAGGGAAGCATTTTGAAGACATGGGTCTAAACACCTTGAGACAGAAGTGCTTCCTACAAAAAAAGAATTTTCTTGAGCAAAATACTCTAGTTTTGAGCAGTGCTTTTCTGTCTTCAGAAAGAATGTGAGCAGCCCAAAATATTCTGTACTATTTATAGTTAATAACAAATGATTGTATTACACATTTACCAAATCACCCTGATTTGAATGAATCTAGTTTGATGCATCCTTCACCTCAAAGGAAACCTGCAGCCTTCTTAATCAGCAAAAGATGATGTTTACCCCAGGGTTAGTTTGAATAGGTGTTCATGGGAGGTCAATGCACTGTACCAACCAATCAATGAAAACAAATGTGGTTCTGTATGTATATTAAAAAAAAAAAGCCGAGAACACATGACTAGTATTTGCAAGTAATCCGATTCAAGAACATACAAAGAAATCACAAGTCTCAGTTTTCCTATATAGTTGCAATTACCACAGTCATGGCAGACGTACAAGACTGAATTCTGGCACCAAATTACCATAAACTTAGGGAAAAAAAGGGCATGTTAAGTGGAAGCAACATAAGGAATGAAAATGGGGGAAAAACAAGGAAGTTGCATGTGGATATAAAAGAGAACTTAGGGAACCATGTCTGATAATGAGTTAAAATATAGCTAATCTTAATAGTGAAACAGAAGGTTACTGAGAAATCTGACTTGCTCACTTCCCATACATTTACATTAGGGTAAGAATGAGAAGTAGCAGGGAAAAAACCACACTTTTCATTAATAAAATAATCTGGTAAGATAGGTGGGTGAATTAGAGAATACCGTTGCATTAACATTAGAAAAAGTTGTCTAGAGGTATAAAATGGGCACGATAGGGTTAAGATGAAGTACGCTGAATGTGTAACTCTCCTGTGTGGTTTGTTGAGGTGAACAGAATACTGTTCATCTACAAAAAGCAGTTTGCATTAAATGTGTGATAAAAATATAGATCAGATAGGAGAAAGTTTTGTCAGCTGAAAGTCGATAGTGCTAATTTACCCAGAGAGATGAGCTCCCTATAAACATTAGTTCTCTTGGCAACGTTTGATTATTTTTGATCAATAACTAAACATTGTCTATACAAGTAGCAGGTTTTAAATATTTTTCAGCTATGTAGTTCTAGTCAAAGTTATAATTACTGTACTTTGAGCTTCATTCAGGTTGCCTTAAGCTGAAAGTTTTGGATTTGCATGTATTTCTAAATAGCTAAGTCAACAATCCACAATATTTCGGTGGAACACTTCCAGTGTCCATAATTCCTAATAGAATTTGTCATATTGTGTTTGTTGCGTAACTTTTAAAAAATATATTGTTTGCCTTACAATAGAATTCTTAACATGGAGAAGCGCAAAGAGCATAGTCATTTATCCTGATCATATCAGTCTCACATTTTTGAATTTTGGACTTCTATAATCTCTATTTGAATAATAGAAAAGGAGTCTCAAAAAAGGGCTTGCCTTTTGTCTGTATTAATTATTATTTAAATTATAGTATCACATTTTATATTATTCACTATAGGGACACATGAAAACGATACCGCTTTGTCTTGAGAGCTTGTATATTGGGATTTATTTCTGGGTTGAGTAAATGCTATTACATTATCAACTTCGTGCATGCCATTCCTCATGAGAAAATATATAATACCTTTTATTGCTGTGAGACACTCAAAGTGCTCCAAAGTATGATGCATTGTGCCAATGTGTAGTATTTTTATTGCTTAAAGTGTAGGAAATCTTATATCAAAAGAAAATCTGAACTGTTTCTTTGATGTTACTTTATACCAATATTCACAAATAGTCCGGTACGAGACCTTTTTACCTAAAACAGGATGGAAATTAAACAAAGTGACAACAAGGCTTGGAAACACTCAGCAATGAGAACTCTGATTTGATTTTTTTTTTAATTGTATTCTCAGTCTGATGTCTTTGTGTTCAGATATTAACAACATATCAAACTGAGGAAAATGCAGAACAAGACCAAGAGAGTTCTGTATATCTTTAATGACCATAGGCTTCACTAAATTAAATAGGAGCATTAGATGGAGCTAGTGGTAGATAAAAATCTAATTACTTTTGGCAATGTGCTCATATCAGTGAAAGGAAATATGAACACAAAGATAAGATATAAAGTATTGAAGTTGATAGAATGCTGTGATCCTTTTGGGAAGCTCTAATGTTACCTTTATTTATGGTGGCTCTCTGATACTTAATAGGGATGGTACCTCAGAAATAAAGTACCACCTTTGTCTCCTTCCATGGAACTCCATGGCAGTTCCACTGCCTTACTGATTATAAGAAATCCCTATTTCCTTTTCTTCCTTGCACCTCTCAGTAGCCAAAATAGTAACTGAAGTTGACTATTTTAAAGATCATGGCCCAAATTGCTACCAAATAGTGATAAAAGAAGCAACGGAAGCCCATTTTGTCCTTCAAGCGCTTGTAAACTTTTGACACTTACAGCCATGTAGATTTCTCCAATCATGGAGAAATGACGTGAACAGAAGTAGGCCAGATCAAATCTGAGCTAGATGTAGAATATGGCTCCCAGCATTTTAAAAAGGTACTATATGGGAATGGAGTTTTCTCAAGTGCTGGAGGAGAAAATGAAAGAATGGATAAAGCTTGTGCTTCCCCAGGCCACCTATTCCATCTTCAGACCTTCCAGAATTTATGGTAGGGAAGAGAAAAGGTCTGTATGTGAAAAAACCAGGAAATACTGCCCCCCCCTTTTTTTAAATTGCTTTCATTAAATATTATAGTGAGTAAGCCTAGTGGTATCAATAATCATGGAAAGAATTTTGGAATTACTCAGAGCACATTAAAAGCTTGCTCAAAGCATTTCTGTGAAAAAAACTGATTCTAAAAATTATGTTCTGCTCAGAGAATGGAAGCGTATGAATAAGTTATGCGATCTGCAAATTAATGAAATGCACAGTCCAGGCCAAGAATTTCTCATGAAATGTTGATGAATCAAGAGTAAAATGGAGAAAATAGCAGTCTTCATGTAGACACATGCCAGTCATTTTTTTAACATTACAGACTCTCATAAGTCCTGAAAATTTCCGTAAGTCTTCTTGGCCTGTATTTAGCCAAAGTGTGTCATGTTGTACCAGAGAACTATTCCTTGTGGGAGTTTCACCTTCTCACACCAGAGCTGAACTTGTTCCAGTATCTTCTGAAATTTGATCTTGCATTCTTTTGATTTTCTTTTTTGCTGTCTCAAGCACAGTGGCAAGAGTGTTCAGTTTTATCCACCACCATGCTACATTCTACTCCTGCTCAAACTTTTGCAACATATGGCCTTTAAGAAAAAATTTCCCATCCAATTTTTTTTTTCCCACAGGCTCATTACCTTCCACTTCTCAATGCTGAAATGCTTAGCGTGCCCATGCTTCAAGTCAGTTTAAGCCATTCAAAATTTTATTGTCCTCCTGCTTTGTATTGCTGTTCCTCTCTCTATTAGACTCTTTATCAAATGCAGTTGCCCTCCATGCCTGCTCCTTCCTTCTGAAGGCTAACAGTTTCAGTTGATAATGTCACGTGCAAATGTAGTAGTCGGTTTGCTGTAACCCCTTTTTTTTTTCTCTTGGCCAGTAATTTACCCATGTTCTTCATCAACAATAATGTACTTATTAACTTCTCATTTAGTAACCTGTGGCTATTTGTCACTAATACTTTGTGAGTATAATTATATAATTCTTTCTCAATTATACCATACTAGCTTGAAATAGAACCTCTTTGTGGTTCCATACTGCTTGTCCTTTTAGTATGCTGATGTTTACAATAATTTTGCATGCATGTTTACAGCCTGCATGGTTAGTGCTTGCTATGGACATAAAGCTTCAAAGTCTGAAATGTCATGTCTTCAATATCCAATTGTTGTACAGGTAGAAAGGAAAACATAAGTGGAGACTCTATAAGTATGGTGGTAAAATTATTAATATTTAAGATCGAGAGAACTGGCTAAGAAGTTATCTTTTTACTACAAGAACATTCCTTTCTGACTAAAAGCTAACAGTCTGTGATTGTTTCCAACTCCCCACTTCCGAGCTGAGCTAATACTGAGTGTGCCACTCCTGTAGACTCCATCAAGAGCCGTCTCTCCATATTGTCATGTTATTCACTGTTTGAATCCTTGGCAGTTAGCAAGCTGCTTAAGGAGTCCATCCCTCCCAGGGTTGGATACCTGGCTTTAACATTGACATGATTATTTTTCCTCACCTCTTCCTTTCTTTTCTGAAACAGTATATATGTTGGGTCTCTGTAATCACTTGGGAGAGAAGAAAGGAGCAGAGGGGGAGATGCTGTGTGAATGTTCTGTCACTGTGAGCATAGTTAATAAAGCTGTCTGACCTGTCCTAAATTGTACTTGCGTTATTATGCACTTGGGGTCCCCAGATTCTCCAACATAAGAAAATGATGCTTTATGATTTACTATAGGAACTCTGTTTATACATAATGCTAGCTGTATATCGGGAAAATTTTTTGTAAGATATATAGCTCATGTTACTTTCTTACAGAATTATTTTGCTGTAGGTGATAATACGTATTAGATCTTCTGAGTATCTGCATGAGTAATAATTTTAGGGTACTGAATTAGGTGAGATGCTGAAATACAGGGGGAAAGGAGCAGTTTAATTCCAAAATACAGTAATTACCATAAGAGTAATGCTTTTCAAGAAAATACTTGTTACGAGACATTATAGCATTAAAGCTTTTTAAGGTTCTAGGTTAGCCGTCCGTGCTTAGACATCTCCTCAGTTACTGACAAGGGTAAGAACTGTTCTTTTCTGGCAATGTTAGCATTAATCGTCAAATTCTTCAGTGTTACGGTTGTATGTTCTGCACTGATGCTGATTTCTTAATAACTTTTTATTATTCTGTGTACAAACCTATCATCAATTATCTGTCGAATACAATTCATAAATACTTGAAAATACATTTGAATTTTATGGCTAGGTCAAGGATGTGCCATTGAGTTGCACATCTTAATCTGATGAAATGCTCATCTTATTATCTACATTTATTCATTCAATCTCTATTTTCTTTATGTTCTTACTATTGCTTGATATTCTTACACTAGTGCATTTCAAGATCAGTTTAACAGTTTGTCAATTCCATGTTATGTTCCAGCTAGCTGGAGGACACTGAAGTTTGTATTTTGGAAGAAGTGTTCTTTTATTGCTTTAGCTTCAATGGATTGCAATGACTATCATTCCAGTCCTTTCAGTTTGGTAAACTAAACTGAAAGTTATCCTTTAAACTGTCATCTCTCTTGGTGAGGAAAAACATGATAAACTCGTGAGGTTGTGTTGTTTCCTCCTAATTGCATTATTCAGCTGTTAGTAAACTCCAGGAAGCCTAGCATAGAAACTCAGCTGAGAGAGATTAGAAATGCAGCTATGAGACTAACATTTTAATTTCTTATGCAAACTTGTAATATGCTGTGTTTAAGCAAGGAAGCCTTTGAGGGTTAGCGGCTGGACAGCACTGCTAAGGGACTATGGAGCACATGATCACTTCAGGACTTCCCTCACCAGTTTGTTGTGATTTTGTTAGGTCTTAGTCTAACTGCATGCAGCTGCCATTTCATCCTAAGAATCTGCAACACCTTCACTGAGGGCTGCATGTTAAGTTAGCATGTGTGGTGTGGAAATTGCCATTAAAAAGTTTAAAAAAGTAATACAGAAATGATTGGTATGGAGAAATTATTTAGTGAGGAAATAGGGAAATATGGAATATTTATAATGTAATTATTTATATTTTAAATATGGAATATTTATATATGGAAAAACTCAGTTTGCTTGACTGGGGAAACTTAAAAAAAAAAAAAAGGAAGAAGGAAAAGAAGATGACTTCTTGGAGTTTCGTAATACCACCAACTTATGTTTACATTGCCAGCAATAACAGGAGCCCCTGTCGTGTAGGTGTAGACTTAGCCTGTTTTGCCATACCATTCATGTTATGCCAGTCCAACGCTTCTCACAATATGCATCATGTTTAACTATCATACCTGGTTGACATAATTTGGATGAGTGCACCAGAAATCACAATAAATGCCTATTTCCTTTATGTCCTTGTTTAGAATACACTCTATGTAATTGCAAGATGCCACAACTCATAGTAAAGGTATAGGCCAACATTGCAGAGATCAAGAAAGCTATTTGCTTAGCATTTTTAAAAATCACATTGATTATTGTATTGTATGGTATGTGTAATCTAAATATGGATATCTGCCCGAGGAATGGAAAGAAGTTGGGATGGAGAAATTATTACAAATGTCGAAGTGCTTTTGAAGCAGTCTTCAGTGGATGAAAAGTCTCCAAAAGCTAGTACCATTCAGCAGAATACAGACATTTCTTGAGCTCAGCAGAAATACTGAAAGCTGTTAGGCTTTTTTTTTTTTCCTAATCACCCTTGTGTAATGGACTTGAATTGACATTGGGGAAATGAAAGATGAATCAAGTGCATTTTCTGTCTTTTCATCAAAGCAGTCCTTTGGCAAATCAAGTGTGGGTCTTCCTTGACCCATTTCCACTTGCAAGTTGCATCTTCAGGCAATGAATTCATGCCAGTAATATTTCAATGAATGCCAAGCTGAGAGTAACTGTAATATTCTGGAACACGATTAAGGACTCTCTTTGATTTCCCTTGTCTTTAACTTGACTGGAATACGGGAAAAGTACCAAACCCAAGAGCTGATACAGAGCTGACAAAGTAATGAATCACCATTTCCATCTCTATCAAATTTTAAGAATTAAGAATGACTGCTTGATTCCCTCTTCTAGAGAAAATGCAGCATCAGAAGGATATTAAGTCAAGATGGAAATTTGGAGAAGAGATTTCTGTTTAAATAAATCTGTTCTGTAGGAGGGGGACATGAGGACACGGGTAATTTTCTTTCTGTGTAACAGCCTGAAAAATGTCATGATGCTTCATGTTAGCTAGCAGATGAGAGAGCCGTGTTCTCCTGTTTACCTGTTATAGTACAAGCAATAACACAGCACATTTGAGTACCGCTTATAGAATATGCCAAACTCTATTGACTTGATTTAAGAAGACTGGTCACAAATAGCTAAGGTTCTGACATCCAGGCTCTCTTGAATATTCACCACTTGTCAGTAGGTGCTTGCTTTTGTTTGGCTTGTGAACTTTTGCACAAACCAGAGTTTTATTTATTATGTATACTGGAGAGTTTCTGTAAATCTTTAAAGTTGCTGTTTATTGATATACTACAGGTTCAAGCATTAGTTGCAAATAATAGTACAAATTCCTGATTAATACATTTTTATTGCCCCTGAAGTGAGTCACTTCTAGTAGTTATGTATTCTGACCCCAAGAAGATCTTATGACTCTTTTGATCTTCATAATTTTGAATGTGTAGCTCAGAAGGAACAACGTTCTGGTGTTCCACTGCATTCACACTTGTGTACTGGCTAAGTCTGCAAAAATATGTCTTGAAGCAATTGAGGCCAGCCTCCACAGTCAAGCTGCCAGGTCAGCCTCCACAGTCAAGCTTCACAAATCTGTCTCTGCCTTACCTTGTGTCGTACATTCAGCCCATCCAGAAGCGGAGAATACTCAGCTGTTAACGACCTGTGTTTTTAGTTCTGCAATGATTCGGTAACACATCTTAAAGATTAAATACATATGAAATGATTTAAAAAATAGGAAAAAAATAGTCTGCAACACTGATAGCATAGATGCAGTTGGTATGATGTTGGGCCATTTGCAAGCAGTTTAATTCCAGGCATGTGAAAAATAAAAATGGCCATTGGCTTGACTAACTTGTGCCTCAACAAAGCCCAAGCAGGAGGTGTAACTGCTCACGATGTGAGTTCTTACTGTTTGCATCCTCACAGCACTGGCAACAATTGACAGGATTTGATCTCTAGTGTTGGCCCAGTTGGAAAGTGAAAGACTTTAACTAACAGATGCATAGAAAGACCTGAATTAGGTTCTGTTTTCTTTAAATGCATAGATCAGCAAGCACAATAATTTCCATAATAAGGCCAAGAAATTTTAAGCAAATTCTAAAAATTTTTCTCATCTTTATTCATATCAATTTTTACATGCAAATATAATTTGAGGAAGGACAGACTTGATGATATTCCAACATAACTTCAAAACAGGGGAACCTACAGGCAAACAGATACTAACAATGCAAGTAAGTATGCCAGGACTTTCTGATTCTTTCGGAAATGAATCACACTTTGACACTATGTGCTATGTAAGGGTTTGAAAAATGCTCTGATTTATTTCAAAAGCTACGTTTACCCTTGGAGCAGCAATGCAATACCTGAAAGCCTTCTTTGTGTAACTTTCCCTGTAATTTAGACTGCAGGCATACTTCATCTGTTGACCATGCTTCCAGAAGGCCCACCAGAGATACTTTTCAAGTTTTATGTTTATGTAGGATGCCACGATCATATTTTTACAGGGAAGTAGCTCAAAGACAATTGTAAAATCAGGCTACCCGCTAGGTGGCAAAGAGAGACAGTGATTTGCAATGTATTTCTGCACATGGGAAAAAGAGGGTGAAAAGCAGCCAGATATAGAGCCAGGTTTACAAAAAAACATTGTGTTTTAGTGGCCTAGCCTTTCAGAGTGAGACTGAGTTTTAATAAGTGTGATTCTGAAAGACTGGAAGGAACAGATTGATTAAGGCAGTCTAGACCAGGGAAAGAAGCTATCTGCATGTAAGGAAAATTATTTGATTTCAGTTTGTCCATTTTAGTAACCTACCTGAAAGGTGTTTACTTCTCCAAATCATTTCTTACAAATTGTAATATTCAGTGTAGAGGACCATGATATTGTGGTCAGCTCAGCTGAATTGCTGAAGCAATAAGCTTTTTAAAAAAGTAATATTTTTAATGAAGAAATTCCACTAGCCACACTACAGAATATTGGAAACATGGGCTATCTCTACTGCAGTTATTAGAGTTATCATAGAAATCCATTGCTGCAGGTAAAGCCATATATAATCCGTGCATTTACAGCCCACACCTGCCAGGTACTTCCTTGACCTTGCCAGGTCATAAGCCAAGAATGTGAAGTGGAAGCTTTCATAATGAAAACAATTCAAGATTTTGGGGGCTTTTTTTTATTTTCTTTTTTAGTGTTTTTCTATACCAGCTCAAGGCTCAGCTGAGGCTTCTGTGGGTTGGATGTAAGGTGATTGTGACATAATATTTATTATAAAACAGCAGCCATATTGAGCAGTTCAAATTTGTCAACATTCTTTTTGTTGCACTGTCGAAATAAATTCTTTTCAGATTTAGAAAGAGTTGTAAGTTTCCCTTGGAATGAAAAGAATGAAAACTTCATTTGTGGAATGTAAACAAAGCACTACTATTGGTATTGTTAAAATTGTATTAATTTTTGCAAAATTCAGCTTGTGTTTCAGGTATTCTTCATCTTTGCAAGGTAATAGTGAAGCTCAAGAAACTTTATTATAAGATATGGGAGAAAACCTTATATACAGTTTCTCCGTACTTTCTATTATAAAATTCTTTTTGCTTATTTTGAAGAGCTCTAATATCTCAAAGTATTATAATAGGAACTTGAAATTTGAAAGAGCCAAATAATCCTGACACACAGCTAGTATTTTGTTCAGAAAAAGACATACTTCTCAGGACAAATTTTGAGGTAATAAAAGTGTTTTGTATGTCATATATTTAAGAATATTAGGCTCATATTTATAAATCTATTACGTAGAGAATGGCAATAGAACATGGGGGGAACAGATCATGAAGAGAGAGAAAACTAGTCTCAAAAGAAGATAATCTTTCTAATGAAAAGAGGTCATGAAGTTTATTTTATGTCTTTTATGGTGAGGCACAGGGATAGATAAGTACTTCTCACTATCGAGGGAATTTCTGTGCTAGGAAGCTTAAAAAAGTGTATTTGATGAGGAACTTGGAAGAACAAAGATGAAAGTACTTTTATTTTTCTAGGAAAAAGGTTGATAGGTCAAGCGTAAGGAAGCTAGTAACAAGAATGGCAGAGGAGGAGGGAAAAAAGGACTATTGAGATAAAGAATATGGAGGATGGCAGTAAAACATGAAAGCTGGGATGTTTAAGTCACTAGGTCTACCTATAACTTTTCAGATAAATATGAGGAGTTTGATACTGATATGGGAAGTGTCAGAAAGCCTTGAAGATACTCAGACAAGTCAAGGTGGAAGGATGATTTGATGAGAATGGAAGAGCTGCAATTTGAACAAAATAAAGAAAATAATTAGCAAAGGTAAGAGGCTCTAGCATTTGAGGTACAAGAGGACGAAACTAGATTATAGAATGTGTCCATGGAAGAAGAGGAAGAAACTATTTTTAGAACTGTCAAGGAAAAAAATTAAAATGTTTATTTGATAGAAACAGTGCCTGTGTGGGAAGTAAAATACAAGGACAAAATTTCACTGTGCCTGAAGAAGAAATTGCCTGCTGAAAAACTCTCCCATATATTATGCAGAATTAACACAATAGCTTTAATCCTGTTGTGACAAAGAAAATATGGTTTATTATAAAGAGGATTGTTTTGGAAAGGCAGTCTCAATTTTCTTGCTAGATAAGAGAGAAAATGTTCTCTTGGCTTCCCACTGCTATCTGAGCATCCAACAAAGTGAACTAATCAAAGAGAAACCCTAAAATAACAAGAATAAAGCTTGTGTGAAAACTCATTATTCTGTATAAAATATAAGGGTTTTTTTTTTGAGGAATGACTATAGAAAACTATTAAAAATGTGTATCATCCAACTGGATTCATCAGTATTAGATTCAGTAGATTTTTTTCCATAAGGGTACCTTGAAGAAAAAAAATCCTTCCCTAAATATGAAAATATGAACTGCATAATTCACTCTTACTCAAAGTTTTCATATGTCTGGGAAAATAATTTTTGTTCATTCAAAAGCAAATTCTTTGCTTATTTTACAGGCTCTTTCACCTGCTTTCATGTGGTTTGGTCATCTCATAGATGACCACTTTGTTCAAATGTCAGTCAAGATCTGGAGAAAAAAAAAGTTTCTCTATAATGTGTTTCTTCAGTAGAGAAATTTAAAATGCACAGTCTATTCTCTACACTCCTCTAATGAGGAGATAATCTGAAAAAGTCCAGAAGGATACTGAGAAGCATGGTTCTGGAATTTCAGATATGCTTTGAATGCTAATTTCTCCTCAGGGTGCAGCAGCTCATTGGAGAACTAAATATTCAGGCCAACACAGTCACCACATGCCTTATGCTCCTTCACAGAACACATCTAGAGGATAAGTAAGGTCCAAATTTTTGACTGACTAAATACTTACAGAAGCCCACTGAAATCACATTTGAATTTCACTTTACATTTCACTTAAACTAAGTTAATTGAACTGTGTTTTAAAGTAAGTAGGCAAAGATAACTTTTCCAGATTGCCAAAGGATGCTCAGGAAAGCTAAGAATGCCAATGTTTGTGAGCTTAAGCGAATAATTACCAGGAGGCATCTGATGGTACTTTCTACCTCAGATTTAGTTTTATCATATGACTAGACCCATAACTTAGAGGGCCTCTTAAAAGCTACTAGAGTGATCTAAAACTTTTCTCTGAAAATGTTCAGTTGACAGAGTCCATTGATATAGCTCCAGGTAACGCAGAGTATTGCAGACATGCTGATAAGTGTTATAAAATATTGAATAAGACATTTTGGAAAAACAATAAAATAATAAAGAACCCCCAAACATTGTTTCTAGGTAACATCTATGTGTCACTTAAACATCTATACTCAGCTTACAGTAGAGCTGTGGCTGTAAAAGTCCCATTGATCTCCATGGTACACATTCTAAAATACTGTTACAGATTATATGTATATATATAATATTATACATATATTGATATATATTTATATAGTTATATTTATATTTTAAAATAGTGATGACATGCTTTCCCTTACAAGAATAACTACATAAATTAAACATCTTAAAACCTAACCTTCATCAAATGAGTTTTAAAACAGCCAGCAAAGGAGCTTTCTGGATTGTTAATATTGATTTTTCTATATATATTGGAAAAACACAGACATTTCAAGGATTAGAATCAAGCTAGTACTATGACAGTTTCGTTTGTTTAAATTAAAACCAGCCATATCACAATGTGAACTCTGGCAAAATAATGGATGGATTGATACAGGACTCTATTTATAAAGACATAAAGGACAGTAATATAATTAAAGCACAACATTTTGTAAGAAAAGGCTTTTTAGTCAGGCAGAAAAGTCCAGGAAAAACAAAAGACTAAAAGTCAAGAGAGAGAATTTTGAGAAAGTTATTCTGTGTATATTTAAATAGTGAGGGTAATTAAAATTGAGAGCAGTTTATGAAGAGTTCTGATGCATTTTTTCATCACTGGGAAACAGTAAATCAAGACTGCTTGTATTTCTGAAACAAAATGTCTTGTTCAAACCCAACTGTTGGACTGTGAAGCTGGAATTAGTGCAGGGAAATCAGCTAGTGCTGAACAGGAGGTTAGAGTACATAGTTAAAATGGGCTTTTCTAGACTTAAAAGGCTATGTGTAATGTGTGAAAGAGAAGCATTGCAGTATGTAACTGTGAACTCAGTGAATCAACCCCCTTTGTAGTCTTATAAATATATATAGTAAGCAACAGTTCTGGTTTCAGCCTCATATTAATTTATTTTCATGACAATTCTTTTATGTTGGAGTAAGTTAAATGGTGAAAGTCTGTGTTTGAAGGGGAATGCTCAAAATGTGTGTACATTAAAAAAAAGTAGCGGTCTTATTATGTTTTATTTGCAGTGGGAATCCAACTTTTTATTATAGTTGGTATTAAAACAGTGATTTTGTAGAGAGCTGAGCTAAATTCCATTCTGTCAAAAATTGCAACTTCAGATTTGGACTGCAAAATTATTATTTGTAACGGTGCAAGAAGTACAATGAGCACAGGCTGACTTTCAGATCTTGGGGATTCTATATGCTAGAGATGATACTAGAAAAATCATTTGTTTTGCAAGCCTATCAGATTCAATGTAGAGTCACTGGGGGGAGAACAAAACACAGAGCCCTATGAAGTAATTTCTGATGCAGTGCTTTTCTGACTTGAAACGCATTTTAAAGCTAAAACTTTGCTTTGTTGTGCTGTTGAAGTATTACTGCCATTCAAACGATACTAAGCTGTTTGCTGTCAGAGCAATAGACAGAGGCAAAAAGACGCCAGTGTCTGCAGCACGTGCTTCGACATTCTTCAGTCCCGGCAGTGCTGAGCAGCTCAGTGCCTTCCTCATCCCTCAGCCTTGCTGGGTTTCACAAGCCAGGCATTTCAGTGCCCACCTCAGCCATAGAAAACACTTGATGAAACCTGTTGGAAAAGCTCTGCCGAAAGCATGCCTGGAAGGCGTAGGGGTAAAAGCATTCCTGCTGCATGGAGGAGACCCGGGTTGATTCCCCTTTGCTGAAGTGGGTTGTAGCCCATATCTCCAGTCAGGCAAGAGAGTGCCCTCCCTCTTGCAGCATAGGACGTTCTGGTTGCTTCTCCATCTCAGATGACTGTTCATACCTGTTACTGGCTTGTGAGTCTCTCTTTTTGCTTATGGACTAACCTGAGTCAATTGCCCTTCCTGGATTTAAGAAAAAGCAAGAAACCCCACATGAATATATGTCCCTAAGTCCTAAATGTGGTTTATGCCCTGCACAGCATTCGTAAACCACACGTACAGGGCTGCAGTTGCCCTTTTTCAGTCATCCTTGCACAGCTGCTGAGGTGTGTTGTGCCCTGAGTGTGCTTTATCACAATTCGCTCAAGCCCTAATTTTGAAGTCCTCACTGTTTCCATGCATGGTATGAGCAGAACTAAATACTCTACTCTTTGCTCTGGATTCCAGTTAGTGTAATGGCAATCCCAGCACACAAGTCCTGGTGTGAACCTAGTCCTTCAGCTTGTGCTTTCATCTGATCATCTGTTAAATGTTGTGGCCTGTCGTATAAATGCACAGTGAACCATTTCGGAATAAACATCATAAGATACACATTATAACCCAGCAGACCGTAACAGTTGCATATAAAACCTTATAGTACATCATGAAAACATTTACAACTAATTAGTTTAAAGCAATAGACTACTATAATTATCATCTACTAAATAATTAGTATTAATTACTTAGAGGATTAATTAGTTTGCTTCTGAAGTACTTTGAAGATGCAAAGCAAAGAATAATTGCCACGTATCATGACCTGTGTTCCCTTACAACTGAATATAACATGTTGTCTAAAATGTGTCGTCTTGTTTATACAAAATTGTCTTTCATTAGGCTGGTATGTGGCAGCATTATTGACTGGATCTAAAAGGATTTTGTTGCTATGAAACCCATTCAGAAAAGTGGCTCTCTTCTCCAATCTAAATGAGTGATCGCAGCTTTTCTATGGGGAGATCTAAGACTCGGAGGAGAATGCAATTAAGATTCATCATGCGTAGGGAGTGAAATTCATCCCCGTGCATTGATCTGTAATATATTTTTATATGTATACTAGCATTAAGAATCTAATTACTACATACTGAGAGCAAAATTCACCCGTGGAAGAATTAACTATAACCAGTTCAAACATGCTGTTCAAGTATTCCTGTAGCACTTGGGCCTCACAAAGCCCCATTAAAGTTCCTGATTTTCTAAAGTACCAAGTGCCAAGATCTCTTAATGATCTTATCGGGAACAGTGGCTGCTTTTCAAAACCTCTGAATCCAGGGCCCTTTGAGGCAGAGAGAGATAGATAGCTTTACACAGGCTCTGAATTTATCTAATATGAAAAGAAATTTGGGTATGTGAGATATCCATTGGGTTGTCAGTGCTTCTTAGTAGGTACACAAGACTGTGAAGAACTAAAATAACTGCTTAATTGTGATTTTGTTTTGTATTCCATGTATATAAGAAAGCAGAATGATGGGCAATGCTGAGTGTTAGACATCTGCAATGGTTTGTACATTGACCTCTCATCTAAAAGCAGTAGTCTTCTGAAAATTGAAAATAATCTGACTTGTCCCTTCCACAATGGGAAAAAAAATCTAGTAATTAAATCCCATTGTACATGGTGCCAGCTTTACTGCATTAATATTAAAGGATGATTAATGGAGTTATAAATCTCCAAAATCAAGGCATGATAAGGAAAATCCTGTGATAAATCTCTAACTTCAGCGGCATTGGCAGACAGCATTGTATCTGGATATTGCAACAGTCTTGATCAGTCTGTTGTCAAGAGACAGAGGCCAACTGCAGTATATTCTTAGGCATGAGGGGTCAGCAAGTGACCTTCAGCTCTTTTAAATATTTTTAGAGCAATTATGCTGATGCTTGTTCTTAAGCACCAAAACCCTCTATGACAGTTTCATTTATCCTTTCTAAAATTATGTCAAAGTGTGCCTTTTGTGTATTAACTACAGGCAAGTGATGAGCTATTCAGCAGGATCTTAAACCTCAGTGAAGAAGAGGTTTAATCATCTGAATATGATGTCGATATTACAATACCTACAATCCTTAAATATTCCCTATTTCCTTCAATTTTTTGGTGGAGATTGAAAGCACAAGGGAAGGAATGGCAGGAAACACTAAGGCCCAGTGTTAACATAGCATGTTTCTAACCTCACTGAGTTATACATCAGTTGCGACTGTGGGATTTTTTTTCCAAATGAAAGCATACTGTTCATTCACTGGGAGTTCTGATTTGACTTATAGACTTCTTATAACTCTGAGGAATTCATTAAAAATGTTTGTAACCCTTTGAGGTTCCACATGTTCCACCATACATAATTACTAATCCATAAATTTATTCTTTGCTCTTTCCTAGTTTCAAGAAAGGCTGGTTATTTAATCTGGAAGTTTATAAAGGCCGTAGACTTAGATGATGAATCACATAACGTAGCTATCAAAAAATAAATGCTGAATATCCAACATAAAGAGTATGTGAGCAGTCACAGTATAAATTCTATGTAGCTAAACCATGTACCACGTAGTTTTAAAGTCATTAGTACATTAGAATCATAGAACGGGTTGGGCTGGAAGGTCAGCTAGTCCATCCCCCCTGCAATGAACAGGAACATCTTCAACTAGATCAGGTTGCTCAGATTAGCGGACATCTGGTTTGGTTTGGTTTGGTTTGCAGTTTTCGCCTCAGTATAAGCGTTTGCAGTACCTTTGTTTGAACCAGCTGTTAAAAGCATAGCTGGTTGTGAAAAATTGACTCACTTGCACCTTGCTCCCCAATTCTGCTGCCTGCCCTTCCAGGATCAGCCCAGCTTGGCAAGAGTTTCCTTCTCTTTGTACTCAAACAGGCTTGGATCTGGAAGGTCTTGGCCTTGGGAAACAGGACAAAATCCCTGCCAAAAACTTGTTCTGAAATCTACCTCATTTTCCTAATTCTCTCTGAAATCCTCCCACAGCCAGGCATGGGTAAATCCCCACTCTGACCTGGAGGATGTAGCAGTCTCCTCATCATCCTGCTTCCTACCACCCCCCACCTACTCTGATTCAAATCCGAAAGCTGCCAGATGATTTTTAAAGAGCAGTAGATCTCCACACTAAATGGTAAAGAGAATTACCCTAAAAGAAGTCACAGCTGAAAGCCCTTACACATTTATTATAAGTTCTCAGGTGCCTGTTGGAGCATTTCTACCATTTTTTTTTCCAATGATAGACACTTGTCAAGTTTAGACAAATTCTAAGGCCTCTGTTCCAATGGCAGCAGCATGTATGGAATTAGACTGTCTCTAATTAACATGTTTGTTGGCAGGTTCTATACGGAGATCCAGAACTGAACTGGGCTGAAGATGAGTATATTCCATCCTTTTCAGAATAGTTGTTTCTGGCCAAGGCTGATTTACTGTAGCAGGAAAGAAAACTGGTCCAGGTTCTGCCTCTGGTGTGACAGTCCTCTGAGTAAAATAAATAATCTGTCTTCAAGACCATCAGTTTGATGTCATCAATAAGCATTTCATTTGCTTTTATAACAGGTAATAAAGAAGGAAACTATTTCTAGTATTAGCAAATTCCCTGCTATCTGAAGCATTACAGGTTTTTCAGTGAGAATGATAACAAAGAAACCTGGCGGACAATGGTTTTCAGAGACTGCCTGCCGCTTCTGCTGAGGAGGCAAAGATATTGTACATCATATCTTTGAGCCACATAACTGCTGAATGTAAATCAGCATTACTACCTCATTCATCAGCATGATGTCTTTAATTGTGGAGCTGGAAGATTAATTTACAATGCCTGGAAAATGGCCCAATTCTCAGGAGAAGCATTTGTATTAAATGATCAATGCAACAATAAAAAAGTGATTGTATGTAACCCTTGAATCTTATTTTGATCCAAGAAAAAAAGCAAAGACTATAGCCATGAATAGTAACTATTTTTATTCCTATAGGTTCCTGGATCCATTAAGATTATCCATGGTATTTAAGTGTTACGTCATTGTACCTGACTTCAAGTTCATTAGTATTAATTTTTGTTGATTGAACAAACCAAAAGAGCAGTATATTAAATATTAAGCTACATTAAGAGCTGCATAGCATTATTTTCTTTCTTGCCTAAAGTTTTACAAACATAAAAGTTTTGTTCTTAATTATTTAACTCTCATTGAAATTTCTCTTTTCCTTTTGTGAATCCTCAATAGAACAGGACAAACTCTGAAGCTGGATTGACAGTAGGACATACTTTCTTTTGACAATTAGTTGCAGTGACTTGGTCCTTCTGTATGGTCCTGTCCATAACTGTATTTCCAGAATGTATGTTTTACTGTGATTAAAGCATACAAAAATAAGAACTGTGTCCACATATGACAGGAGATGAGCATGGGAATATGTTTTCCATATTTTTTCCCTTTTAGAAAGCAGAACAGTTATTAGGATTCACCTGAAAGCCTTTTTCACTTCACTGGGGTTTCTTTAGTCATCCAAGCATACATTGTTGTCCCTCTTCCAATTCAGCTCATCTGAAACCCCAGAAGAGTGGAGAGAAATAAAACACAATTTCCACCACATAAAATGGAAGCAGAGGGAGGAAGGAAGAGTGAGGTTGTATGAGTAAAGAGCTGTGAAACAGATCGTAATCAAAGATGGCTCAACCTCCACTGGCTGTGAAGTTTCTTATGATCTCTTTTTCTAAACTGAAATGTTCTGAACTTTCTACAAGTAGATTGGAAGCCTTTTTCAGTTAGCAAGACCATTAGTGACTATGGAGACACTGGCGTAGTGTTTAGCAAACAAGGGGGCATCTCTGAAGTTAAGTCAGTTAGCTTCCATCTTCCCAGCAGCTAATAGGGTTGCTCTGGGCTTGCATTGCTCTAACCGCACAGGAGGATCACATAAGAGCTGTATGGAGAACTCAGTGACTTGATCCTGTGAATCTTGATCTCTTACAGGAGCACAGTCCACAGAACCACCACCATCAGCAGCACTACCTTCTCACAGAAAGGAAGGTGTTTGAATGCAGACATTAGTCTTCACAATGTAATAGTTGCTTTGAACAGCAGAAGATCATGCTGAGAAGTGCTTTCTACAAATCAGAGACAAGAGAGCCCTTCTCTCCCTTTTCTTATGAAAATGTAGTTCTGCACAGCATGACCTTGTCCTGAATATTTTACTACTATTGGGGGAAAAAAAAAAACAAACCAACACAAAAGACTAGATGTATATCTACTGTCTTTTGAGAGCTGATTGCAGTGACTTTGTCCTGGTGATGGTCCTGTCCAAACTGGACAAAGAAACAACAGCAGAAGAGCAGTAGCTGTTTATTTGACCATCCTTCCAATTATCTGCTGGGTGTCTTCATTACGTGGTAGTATGATGTGCTGTCTTTCCCTTGGCACATTGCTAATGCAGTATTTTAACATGCATTCTTCACTTTTAAGCCTTACACTGATAGGAAGGTTCCTGACAACAGCTTGAAAGTTGCTTCTTCTTAGTGGTTTCAGAACCACTTTTATCACATACTGAACAAATGTCACCAGAAAGATTACACTTGTGTTGACACCTTTGAGTTGTCATTTCAAATGGATGGAGGATGTTAACAGTGAGGACAACGTGATCCTAGCGGGTGGTAGGAAGGACAACATCAGTCTTTTTTTTTGCCCCTGTTGCTTGCCAAATGCTGTAAGCACAAAGGGGTTTTAGTGTTTTTTTATTGTGTCCCTAAAGCATATAGAAAAAGGATTTCCAACAAGCTTTAACTTCCAGCTTAGGTAACTATTTTAATTGACTTGCTTTCTCTAGTTGACTCAACATTTTTCCACTTTTTGAGTACCACCAAAGAGGCTTTATAGATATTTGCAAGGAATCCATAATGGATATTCGACACTGCTGAGTAATTGTTCAAGTACTTTTAACGTCATTTTTGGAATGGAAAAAAGCGTACAAGTCACACTGAGTTGTTACCTGGGGAATTCTAGGTTCAGCTCAGAGAGAAACTGTCAAACTTTACTGTGAGTATGTTTGGATCTTAACATTAGACTACTTACAGGAAGAGAAAAGCACAAAAAGAATTGGAAATCTGAATTGCCTTCTATTTTGTGTTGACATTTTTCTTCATTATTCTTTGCTTTAGACTCTAAATACACATATAATTTTCCCAATGCCATCTCTGTTTTCTCTTCTACGTTTGGCCCTTGAAGGCTGCTGAATCAGAGAAAGCTCGTTTTCTCATCATTCAAATTGCAGAACATGTGGAAAGCAAATCAGTTTGAATTGCTGGTTAGCTAGCAGTGTGGGCTCAAGCCTGCACTTCTGTTTCGGTACAGACATACCTTGTGTTTCTGTCGCACTAGCACTGCTGCAGTCATATCAGGCATGCTAAATGACATCATACTAAATGATTTGGAAAAAAGTTAAAAAGAGGCTTGTTCACTGCTCTATGATGTTGATATAGGCAAAAATAATAGTCTGTAACACACTGTCAGTCAACATGCAATAGTGGCTTTTTCCTGCAAAGAACAAAGTACTGGATTTGTCAGAGTATGTACTGAAACCCATCAGTATTTTCTGAGTACTTTTTTTAGTTTTAGATTAACTGGCTTATATTTCAGTGTAATAGACCTCATTTTGCACTTTGTTTTTTATTCAGTTTTAAACTGCTCTTTTTTTCTTTACTAGTTCAGGATTTTATAGATCAGTGGTCTGCTGTAATTAATTCTTATCACATTTTCTCACAGTTTTCAGTCATGTTAGTGTACAAAACTTAGCCATGTTTTGTACACTAATTTCTCTCAGTTTCCCTTTACAATTCAGTCCTCTTAGCTGTATATATTCTTGTTGCGCTAACATTCTCCAGTTCAGTAGTGTTTGTCATGTATTGAGACAGACCACTGGAATGTGGCAGACTCTAAAAGAAATTCTTTTTAACTTGTTAAAAATGTTATTTGTCTCAGCTGTGCCTTCCATGTCTGCAGCCTTCCTCTCTCAAATTTCTCCCATCGCTACACAGAGTCCTTAAGCCAGGTACATTTATTACATTCTCCAAATTCTGAAATCATACAGCTCCCATTTAAAGTTTTTTCAAACGTTTTCCTAATATGGATTCTAGGCATTCCGAGTAACAGCTACCACTGGCTTCATTGTATAAGCTCGTTGCACACATCTGTCTTGCAGTGTGCTCCTGATAAGTGTTTTATTTTGTCTCAATTTCCTATGCATGTTCTACCTGTCTTGTCTTTTTCAGACCGTGAATTTTCATTTTGTTTTACTTGCTCAGCAAAAGTTTTTAGGGGATTTTTATTTTACCTGGAAAGTGTAGAGATTAATAATTATTATAATATAAAGCCACTTTCTGTGTGTCCCAAAAAATATTTTATCTTATCTGTAGTTGTCTGTTAGCTATATTCTTATGTATATATATAAAACCACTAAAATGATGTTCTAGGTAGTGCAAACATTTGGTCTAAACAGTTGCTTTTTTGCTGTAACTGCAAATAGAGTTCTCTGACAGGATTTAAGAGAATGAATCCTTCACAATTCCTAACCCTAAAATGTTATTAAAATGGTATATAAATGTTTATAACATTGCCAAAAGCTTTTTATAGAAGGTTCTAATAATTTTTTGAATGTTTAGGGATTTTCTAATAACATGAACGATGTCTCCATGAGTCATCATCTGCATGGGGAGAAATTCTAGCCAGTGACAGTCCTATCTAGTCAAAGATCAAATGAAATAATGAGGCCGTCCTCATACATATTCTTCTAAGAATGAGTCAGATGTCTGGCCTTTCATAGAGAAAAGGTGTTGTGGTTTAACCCCAGCTGGCAACCAAGCACCACACAGCCTCTCGCTCACCCTCCCCACCCCAGAGGGATGGGGGAGAGAACTGGAAGAGCAAAAGTAAGAAAACTCATGGGTTGACACAACAACAGTTTAATAATTGGGGAGGGGGGGGAAGTTGTAATGAAGAGGAAAACAATGAGAGAGAGAGAGAGAAACAAAACCCAGGAAAAACAAGTGATGCAACCACTCACCACCTGCCGACCAATGCCCAGCCCGTCCCCAAGCAGCGATCGCTGCCCCCCCGGCCAACTCCCCCCAGTTTCTATACTGAGCATGACGCCATACGGTATGGCATAGCCCTTGGGCCAGTCTGGGCCAGCTGTCCTGGCTGTGCCCCCTCCCCGCTTTTTGTGCACTGGGCAGGGCATGGGAAGCTGAAAAGTCCTTGACTTAGTGTAAGCACTACTTAGCAACAACTAAAACATCAGTGTGTTATCAACATTATTCTCATCCTAAATCCAAAACAGGGCACTATACCAGCTACTAGGAAGAAAATTAACTCTATCCCAGCCGAAACCAGGACAAAAGATATATCATGCAAAACAAACAATTATCACCAGATAATCCCATTTCTACAAGGCTCCACATTTTTCTTCGAAACTTTCATTAGAAACACATCAGACTTTTTCATAATTATTATTAACTATCTCCAAGTTTTGGACATAGTCTCTGTATAGAGTAGATATAGCTATTAAAAATACAGAACAAGATTTTATTACCTGACCATTAATAGAATAAGGCACTTTGAAACAAAAGGAGCAGTAGAGAAAATACAGCTATATTTTACAGGAGGAGGGCTAACCTTTTAAAATTATTTGGCTATTCACTGTAATAAATTATGATAGCCTTTGACAATTAGAGGGGATATCCTGATTTACTAAGAATTCTGCTATCATTTGACATTACAAAACCCTCTTCTCCCACTGCAAGATAGGAATGCAATTTCCATGACCATCACTGGGAATTACTGTGGGCTGCCATGACAGAATAAGACCTGCCAGTTATGAGATCATATTGTACCTGTGCTGTAATATGTCTACAAGGTCTGAAAGGGTAACATAAACTCTGATACACCATGAGAACCCCACGAAACTTTTGAGAAAAATAGTTAGCTAGATCCTAGATGCAAAGAAAAGCTGTAAAGTTTACCTGCTGCCTGAAATACACTTTCTGTTTAAAACCCAGTTTACTTTTCCCCATTCCGACTGGTTATAGTGCACGATACAGACTGATGCAGACTTACAACAGACTGAGCTGTAAGGTGTCATCCACACTGGGGCTAGGGAATTGCCCTAAATCATCCATACCATTCAACTAGTTTCTTTAAACTAGTGCAGACATAGCCTGGAAGTATTCACCTGACTTCAGATGGTGAATATGTCGTTTTAAAAGAGTTAAGAAAGAGTGAGGGACATAGCTAGTAAACTTTGTATCTTTGCGCACTATGAATAATTGCAACTTAAATGCATTTTCTTCAGTGTTTGCGTACTCTCTGGATTTGCATTTTTACCTCAATAAAATCTATCACGTAGACCTAGCAAGCATTTGTTCTGCTTTGCATCACCTATAAACTGCGTTGACTTATTATAAGTATTCTCCATTGCAGCCAGTACAATTTTACATACTATAAATCAGGATGGAACTTGTCTTTATGCCTGTCTACAGCCATAATATTTCCTACTTGATTGTCACCTGCAGTACAATTATTTTATCCAGGGCTCCTCTAGATTTACATTTGTTAGGCTCACAAACACGGGTACTGCATAGTGGAAGGTATATTATCCGTGTGATGTACGTGAACCTTCTCCCCAAGCCACTCAGAAAAGCACAGGTTTCTCTGTGTGGTATCACTTTATGTTAGTCAGGTAGTATGCTAAAAAATAATGATAAATAATTTCCAATTATATCACTAAAGTTGAAGTAATAGAATGAATGTGATGTCTAATAATTTGTTGAATTATCTTTATTATTTATTTCACGGCGATTAGTATATATCATCCAGAATCTTTTTATCTCTGTGACATATCGCCACCATTTTGTTGTTTACTTTTTATATTTCAGCCACTGTGCCCCGCATTCTTCTGTTTATTTCAGTTCTACCAGGTTAAATCTAGCAAATGAAAAAGTAGACCAAGGATAACTTGTGAAACTATGTAAAAATCTTATATTTTTATTTTGGGAAAATGAATTCCTGTGTGCAGTTTAGCATCTGCGACAAAGACAGCTATCGGAAATCAAAAAACCTGCATGTTTTTTTGAAGTGCTTTAGCTGTCACGTGAGCTACTTTATGTTATAGGTCCTTTGATAGTAATGTTAAATGGAAATCATCCTTTAATCATTTGGATGGGTAGATCCAGATTATCTGTATGTTCTATCCATAAAGACCTATCTCAAGCTGGCATGTTGTGAATCACTGTGAAAACTGGGTGAACGTAGACTTATAATGATGTTTTCTCTTGGGCGTTGCAAGGCGGTTATAGAAACAGAGTGTTCTGCAGTTAAGTTTTCTACTGCTGTAATTGTCACAACCAGCAATAAAAAAATTGTTAACATTGTCAGCCATTGAGTAGCAATACATAAAGTTCCACAAGGCTTTCTAGCGCACCTCCTTAGGATGTAGAAACAATTCTTTTTAGCTCGACAGTTATGGATTTGTAACAAGAATATCACCTTTTTACAGTTTATGCAAGTAAGTTTTCTAAATTCATATTGAAAAGAGCAAGGAATGTATTCTGTGGGCAAACCAGACTTCATCTTATGGCTGTTGCCCTGCTGAAATATTTTCAGTAAATCACAGTCTTTATGCCGTCCTTGGATCTTCTGCAATCTCAGCTGCCACTGCTGTATAATGTACATTGATTTCTGTTTGGTATTCAGACAGAGAGAAAGCTGTTTAATCATTTGGTTTCTGACTTGTTAATAAAAAATCTGTCTTCTTTAATAAGTTTATTTTAGATAAAACTACAGTCTCTGCCACAAGCTGACATGCTTTCTTATGTTTTTTCAAGTAACAAATGATGCTGAGGATGAGACAATATCACTGTAATTTCTTCTTACCAAGTGAATGCCTTTGTGATTTGCAGTGCTGTTCAACATACAGATAATGAAAGCTATTTAATCATTCTCCATATGAATTGTAAATAAAGTTTTACAGTTGTCCCACATCGAGGGAAATGAAAGAAGAAAAAGGAGAGAGACACCTTTGCTCATTATAAGGAAACCTTTTCTAATAGTGCAGAACGACATGTCTATTCTAGAATGTGAACATCTTTTATTTCACTAACAGTTTTCCACCCCATCACATCTCATTGATATTCTGCTTCATTAAAGTCTCATGATAGAAAAGTTATTAATATGCAGAGGTAATTTTATATCAGATTGGGAAAAAAAACCCAAGTCTAATAATATAATTACTGATGTTATATGATGGGAAATCACTAATATGATTAGAAGTGCCTGACAGATTGTAGTAAGAGATTTGATAAAGTCCACCTGGGTTTGGAGGAGTCAATTGATCCAAGTCCCAGCTACTGTAGGGAATAGGGAATGGAGGAAGCAGTAGGGTTGGACTCCAATTAGAAGAGCATAAATCAGTTTGTTTTAATGGGTCTGCAGCTGGTTTGCACTTTGTAGCCGGACTGTTCTCTGCATTAAAGATGTTCCTCTAATTTAGCACTTGGTTCTATAACAATGATGATGATCTATAAGTATAGATAAGACTTTGTCAATAAGATAATGCATTATATTTTGAAATATTCCAGGTTAAAGTTTTCAGCAACATCTACTATTCCACATTTCATCGAATATAGAAGAAAACTTAGTCCATAGAGCCAGGTAAATCCCTTTTGCAGGTCTACCAGTGTAAACCTGGGAGATCTACAGTGAAATTGTAGGACAGCAACTGATCCAAGAGGAGTTTCAGACAGAACATATTTAAAAGATTTGTTCTGTGTGAAGGCATAAGAATTTTGTTGTTTTAGATGTTCAACATACATCAGCTCAACAGAGCAGAATTCTTCAGGCATGTATAATAATTTTTAGACAAAGCAGGTTGGAGTGTGTGATCTGATAGCTTCCCAGAGGTACCTTGTGCACAGCTTCTATGTTGCATGATATGCAATGGCTTGACTGAAAATGCAGAATTTGTGCTGCTCTTGTCATGTAAGTGACAAAATGGTTGCCTTAACATATTTTATATTTCTAGCTTAAGGAAGATGCTACCTGACACTCTATAAACATATTTTGTGTTTCTCAGCTGGAAATTCATACGACAATATGCTTGGCATTGTGGAAAGTTTGTCAGATATGTGTAACAAAGTTGTGATTGAAATCAGTTAAAGGAGAGCCAGGTTTCACAGTATCCATTGATAACAGGTCAGAGAGAGGCATATTAACAGGGGAAAAGACAAAACTGAATATCAGAATAATATAGCAAGGGAAGAAATTAAGTATTGTTTGCTATAAAAGGCTGGATAACTGGACAGGATTATTTTCTTTATATTATCAGAGCAGATGAAGAATAACTTTTCTCAAATAATTGAAATTATATCAACATAGTTCAGTTCAAAATAAAATAATATGATCTTTGACCCCTTCAGCCCATACCCACCAGTTCAGTGAGAAGTTCACAGGCCTGTCCTGGTAATGCAGGCCACAATATTTATTAATATTTTTTTTTCAAGAAACATTAAGAAAATGGTATATGTTCCTTTTGTTATTGTGCATTTATGCACTTAAGCTCATCAGCTGCTTCTTAGTGATTAAATACAATAGTGCCAAGGCATGGTCTTGGACTGTTTCCCACAGTAATGAAGTTATAAGCACAACTCTTGGCATTCTCTTGTCTTATGACAATGAGGAATCTCCCAGACAATTACCAGACTCAGCCTGAGGATGAGCATGAGCTAGGGACGATCTACAACAGGTATTTTGGCTGCAACCTTTCTGTTTTGGAGGGTAAGAGAAATTAACTATACAGACATGAGACATACTGTGCCAGATAGGTTCTTGTCCATTTTCTTTACGAGTGTAGATGAGGCAACACTAGCTACAAGATTCTAACTTAGGAGTAGAACAGCGCAGCTTCTTGTAAGTATCCAATGGTTGTGATTGAAAAACCATTGTCTTCTTTGAAGATCAAAAATAAAACCAAAACCAACTGGGTTTTTTGAAAGCAAAAGATTTCAAAAGGTAGCCTTTTGCTTTATAATGGTCTGTAGCTTTTTTTTTCCCCCACCTTGGTTTAAGTTTCCAGTACTGCATTGGTGCAACCTCATCATTATGGACTTACTTACATTAATTATGGAGTAGCTACCAATTATGACCTAATATGCACATAGCATACAGAAGGAATAGTATTATACAAAAAAATCATCCACGGCAGTGTTTTGGACATCTGTTTAAGAGATGCTTGCCTTTGATAAAACCCTCTCCTCTGCAGAGACTGAATGTACTCTTCCGCTTAAGCACCATTTGCGCTTCCTGTCAACAAAGAGTGGATTTCAGACATCTGGTCGAAGAACCCTCTTTTATTTCAGAATTGTGAAATCTAAGAGATATAATGCCTCTTATGGTCCTTTACTTAAACATTTACTTCACTCAATAGGTGTGGTTGCAATTGTAGAAGGTAGGTAAAAATCACTAGATTTGTTTTTCCCTGGCCTCTCCTTTTGTTATCACATAACTGTTGTTAAATTCCAAATAATGTAAAGTCTCTACTTGTGCTTTCCTTCTGCTGGTGCTGATTCCACTGTGACTTGATCTCAGATAAGTGGTTCTTTGGACTTAGTGAACATGACCCTAGCTTAACAAACGAACTGAAAATAAGCCTACAGTTTTCCTCCCAAACTCAAGGGGTGAGAGAAAGGGTCAGAGAGTCTCTGAGCTTCAAAATTATTCTGCTTTCTTCTCAGATGTTACAGTTTGCATCTTAACTCTCTCAGCTTGGTGGCTAGTGAAGGAAATGCCCTGTCACAGTTGGAAAACAGTGTAACATGAGCAGGCAGAGACCCAAACTTGAAAGTGAAAATAAAAATTTGCATGCTAGTCCTGGAGACCTCAGAGCTTATTTCTTCCCAAAAGAGAAATAGTTATAAGAAATCAGACTATTTAGGTAAACCTCTGCTGAGAAAGTGTGTTGATGAATGATTCCTAAAACATGTTTTTGCAAATATTATACTGAGGAAATATGACATGACTGTGAAGAGCAATTATGTTGCTAAAAATTGGTAGCTTATACCACTGTGAGATATGTGTAATAACTGTGGATCATATCCTCACCTAGAGACAAACTGTATGCACTGCAGATTAAGGGACAAGGAAGAAAAAAGGTGTTTTGAAGATACTTAAAAAATGTCTTAATCCTTGGGACATCTTCAGCCTGTGGGAGTTCTGTCAGGAATCTCTGAGTACAGCATTTTGAAATGCATGACATTTTAAAGCCGTGCAAAGATTTCCCACCCATTCAATAAAACCTGAGGATTAATTCCTTCCATATTTCCTGAAGAAGCATGTATTCTAGAATGAATATCATCAGAGACAGGTACCCATTTCCTTTCATCCTACTGCCATGCACTACTGCAAACAGCCTGGCTCTGTCTTCTTGAGGACCTCTTCACAGGTATCAGAAAGATGCTGTTCAGTCCTTCAGTAGTTGGCTCTTCTTCAGGCTGAACAAGCCCTTTTGCTCAGTCTTTCCCCATAGGGCCGGTGCTCCAGCCTCCTGAGTATCCTCATGGCCCTCTGCTGAATTTTCTTCAGTTTGTTGATGTCTTTCCTGAATTGGGAGGCCCAAAACTGGATAGGGTATTCTAGATGCAGTCTAAAATGTTCCAAGTGAAGGGAGGTAATCGCTTCCCTTGATCTACCAGTTGTGCTTCTGTTGATACAGCCCAGGGTGGTGTTGGCTTTCTTTGCTGTGAGAGCACCCTGCTGACACATGCTCAGCTTGCTGTTTACGTGGAGCCCCAGGTCCTTTTCGGCAGAGGTGCTCCCCAGCCAGTCAGTACCCGGCCTATTTTGTTGTTGCAAGGTGTTATTTCTTCTTCGGTGCAGGACTTTGCGTTTATCCTTGCTGAATTTCATGATGGTCCTGTTGGCCTGTTCCTCCAGCACGTCTAGATCCTTCTGAATGGCAGCCTTGCCCACCCTGCTGTTGAGAGTATCAGCTGGTCCCCCATTTATAGTTATCTGCAAATTTGCTGAGCTCCATCATGTCTTCCTCATCATTGGAGGAGGTGAGTGAACATCGATAAAGATGTTAAACAGGAGAGGTCCCAATACAGTTCCCTGAGGTACCACTTTGGCACACCCCTGCCAGGTGGTCTACCCCATCCAGGTAGAGAAAGGCAATTAACTGCTACCCTCTGAACCCATCCATCCAGGCAGTTTTTTTACTCATCTAATTGTTCACCTATGCAGACCATAATGTCCTAATGGACAAGAGTATAGTGGGAAACAATGTTAAAACTCTTGCTAAAGTCAAGGTAAATGACAACCACAGCTCTCCCCTTGTCCACAAATCTAGACATTTTATCATAGAGGGCAATCAGGTTGTTCAGACATTATTTACCCTTGGTAAACCCATGCTGACTGTTCCTGATCACCTTCTTCCCCTTGATGTCCCCAGAAATGTGCTCCAGAGGACTTGTTTCATGATATGCTGCCTGTGTTCAACACCATCAACTCAGAAATTCTTTATTACAACCAAAAATGAGGCATATGCCTAAAAGATCTAGGTGTCATGTGTTTTATAGCATTTTATAGCAAAATATATCTATTATCCCTCATTTTGTTGATACTTCAATAATGCAGGTGCTTCATGTATGATATTTTCTGGTCCGGTAGTCAGCAATAATGAAAGCTAAGTAATTGAAGCAGGTGTAATATGCCACTTGTCACTATCAAAGCTTTATAATTTTGATGCCTGGGAATCTCATATATGGGCTCTCATATCAAAGCAGCAGATGCTTTGCTGCTGGAGACAGGGTCAGAGTTTGCACTGAAATCCTAAGGGTTTATATGGGTGTCCTACTTAGTGCCAGCTGGCTTCTGAATGATATTTACCTAAGCTCTCTTTTTTATTGATATCTTCCAGACAGCAAACATAACTGAAAGTTCTGTCCCTGTGACTCCAAGATATTGTGGGTGATTGTCAGTCTGAAGCAGAAATTCTTTGTGCCTCACTACTTCACCATTTTTGAAGTACAATACAAACGCTATGGTCTTTGGGGCATGTCATTTCAGTCTTCAGTTTTTGAAATTTATTTCCACCATTGCAAGAGAAAGAAAGCGGTAATTTTCATATTGTCTTCCTCAATAAGTATGAAAACAGTTTATGCCATTAAGGTTGTGACCAAGTATCCCTAAAAGCCCAAATAATAAAATCTAACAATCCTTCTCAGGATAAGTCAACCAGAGAGTAAAGCCAGATGGTAATTTAGCACAATTTCAGGGATGCTGTAAGTTACAGTGGCTGGAATAGTCCTTTGATGCAAGTCCTGTGACAATTACATTTTCCTTTTCATGGCATGTTCCTTTGCTGCAATTTCCTTTTCCAAATATGATCATTTTCCCCCACATGGGAGACAGTGAGCTCTAGCATATGGATTTCCCACTGTTTTTCGTTGTCCAAAGGGCAACCATGAGTCATCACAAGGCTCCATAAAGAATCCAGCCTTTAGTGGCAGAGATTCAGTCTTCAGTATTTGCTTCTGCACAGTTATTGATGGTGGATGAGTGGTCTAAAACATACTTCTGAAGGAAGGCAGACAGGCTCAATGCTTTTTTTCTAAATCACATATAAAGATAATTGTGGCATGCATCCATCCATATGCTATCTGAAATGAGGTGAGGAGAGACGCTGAATGTGGGTACTTTGGCAATTTTGTTTTGAGGAGATTTACACTTTATAGAGCTGTGTCTGACACAATTGCTTTTTTTTAATGTAAGTTAAAAATAAAACCTGTGTATCTCAGATTTACATATACCTGTTTTCTGTAGAACATAATCTACTGGTCTGTCCTGCCAGAATATTTAAGATGTCTGCCATATATCCCTTACAAATATTAATTGGTGTTACTCCAGGGATGAATTTGGCTGCTCAGTACAGAAACAAGCCCGTTGTTCGTCTGGATGGATATGCTTCCTTGAACACTGGCCAATGCCTAAGGTCTGAAAGGCAAATGAAACTTTTCCTCATAAAGCTGTTTAACAGTATCATAGGTTTGTGGGGAAAAACAATATATTTTCCGATGCCCATGAGTGTTACTGATGACTTTTTTGGATGTAAAATAGAAGCATAAATTTTCAAAGCAAAATACAAGGTGAGAGTAATTGTTCTGAGTTAAACCCTTTCTGAGAGAAAGACTGGGAGGAACTGGAGGCAGCCATCGTAAAGGCAACAATGAGATGCAGCCACTTGGCCAGGCCCATATATATCACTTGGACTTGAGGTAAAAAGACTTTGGGAGACCAAGTACACCCCTCAAAGATCTCTAGGACTTGCTCTGCACCCACAGAATAGTCTGCACAGAAAAGTAGTTTGTCTTTATATGTGCCAAACTCAGGGAACTGCTGTTATACCCTTTCAAAACAAAACCACCTCCAGATCTGTGGATGCACTGGCATCCAGCTAGAAAGAGCTGAGGTTTTGATCCTTGAACTCTAGCTCTAATCCCAGGCTCAATGCTAAGCACAGCTGTAGTTTATGACCAATCCCAAAATAAAACACAAGATAGGGCACTAGCCAATGTCAGTGCCATTCTTCTTCCTAACTGTGTAAGCACATAGAAGTTAACCGAAGTTTTGCTTTTAAGATCTGTTCAGTTTTCCAAACCTTAACCCTGACCATAATTATAACTCAGGGCAATTCTCTGAGGAAAAGGAACAAGTCAAGCATTATTTATAATCCCTAAAAGTTTGTATTTTGAAGAACCCAAACATAAACTTGATTCTTGAGCATTTAGATTCCTGTAACTTAATCATACCCATGAGACTGGTTCCTACAGTAAACAATAACATTAGGAACTGGTTACTGCTGACATCACCCTTTTCATAACTTTGTGGACTTCAGAAGATTCCAGTCATGTAGAGGACTTCTGACGTTTTGCTTTTTCAAATTCTAATTGTTATCCCAACCTTAATTTTCACCTTAAATATCACAAGGGTATCATCCTTTAGGTTAAAATGGAAAGTAAGATATTGGAGCCTTTGACGCCAACAGTCTGTCTAACTCTGCTGAATTTTCAGGATCCATCTGTTATTTAGTTTAAATTTTAGCTTCCACTGTCCATAACACTATCCACAATTTTAACTTCAGACAGGGAACCAATACATAGATTAAAATAGACGGATTAATACCCAGAGAAATATAAGAGAAAAAAAATCACAATATATTAACACCAGGCCTGTTCCTAATCTGCTAACTTTTTACAGGACAAAAGCTTTATCTTTTTCCAACTTTTTCCTCACCCCTGTTCTACCCCAAATATCAAGAGACCAAAATCAACAGTGAATAGAAAATGACGTACTGAAAGTTACACCTGCCTTCTTCCTGGTGTTTCAGCCTGTTGCACCCAATCATCCTTTACACTGCTGGAGTCCTAATCTTTAACCTCCACCTTAATTTTAACTTTAAATATAGGCAGAAGATCCAGGCAAGCAAAAGAATAAAAAAGAAGTTATTGGGAATTACGAATAAGAGACCTCTTTCTAATTTTCCAGGTTTTGAAAAATCAGGCTATTTGGCTGTTGTCTTTCATCTCCAAGACTTTACCCTCACCAAACCAAAATTCCAACCTTAAAATGGCCAGGGAAGTACAGGGGAAAAAAATTTTTAATCTATTAGCATCATCCATTTTCCGTATTTTGTGGCACATGTAGAATCTAAACATTATCTCAGCTGCTGAAGATATTGTTTTCTAAACTCTGGCTAACTCTAACCCCAAATAATACATGCTGCTAGTATGTCTCTGTGCAAAAGAAGACAGAACTCAATTAAGTTGCCAGTATGCAGGACTTTATATAAAACAAAACTATTATTTTATTGGAATTTTTTTTCATAATGTCTTGCTTCTGACTGGCTATATGGTCATTACTGGATTGACTCCAAGCAAGGACCACCCTGGGACAAAGACACGAAATATTTGGTTTTCTGGATCATATATGCCTGGGGATGGAGGAGCAGAGCACCTTTCTTTTAGTGGACTAGGTGTGACCAGTTGCCGTACTTCAGTGGCTTCCCTGAGGATATATTCACACCGACCCAAGCCTGAACTCAGAACCATGCCCCAGCTGCCCTCCTCCTGTTTAGAATTTTCTTGTTCAGAATTATGATACAATGAAAGGCACATCCCACATGTAGATAATAGCATTTCGTTTTCTATAATGTGGGACTAGTGGCTGTTTCTTAGCTGAAAATGACTCACGAATACTCCTGTTCCCAGACTGGTGAAAAAGTTAGATTTAGAACAAAACAAATGAAAAACACCTGAGGAGCATGAGCTCTCAGGTGGGGAGCTGCTAACTACCAGAGCTCCCAGCTGATTCTAATGCCACCTTCTGTCTAGTTACAGCCTCTGCTAACAATCTCCCCTTTCATTTCAGCAGAAAATCAAACAGGTGAGCTTAAATCTCTGAGATGCAACTGTTGGGTGCAGCACTCTGGATGGAGTGGTAGCTTATCAGCCTGCTATATATAGAAGTAAGCTTGAGGTATGTTTGGTTGTGGTTTGTATGGGGTCAGGACTACTGCTGTTAAGGTAAATTTGTCTATTTGAATAGTTTGCCTGTTTAGCATTAAGCAGGAATAGCATCTTGAATTACGTTGTTATCATTCTGTAAGGTACTTACAGATAATTGAACAGCATTGTTGTGTGCTAAGAATGTGGAGGTATACGGAGGAGTGGATTTCTTCCAGCTCTGTGGCTTTCCAATATGTTTTTGGTGGCAACCGGCTTGTAGAAAGGACAAGAAACTATTGTGATGTTCTTTGAAAGAAGCCATAAAAAAAAAAAGGTTTGTTAGCAGTTCTCCTGGTCTCTGTGTGTATTTCAGTTGGTGTAACAGCTGCTGGTCTGTTTTACTCAACAGTAATTGGACAGGTGACCTCTGAAAACTAGAAATGGGAGTTGTTATAACTATTCTAGCTGAGGCTGTAGCATATTTCTACTGTCTTTGGTATAGAGGGAAATCAATAATGTGTCATTTAATGGGGCCTGGAAAGGATTTGCGTTCCTAAAATGTTTGGGACTAGGAAGATATCAACAATTATGATCTGATAAAGGACAGAGACTGTGCCCTTTATGCCTATCAGTGTTAACTTATGTGTGGTTGTTATTGTTTGCGTTGTGGTATTATCTATGTATCTTAGCTCTTAAGACCTACTTAGGCTGTATACCATAGAACATATCAAAAGGCAGGCCTTGCCTCAAAGAGTCTGAAAACTGAATAATTCAATGTAGCAGAGATCGGATGCATTCTTTTGGAGAATACAATGCCGCTTTCTCATCTTATGTCCTTATCGCAAATGAAGAAACTATTTGTCTTACAACACTGCAGCTTATGAAGTTCTTTTTTTGTAGTTAATGATTCATGTAAATGGTAACTTGCAGCAAAAGAAAAAAAAAACCTCTTCAGTTCACAGTGCAATCTATTTCATTCTTTCTGCTGCATAGATCCTGAGACCCTCGATGAGGCACAGAACAAATTTGGAACAAACAACAGCCCTCCATCAGGGCAGGCTACAAAGATCCTTCTCTTTGAAAGGCCCCTACCCAAGTTATGTTTAGAATAAACAGAAGAGTTGAAAGATTGATATGACAGTAGCTTTGTGGCTGGTTTGTTTGTGATGTGAAGAGTGATGACAGAGGTGATCGCTCTGAAAGAGCAGCAAAATTTGGTATTGTCCCTTTTGATGCATAAAATGCATGCAAAATGGTTTGAAAAGTGCAAGTTGATTAGTAAAAGGAAATTTGCAGTAATTGTAGTGAAATGAAAAAAGGAAACAAGGCAAGAGCATTGGAAAGAATACATTTAATTACATGTAGTTACTTGATGTATATTTCAATTGGGGAAAGAAAGGGAAAGGAGCATACTAAATAGTGGTAGCGTGACAATTCCTCTAAGATGATTTTCTCAAATGACTGAACTTTGTGTGTTGGTTTTAAAGTTGAAAGGAAAAAAAAAAAAACCCAAAACAAACAAACGCAAACCAAAACCCAAACAAACCCCCAAAACTATTGTGAGTTGTTTCTAGCTATGTCTGAAAATGGTCATAAGCGTTTCCTTGCTGTGATGAGTCAAAATGCTCTGCCATGTCCTTCATCACATGCATTTGTATGTGTAGGCAAACTGAACTTCTTTTCTGGTAATGCTCTGTAAGCATGTTGGGTAGAATATAAGTTTAACAAAATTTTAACAATTAGGGTATAAGTAAAATATTGTATGTTGTTATATAAGGGAGACCTTATTGCAGCCTTTCAATACTTAAAGGGGGCCTACAGGAAAGATGAGGACAGACTTTTTAGCAGGGCCTGTAGCAATAGGACAAGGGGTGATGGGTTTTAAACTAAAAGAGGGTAGAGACAGGCTAGATATAAGGAAGAAACTTTGTATGATGAGGGTGGTGAAACACTGGAATGGGTTGCCCAGAAAAGCGGTAGATGCCCCATCCTTGGAAACATTCAAGGCCAGGCTGGATGGGGCTCTGAGCAACCTGATCTAGTTGTAGATGTCCCTGCCAATTGCAGGAGGGTTGGACCAGATGGCCTTTAAAGGTCCCTTCCATCCCAAAGCATTCTATGGTTCTATATGATGTCACAAGCATTTACACATGCAAGCACTCTACGGTTGAGCTGCTCAGTTGAACAAGTTTCTGCCATCCTTCAACAAATTGCAGTCTGGTTTAAAATAAAAACGCATGTATGGCAGAGGGAAAAGTAGAAGCAAACTAGAGGTGAGACAGGGTTCCTAGCACTAATTCAAATGCTTTTGTCTCTAAACAAGTAGTCAGACTATGCTGAATAATTAATAAACTGAAAATTACATCCTATCCATGATTTTAATTTGTATTCCCCATAAGCAAAAAGTTTAGGTGTGGAATAACTTATCCTATTTTTTTAACCACTTTTTACACTGGAGAAATTAATACAAAGACTTTCCATTTTGGATTTAAGATTAATGCAAGTGCATACTTCTACCAATGTCAAAGGAATATGTATGCTGTTGCATGATATGGGGTGGGGGAGGATGATTTGTGCATGGGAATGCACTTTCTCAGTTATGAGGGGATTTTTTTTCTTTCTTTCTGATACCATCTAATAAGCACGTCATATATTTCTAAGGTGGTAAAGAAAATGTACAGTGCTACTACCCAGAGATGTTGGAATCCAAACGTAGATAGGTGGGTGGTTGCCTAAGTATGGATCTCAGCTTGTGTGCCATCAGGAGACTTCACCAGGGGCGATAGTTAGCAATACTGATTGGAATGTATTGTGACTTGCCATGCCTTGTTCCTTGTGCCTTCTAATTGTATTTAATCCAGAAGAAAAGCTCTCCTAAGACTTGTATTGAGGTTACATTCTGGAGGATAATGTTTTGGTCTGTGGCCGTACTAAGCCTGGCTCTGGCCAGCACAGTAGGATGGCTGCAGCTATGTAGGGTTCAAAACACAGGGGAACTCTGTCTGCCTGGTGTGAGCCCTACGGTGAGCTAGTACCCTTCTCCAAGCAGGGAGCAGTTTAAAACTGCCTGGACTGCAGTAGTGCTGTTTACCACAACTGAAACATATTCCAAATCTTGGATGCTTTTTAAAATAGGCATCTAAATGCCATGTTACCAAACTAAAGCCTAATTGCTAAGCTATGCATAGGTGTGAGATTTTGATGCCTCTCCTGGTTTATGAAAGTTGAAAAGTTGGATGATCAGGTCTAATTCTGCTATGGTTCACCTCATCCATCAAAGGCACGTGTTCGCAAAAAGGTCCACTGTGAGGAGTTGTTTTCTGCCAATGGACCAAGTGTGGCTCGCAGCAAAAGTTGAACTAGACTTACTGGGGAACTTAATAGGCAATATATGCATTTTCCCTTTTCCGTAGCAAAAGAGCATATTGAGCCTTTTAAAGAGGGGAGGAGAGCCCTGAGGGAATACCAGTTGATGCCGGTTGTTCCCTGCTTCCCCTCCTGCTGGGCCTCTGCAGCATACAGTGGGCTGTGTAAATGTACACTGACCAGAGAATTTGGCCCAGTATTTTAGATAAAGGTACACCTATTGCATATCATTTGCTTGAAGAAGAATGCTGTTGGAAACTTCCAAGTGTTTATATGTTTGAGAGAACACATGGGACTCCAGTGTATTTTTCATTGTCTTGGCTGACCTGGGAAATATTCCAATTAAAAAAAGGAAAAATATTACATAACTTTTTGTTTCAGTGGTATTGATTCCCTTACAATTGCTGTCTTATTCTCTAGGGAAGCCTTATCTCATCTGAATATGACACTCCAAAAAAAAAAAAAAAACAAAGAGAGCCTGCTGGGAGATCTGATAGTTAAATCTGCACTTGTGAAGGACCTGCTGTGCAGGTAAGTTTTCAAAATGAACATCTTTCTTTCTCCCAACACGTGAGATGCAGATCTGGAGGAAAACTGAAAACAACACATCTGTCATGGTGTTATAGAGTATCTTTCTTGTCATCTTTAAGGATGAAATATCTCAAAGCGATCCAACTCAGAAAGAGTCGATTGATGTGTCAGCTTTGAATGGAAGCTGTATGGACAAGTATGTCAGTTCTCACATGTATGTTCATATGGTACTGGTGTGATTTTTTTTTTTTTTTTTTCCATAACATGATGTTTAGCTCGTGCATACTTCAGAGTGACACCGTGACCTCCTTTATGCTTTAGGTCACTAGTTTGGCTGTAGCTGGATAGCGGAGAGTGGGCTGCAAGTGAGGGGACCACTGCAGCAGCACGTAACCCTGTGGGAGAGCACACTTGCTGATGGGATCCTGAGCTGTCGGGCTAAGCTCCTCCTCCTGTCACGTGCAAGACAGGCTTTGCATGGGGCTTTGAAGGGTGGGATTTTACAGTGTAAAAAAACCTGTGTAAAACCCATCCATCAGCCTTGAGCAATAAATAGGTATTTGGAATGGACATCTGGTCAAGGTGATTTTTCATCCTTTAGTCCTGTTTGCATTGCTAAGGACAAAGGGTTCACTTCAGAAACTGAGCCACGTTTCTCAAATTCCTCAGTGAAATTGCCTTTGCCCTGAGGTAACAGGGTCAAGTTCCAAGATTTTATTAAAATAACAAACAAGTAAGTAAGAGTTAAATGTCAATGATGCTAAATTACTGCAGCTTCACATGGCTGATTAAGAGCAGATCAAATCAACTTCCCACCGTGGTATTCAAAATTGTTACTGTAAAAAACACTGTATGAAATTTGACAAAAATGTCTTATTTCAGTGTGAAAGCTCAGCCTTCTTTCTTAACCTTGCATATAAACATGTGGAAGGAATAGTTGTTTTCCTTTTCACCAGGACTCTTACTGATAATCCACCAAGAAGTGGGACATCAGTCCTGCTGGCAAAATAAATGAACGAATCGTTATCGGGGATTGATGGTTAACTTATCTATTTAATGATACACAGGAGGAATTAAACGACTTTTTTTCAGTTTACCAGATCATACTTTCTCCTTAGATATCACCACTGTTTGAAAAGCTATTGTTTAGGCTTATCTTTTAATATGTAACAGTGTCAAGATTACAAAGGCTTAATAGATCAGTGATTCCCATATTGTAGCAACTTCTGATAATGCCTCGCCTTCACTCTAGAGGCTTCCACTAAGGAAAGGACAAATGTGGGAATCTGGGACTTCCCTTCGAAGAAATGTTGGTAATAATAACATGCTTCAACAAACTTAGGCTTATGCAATATTCGTACAGTAGTGAAGCTGTTCTTGTAAAACTTCAAACTGTCATTTTTCTCCAGGACTCTCTGACACACACAGCTGTAGTTTCTGTACTGCTAGAACCAAGAGATGGTTCTCTGGGAAGTGATGCACTGGTCTGGTGTAAGGAACTGATCACACAGAAATAGTCAATGAACCAAATACTGTACTTCCTCTGCAATGTGTGTGAGATCATCTTGGTAACTCTCAAGGGAGTATGCTTATCTTCTCTGTAGTTGTGATCTTTAAAAAAATTTCACTTTCTTCTTCTTATACCTCAAAAATACCTTCTTTCTTTAAGCCCAAGGCAGACATTGATGCTTTTTGGATTCAGTAAAAAAGTTTGATTCTCCTGTGACTGTGTCAGGTCTTTAGCTGCTATGTCTGTGAATGTCTGTACCCTTGAGACATCTGCTGTTGTAATTGATCTCCAAATTGAAAATAATAATGGGAAAAAGCTAGATAAGGACAGAGGAAACTGATAATATCCTTCTGAGGAAAGAATTGAGCTTACAGTTGAATTTGGGACTGTTCCTCAGCATCTTTTAGAAACCTATCAACGTGTCCATTCTCAATCACGGCTATGACTCCTGTGCTGAGCAAGAAAATTAGGAGTAAATTCTAGATGGCAAATACTGAGGAACCAGTCCAAGACTTTTACTGTATGAATACAGAATTACTTTTACTTCTCTATTAGAATAAGTTTCCTTTGCTGCAATGCTATTAAAGTTTTCCCAGGCCTACTAATGTAAGTTTACTTCAGTATGAAAGGTTAGCTGTGTTCTAGTTGTGTTTTGTTTGGAAAATTTGGCTCCCTGCTATACCAGTGTCAGAACAGCCTCATTGGTGGAATTTACTTCTGGGGAAGTGTTTTTTCTTCAGGTCTTAACTCTTATCACAGAGACGAAACACAGCAGGTTATCACAGATGGACATGTAACTGATAGTATTTTCCTGTTCAAATACAAACAATATAAGTATGTTCCTAGAAAAAGAGAGAAGTAATTAATAAAAAAAAAAAGCAAACTTAGGTCCTCAAAAAATAATCTTCTGTGCTGCATCTCTGTAGCCTTTTTTTATTTTATTGAGATGGAACACCATACAACCGAGTGGGGAAATATTCTCTAGTTCAGAGTGTAATTGAGTAGAATCTGACTTATTTTGGGCTGCGCACAAGAGTATAAATCAAGGAATTAACAAGACCAAGAGACAAGATGACTTTCCAGATCCCAGAGTGTCAGTGCTGGAAAGTTTATTGTCATGGCATTTCCAGCCAGAATTTACAGACTCAAGAGGTTCAGATATTTTGGATACATTTCAGATCAGCATAGTCTGCTTGGCATGCTGTCTGCTCCTATGGCAGCAGTTAGTTTTATGACAGTGTTTTATACAAGAAGCAAGATGGCCTGTATTGGGAAACCTCCGCAGCTTTATTTTAGCAGTAGCATGTCCAAGAGGAAGACCCACCACTACTATTCTCTATATCCATGGGTCGGTGTCTACACTGAAAATCATTTCAAAGGATGTAGAAATGAAAGGCCTGTTTTTCCATAAGCTGTAAGTGTCAGTTCAGCTGCTGGCTGCTTTTAATGTGTGTGGTGTTACAGTTAGTTTGTGACGGTGAACTAGAGTCTTGATTACTTATCTTTCTGGCTCCTCTTTCTTTTTTTATCTTCTTATTGCTCTGAGATCAGCAGTTGAACTATGGGGGCATGCAGCTCGCAGAGCCCTGGGGAAGGAATACTATTAGTGGAAGTTCAGCAGTTATACTTTATCAGGAGACCTGGAGTGGTTTCTTTGTGGTGGTTATCTTTGGAAGGTGCTCACTAGGGGATCCACATGTTCCTACTTACAGACTTCCGAGGATGACATTTGCTAGCAGGGCCGAAAAACCCACAGGTCTGCATGTGAGCAGAATTTTTGAACAGGCAGTGTAACCTGCTATGATTGCATTTCCTTTTGTCTATAATCAGCAGAATTCATCTGCCAGGGTGTTTCTTTCCCAGTATTTTGGGTGAGTAGACCCACACGAAGATCCCACTTCTTATCTTTGCTAGGATTTATCCAGCATTGAGTACTTAGTGCTGCGTTGCTGTGAGAATGACTATCATGAAAGGTACTATGAAATTTGTGATCTCTTGCCTTCCTACTCCCTCCCCTTTACCCTGATCATAAACACATAAAAGTGTTTAGCCATGACAGTACTTCTATTCAGTTCATGTCCCAAGAAGTACCATAAGTGTTAGTTATGGGGTGGTAGTGCTGAAGCTGTTGACCGTGCTATTATTAGATGATCCCTGGCATTCCTCAACTAACTGAGAAGTTAGAGACCATGAATTTCCAATGTGTTGTGAGGTAAAATGCAAAATCACTTCTGGGAATTCCTGCAAAGGCTTCCACAAAATCCATTACTTAAAGGCAGAGATAAAAATTTAGGTAGTAGTGACTGATTTCCAGCTGAGATAATTTTGCAAGGCTACTGCTAGGGAAGAGGCAAGAGTTCAACCCTCCGACGGGATTGAAAGGAGCCTTGCTGTGAGCAGCTGCTGAACCTGGAGAGAAGATCTAGGTGCTTGTTAAGCTACTGAAAGGTGGATCTGACAGCTGCTCCTCATGAATATAAAAACATACAAAGCATGCGGTCTTTTGAAAAATGGATAGTTGGATGTTCATTGGTACTTTCTAAGTGACTTTTAGTGCCAAGGATGCTCAATATGGGATGACGTTAGGGACATAAATAGCAGGAGAGGATTAATTGCGTATTATGGATGAGGAAGGACTACGATGTTCAAAAATGGTTTCTGCTTGGCTGTTAGGATGCAGAGATGTTAATTTTTCTACCTTGGGTTTGCTTTGGGATGGTGATGCCACTTCAAATGTTTTCTCAAGTCGGAAACAAGTACTATGTTTATCTGTGGCTAATCTTTTGAGTGTCTTTTATCAGGTTAGTTTTAACATATGTCCTTGGCCTTCGTCTTTTATCCCTAGGAGGAGCTGGTGGTTCTGTTTAACAAATCAAAATCTATCTCATAATATGTTCTTCCCTTATTAAAATTTTTTCCTGATATATGAAGTTGCTTTTTCATTTCTTTTAGTCCCTCAGTGGCATAAGGGGGAAAATTATTTTTAAATAAATAGATCTGGGCTGAGGCTCTAATGCCTGTCCTTTTTCTGCTGGACTCAATTGCTTTCTTACTTATTTTTACATTCTCTTTTCATGAAGAGGCACTGATGTTGTAAAGCGTGTCATTTCTCCTAAGATTCTCATCAGTGAGGAATTATATTAAAGTAATGAGGCAGAAATTAGCTGGAATTCAAGCGTTATAAAAAGGGAAATTGCCAAAAATGAGGAGGTTTTCTCTGAGCACAAGTATCTAAATACAGTGTTCATATAATGACAATAAAATATGATCTAGTGATGAGAAATCTGCGGAAGGAAATGGTATTTGGATATATTTCCCACTTTCTTACTGCAATAGAGGAAATAGCAAGAAATTCATCGCTGTCATCACAAAATGATTCTCTCTGTTTATGATTGCTCTGCTTAGTATTACTAAAAATTAAAATTGGTTTACTGGAAAAGCCTGCTATGAACTAGTCACAGCTCAGTCATCTCCAAAATAGCATTATTACAGATCCTGTATCTCAGGAACTTGTGTGGGAAGGTGAGGGGGAAGGTAAAGCAGTGCAGCGAGAATATCTGCTTCGTGTCTGTTCCATCTCCCCATTTTCACCTGCAAATAACATAAGACAGTGTTCCTTGCTCTTTCCTTACCCCTGCAAATGATTCCAATAATCACAGTGATATCAACCTAGCATAAAAGCATAAGATCTTCATAATGACTGGCTTCGTAGATATTTAAAATGTGTGAGGTAGCTCTGTCTCTTCTTTACAGAAGCAGCAGAGAGGGGCTGTTTATCCAGCCATTCTCGATCTGTTCAAATTCTATTGCAAAAATAGAGCTTGATGAATAGCTCAAAAATCGGCTACTAAAATCCCTGCCTTGCAAACTGGATGGTCATCTTCTGCCTTCCTCGTGTCATCTGTAACAGATGTTTGCCTTGCTGCATATTGTAGGCACAAATGCTCATCAAAATAGTTTTAAAGCCTTCATGATTAATATTACATGTTCTTACGCAAATATTTTGTGGAAATAACTGTGAATCTTCCATTAATGAAACAAAAAATAACTACATAATTTTATCTGCCCCATTGCAATTGGCTGTCAAAGGAGGAAGGGTGTGGGTTTAGTATTTCCCAACTTGTTTTGGTGCTTAACATTCAAGGCAACTCCCAATTTTGCCCTTGTAAGAACATAAGTGACACATTTCTACACCTATGACCTGTAAACTGTATGCATTGTGTGGTAATAACTCTGGTCCTCAGATGTGCACCTACCCATACCTACACCGCAAGATGCGATTGGGACGGTCTCTGTGCCATCTGGTTTCCCTTGGGATTAAACACAGGTATTTGGGGAGGGAGAGAGCCTCCATGAAGTCTTACAGATATCTTGATGTGGATGATCAAGAGATGGTGCCTGCATCTGCAGGGTACCTCACGAGTGATCCCATAATATCAATTTTCACAACTACAGGGCAATTTCTTTTTTATTCTTGCAAGCTGTGAATCAGGCCAGGGTCTCATTTGGGCCTCATTAAATTAGAGCTACATATACAAAATAAAGAAGTTCAATAATTTGAATATATATGGAGATGGAGCAGTTCATAATTCTTGAGTTTTAGTTGACTGAAGAGGTATTGTAATGAAAAATGAATAAGAGGAGTGAAAGGAGTTAAACTACCTATTTTTTGATCCTGGATTTCCTGTAACAATGTGACTAAATTAGAGTGTCTGAGTTAGGCAGTGTACTGTAAAGCTACAAATGTGTGTGCAGTACATTGCCCACCTGGTAAGTTTAACAAAAATGCTGCACACCATTTCCCAAAAGCTCATAATTTAGTCAATTCAAGGCCTTTTTTTCCATAATGCTATGTCTGTTTCTCTGTAGGGACTATCATGGTAACAAATTGGAACTCTTTAAATTTTCAGTTATTTAGGTTAAAATGTTGCCCAGAAAACCTCTGCTTTTTTTCTTATGTAGAAAGTATTATTTTTATTCTCATAACAACAAAAATGAGTGAGGTATCTTACTCAAGCTGCAGAACAGATAATGATAAATTATTAAATAGAAACCATTCTTGGACAGAGATAGGAAATAGAAAATTTTGGACCAAGCAGTGACTATTTTGGAGGAAATGATTTGGCAACCTCAGTTACAGTAACTACTGTTACCCTATTACAGCAAATTTATGGAAGATATATTTTCATGCCCACTTATCGTGCTATACCTAAGTAGGGCCACTGCTTGAACAGAATGACTTACAGGTAAAATGATAGATGTGTTTGGAACAGGGCTGCATTTCTGAATCTATTAAAATACTGTATATTTTATTTCATACTTCCAAATTGTTTTGTTAAAATATAGTATTGCAGCATGAGCACCAGTGGCACATCCTTATCATTTTTGCTCATCTTGAACAGTTCCATGTAAATATTAATGAGGAAAGTCTTTCTTTTGCTCACACTGAATTGTGGTCTGTTGCTCTAGAATTTTATTTCCAACGCGGTTCGGTGTCAAATCTGGTGTAGTTCTCCACACAAATCATTGTGTTTGTCTGTGAGAATGCAGCTCTTGTGGGTGTTTTTTCCAGAGAATTGCAGTCCTAATGTACCTATATGTAAGTGTGTACACACTCACCTGTGCCTGCACCCTTGCAGAGGATATGCATATGTGTAGGTGAACGTATGTACATACATAGTTAAAATATACATAAATGTTTTAGAAATAATTTTCATTGTTTTAATATGCATCTGTCTACGTGTACCTAAATATATACAGGCAGTATGTGTCAACCTACAGCACGCACATACTTATTCCTACACATATGTGACGTACTTCGGGCTCTCTGAAACAGGCAGTTGTACAGGGTTACAAATGTCATGCTCATTGAAGGAATGCATTCTCAGTTTCACTATTTGCACTGCCATGTTTGATATCTTTTTTTGATAATTTAAAGTGGAAGAAATTGTTTTGTGCATTACCATGTGACATAGCCGTGCCCTACCACAGGGAGTGAGTCTGTAAAGAGAAATACAGGCATAAGAACCAGCCTTTCTGCCCTGAAGGGATAAGGAGGAGCAAGGCTTGAGCAGCTGCTCTCAGTGCCCCCCTGGCCATGTCCGCAGCTGGAGCAAGCGGGATGTAATGGGAAGATCTTCCCCTCCAGAGCTATGTTAGCCTCACGGCTGAGATGACATGCTGAAGAATCTGATGTGAAGAACTAAGAATTATGTGTCTAGGGATGATACTGCTGAATACGATCGTATCTGTGCACTTATCACTTCTCCACTGTTAAACTTATGTTTTAAGTAAACAAATATTCTTTTAGTCTTCCCTTGTACAAAATCTGGTTGTGATTAGTTAAGGAAATGGAGCACATCCTTCAGATAAGCAATTTTGCAGCTTCATGGTCGACCACTTTCTCAGACCCCACAATGCTAAAGTTAACATGGTTCACTTCTGTGTAATGATGTCTGACTTACAAATTCATAACACAGTAAAATAAGTATGTTCTAGTGATCAGCAGTGGATAAAAATTCCCTTGGCAAGCATAAGATAATGCAGAGAGAACTTAAAAACAAATGTGGGTCTTGAACAGCCTGTAGTGATAGTGGGATTTGTACTTTTACAAATAGCAGTGGTAGTTGAAGGACATAAGCAAGCAGTCTGTAGGTAGAAATAATACAGTTTAAGATTTTATTTTACATGAATAAGCATAATCGCAAAATACATGTGCCTATGTATATGTAGATAGATTAATTTTAAGACTAAAATAATTTCCAAAAGCAAAAAGTAAAGTGGCATTTCTATTATACTGACTGACATTTCATTATTTAAATGCCTAACATGCATTTTGCTTTTGGATAATTAGTTGTCAGTTTGCAAAAGCAATTACATTTTAAATGTTACCAGAGTTTTTCCAAAGGGAAACTTAGACTTTTTATCTTGTGGCTGAATTGGTGTTCAGATCTAAGTAAAGACTTTGTACAAAATGCGTTTTCCTCAGAGGGATATGTATTGGCAAACAATGGTAACATATAGGCAGGATTCATGTGTCTCGGGGGGGGAAAAAAGATAAATAAGGATTTTAATCAAGTGAACTTATGCTACCATGCCAAGTACAAAGTGGTGGTTCTTCATCTGAATAACCTGCTATGGTTACGTACTGCGTGAACATATTGCTTCTTCCATATCTGCAGAACTTCCCTCTCTATTATATGGTTGCAAACGGTTTTGCTTAGGTTCTTGCACAGTGGTTTCTCCCACGAGGTTTGAATGTTTCCCCCCATCCCCACCACCCTGGCCAATTATGTTTCCTTAAATTATTCTTTTGTCTGTGTTTTGTTCCTGGGGAAGATTTTTTTTTTTTACCCTTCAGTGCAGGTTTATCCAAAACAGTTCAGCTAGAAGATATAAGCATAAATGAGGGGAGTTAAAAGTATCGCAGCGACATTTAGATAACGATAAGCATATTTGCTGCAGACGTTTACACCTTGTAGGTATAGCTGCCATGAGGTATGTGGGTGCAATCAAAACATAGTAGAGCTGTGGACCCAGTTATAACTGTAGGGAAATTCCTAAGAATGTACTTGTAATAGCCTTGGAAAGGCACAAAGGTGAAGCAGCGCCACAAGCTGTGTGTTCAAATGCTTTTCTGTTATGCAGAAGTAACTACGCCTCGATTTCCCCCTGAGGAGGGCTTGGTGTGCTGGTGCAGACGCAGCTACCAAGTGTGGGAAAATATGCAAGGTCAGAGCTGCAGTACATGCAAATGCAGCATTCAATCTAGCATCTTATGAAGCTGCATATAGGGAACAGTTTTCCACATCTAGTATTGTTTTTTTTCCCTGAGATTTCAGAAGTGGTTCTGTACCACTGTGGGATAAAACTGAGGCTTTTCAAAGCTTTCTGTGAGAAACAAGGTGGAAAGAATACCTAGTGGTGAAGACATTCACCTATGATGTCAGATATCCAAGTCAAAGTCACATTCACGTTGGACTTGAATTTAGCTTTTTGGATACATTCATGCTTTTATCTGTCTTGAAGCTCTTCCATTTACTGCAAATTGATATTCCTTGAGAGAGCCCAAGTGAGACTGATAACAGCACTCACAGGAGGAGTCTAATACGAACATTCAATTCCTGCATTCTTCCAGGTACAGAAGATTTCAGGACTGTCCTAATAATCATATGGATTTCATAGTATTTCAAAAAGGTATCGGTTAAACATGAAAGGTCTCTGCCTGTCGTATTCTTTTTGCTTATCACAGAAGTGGAGTTGAAGGCAGGAGCTTTTAAACATTCTGCTGTGCCCCAGACCAGAAAAAATGAAGTTTGCCAATTAAGACTGGTTTGGTTTTGATGAATAAACTACCTGGCAGTGTTGAGGCAGGCTGATGCTGGCTATTATATTACCAGGCAAAGTGCAGTGACATTCTTAACGTCTGGATTTGTTAGGGCTTTGTGTTTCTTTCTTGTTGGAAGGTGACAGCATTAGTACTATGTACACAATTGGCATACTGCTGAAGAATGATTAGCTGTTTTGTTGCTCCTACGTTTTGCTTGGAAACGTGTTCCCTAAGGACCTGGTTATGCAGTTGAAGCTTTCTGGGCAGAGCTCTGAGCTTCCTTCAGAAGCGTATGCCTAAAATCTATAATGAAACTTTATGCTTAAGTTTTGTTGCAGGATTTTGGGTCCTCTCCTCCTGTTTTCTGTATGACATCTGTAAAGGAAGTTTACAGGAAAGCAGGCAAACATTTAAACCGTTCTTAATTACTATTTATACTGCCTCTGCACATGATTATCTTAGTGATATTCCCACTTTATAAATGATGTATGTAATTGGGTTAAACAGACTCATAGACAATATTTATTGGTCAATTACCTCTTAAATTCTGTACATTTTCTTAATTAGAAAATTCAATTTTTCTTCCACACATAAAGCTTTTTTCTAAATATGTACTTAATATATCTGAAATGATTTACTTGTATTTGTACGCAGGAGCTAAATTGAAAAGAGTTTTCCTATTAAATGTGTATGTTTCTATAATCAGCAAGACAACTTTATTTCTGTATATATGGGGGGTTGTCTGAAATACGGTCCGAGGGAATCAATGGGTGTGCAACTCCTAGGCAAGGAAATCCTGAAAACCAAACACGTTCACTCAATCAACAAAGAAATACGCATATTTATTAAAAGAGCGGAGAACGGATGTTGAAAAGTTAATGTTATCCTAAGGCTCAATTACTTGCAAGCTTACTACAATTCCAGTAAGAATGTTGAATTGTCTAGGAAAATGCATTCTTGCATGACACCTTTTAAATACGCCTAACATGAAATCTCATGTTACAAAATAATTGAACTCTGACATGAAAACATTAAAGATGTTAATATTTTTACATTTGTTTTCCCAACAAAGCAAGGTGAAAACGAATTTGACAGCAACATAATGATGTGTTTGATCGCTATCTACTCCATGAATCTTATGTTTGGAAGTGTCCTTGAAAAATTTACAGAGTAAAGTTTGGCTTCTTGGCTTGTGTAAAAGCTGACGTTCCTCCATTAGCACTGCTGTGTTTATACTGATTTGTACCCAATAATTTAGTATTGGACTCTTATTGTGAACAGCACTGAAACAAATAATGAATTCATCCTTACTGTGAACAGCATTTAAACATGTGCTCAGCCTCATACCCGTTTGAATGTTTTGTCCTGAATTCACATGCAGGCATGAATCATGACAAACAGCAGTATAAATTGGCAAATAATATTTTTACTTCTTAAACATTAATAATTTTTTTCCCATCATTTCCCTTTATAATTATATACTTGAGTTGGCAACTTCAATGTCCAAGCCATTTGAAAAAAATATGTATTTCTTTTCTGTTTCAGTGCAATCTGTCAGCTTACCAGATTTACACAAGTATGTGTGTTACTATATGGGGCAGAGGATCACCAAGGGAAGGGAAGCTTGGAAATTGCATTTTATAAGCAGGGTTCTGAAAATAAAATCAAATGCCTCTTGCTATTACAGGTTGACTCTTTGCCAAGAGCTACCTACTGTGGTACATAGTACTGTGGTACATAGTACCACAGAACATATTCATAGTGCTATGATACATTTACAATAGAAACATAATTATCAATATTATAATTGTCTACTACGTAAAATGCTAGGAAAGCTACAGGACAGAGCTCATAACAGATTGCACCAGCATTATTTTGAGACGCACAGGGAGTCTTTGCTGTACAGTTTATACTTAAGTCTATCAAACGTGTTCTGTTGCTTTTTTGTTTAGAGTCACTCAAAACTGTCCCTTCCCAGTCTCTTAATCACTTGCATCAGCATGTGCATGTCATTTGGAGAAAACTTCACTCATATTAAGTTTGCTCAGAAGTCTTTGCATTGTGTTTCCATGTTTTCTTCGTAGTTTTTCTCATCCCTGTCTCTCCTCAGCACCTTTGTTAAACACTGGACTCATCTATTTTAGAGGCTGTGAACAGGAGAATACTGTATTATATGTTTGCCAGTTATTTAAAACTCGGACTTATCAAGTTGTTATGCAGTTTTGTTATCCCTCTGTCCTTCATCTCTAGTATATTAAGTTTTTATGGAGAAAAAAGAGAAAATGCAATGAATTAGTCTTAGCAGTCAATCTCTACTTAAGTGCAAATGAAAATTTATTTCATTGCAGTGCTGTAGGTAAAAATCTTGTGTGTCTAAATCACAATATTTTGACAGTTATTTCAGTGAAACCAATATCTGAGTAGCCTAACTTTCGTTATTTTTACACTGGGGAAACATGCTTACAAGGAGGTACCAACTTATTCTTGTTTGATGTGGATCTGAAAAGCTGCTACATAAGCATAAAGTATTTGGATTAACTTTCTTTTCTCTCTCCTTTGGGTTGCCTGCTGGCTTCCTTGCTGTACCATATTTTTTGCCCTCAAAGCGGGTGATCTGGTCATTCCACCAAGGCTATCAATTTCCCTTGAGGGACAGAAGATTGTGGTGCTAAATCTGCCCTTGAGTTTACTCCTACCCTGCTGAATGCCATACCTTTAAAATAGATTTCCATTTTCTTTCTTTGTAAAAGCAATACGTTCTCAGGGTTTCCCATGCCCCTCTCCACTGGAAGGCTGTGTCATAATCTGACTCCACCAAAAATTAAGAAACTTATTCTAAATTCTTGTTGAATTTTATTATGAATGTTCTGTACATATTTACGTTTGTACTGATAGAAATATATTTAAGCAACTAAAGATATTACCTCTCAGCCTCCATTTTTATTGACTAATCGGATCAGGCTTTTTTAGCTTCAGCTCCCAAACAGGCTTTTGATTACCCTCCCATCTAAGCAGGCCCTTATACTTGTTTCAGTTCAGTTTATCTATTTGCAAAACAATATTCTAGGTGAAATCTCATCAGTGCTCCATTTGTACTAATGTTTCCAGTTCTACTGTATAGTATCTTTTCTTTACTGCAGGAGTACCAGTGATATAAAAGTAATAGGTAGGACATGCTATTCTAAAAGGACAGCACTTTATGTTCAGTCTTGACAACCACTTTTGCATTTCTTGGTAGCTTTTTTGATTATTTAACAGTCATTCTCTTTCTTAGTCATTTCAGGTTGATGAGTTCCCTTCTTATAAAAGAAGCTTGGGGTTTTTGCCCAGAAGTTGATCCTGCACATTGTATGTTTGAATTTAACTTATATTTCAGAGCTTCACAGCATGGTATATTAATTTTCTTGAAGACTGGCAATACCTCTTAACTGCTTATTGTCTGCAAATTCTGTTAGGACATTCCTACTTCTTGTTTCAGCACCAAGAATGAAAATTTAGTCTTACAAATCTGGTACTTAAGGTCTTCAGTTGCAGACAGATATTCCCCTTTCAGCTCTACCCACTGTGTTTCCTCATGTTAATTTTTAGTTCTGTTTCTAATCCATACCATGTCCAACCTTGTGTGGCACTGTAAACTAGTGATCTGGACAACTATAGTGTCATTAGTCTGACCTCAACAGAATGCAAGAATTAAAGAGATCTTGAAAGAAGAGATAATGACAGCAGTTATAGGCTTGTTATAATTGCTGTGGTTGAAGGATATGCACCAGACAAGTTGTAATTAAAGAAACAGAGATAAAGAAAAAAGGGTGGAAAATGAACCAAGGATTTGCCAAAGATAGATTGTGTCTGAATAATCAAACAGCTTTAAGTATGCTAACTGATTTTCTAAGAAATGCAGTAGATTAAATCTAGCTGGACTTCAAAAGTTTTATGACTCTTCTGTCTAGAAAATAAATTGTCACTTTGAAGTCTGCTGCCGTGAAACCCACAAAGCAAGGAGGATAGAGCTGCTTTCTGCTTTGCCCCTAGCTCAGTAGAGGTGGAAGAAGAAAATTTCCGAGTTTGTGGCCTCCTTCTGGAGAGGAAGGTTACGTCACTTATCACTGCCACTTTGGATGTGATAGGGCCTAGAATCAGCATTAGGTATTTCTGCTTATGAGTGCGCTTTTTCTATTTGGAGGGGGGAGGGGAGCTACTGTGAACACTTTTGGGTAATAGATCTATCAGATAATCTGAAGAAGTAATTTAGTAAATAATTTCTTGGTGAAAGGCATTCAGTCATATTCATGACAAAAGGATCTACTTTGTACAGAAATAAACTGCTGTTCTTTCACTTTTGTGCTGTTGTCCTAATCTTTTCTTATTTCTGTGTTAGTCCTGTCTCTTCTGTTCAAGGAAGCAAAGAGTTGCATAGCTGATGTCCCAAGCCAACCTTCACTGACTAATCTCATTTTAAATGTTCCTGTTACTGAATCATAATCAAAGTGACTGACAAAGGACTACAGGAAGCTAGCTAGGCCTTACTCAGCTGTACATAAACTGTTCATGGCACTGTGTTTCTTTATATGTCGGGGTTGGTTTTTTTTTCAAAACTTCTAGTGGTGGAATCCATCTCCCTTCTCAGTGAAATATTTAAACTTTTACCCATGTTTCTGGTTAGGAAGACTTTATTTTAGCATGTAATCCAAGTATCGGCATCAATTTGTGTCCATCACTTTTTGGTCTTGTCCAACTGAATACGGAGAACAGTTTATTCTGTTCCTCTTTGTGGCAACCTTTTAATAGTTGGTGCTGTCTCTTCAGTTGCTTATAGTCTAGACGAGACTGAGGGGTTTTTCCTGTTTTTCCTTGTGTATGTTCTATCTCTTCTAGAATTTTTATTATTTTTGGTGCTCTTCCATGGATTTAAAGAATTGATTCCCACATCTTTTAAAGTGAGATGGCCCAGTCTTGACCCAGGACTTCAGGTGAGGCCTTATCCGTGTCATGTAGAACGGAAGGGCTACTTTGACTGTCTTTATTTATAATGCTACTTTTGTGCAGTGTCAGAATTATGCTTTTCTCAAGCACAATACTACTGAAAATAAGTAAATAAAATACAGCTTGCTTAGTACGGGACTTTTCTCTAAGCTTTCACAGAGATTTACAAATACCACACTAGCAAAAATGACTAACATGAAATTGCATAGCTCAAATCCTTCAGATTTACCAAGGACCCCAAACCCTGCTGACATGCTATTTACACAGTCCTGGCAATTTATGACTGATAATGAAACCATAGAGAGGCATAATGTAGTGTCAAACCTCACTAGACTAAAGTAAGATTAGTTGGCTCAGCATTTCTCTACCTGTCAAATCCTTGATCAGTATTGCTATCGATAATTCTATTTGCTGGCATTAAAATGTAAAAAATCCACGAGGTATCATAACAATATAGCATAACTTCCCACTAGCAAATACGATTAAATAATTTTATTACAAGAAAATAAAAAAGCAAATATGTAAGGTGTGATGGGAAAGTGAAATACACTGCTTTACAGGAGTTCTTAATTAAATATTTCTACTGTGTTCTCTCCCTGTTCACCAGCACATCTCCCTGTTGTGATGGCTGCAGATGTAATAAGTAGAAATTGTCTTGATGGATGGTTTATAAGCAGAAACAAAGGAAGGGGGAAAAAAATCAATTTAAGACAAGTTAGTACTTTTTTGAGGAAGTGTACCAAAGGTGTTGAAAATCTTGTACTTTTTTCCAGAAGTTAAAAACAATACTTTATCTAGAAGCACTTGTAAATTTTCCTTGTACTATCAGGTGCCGTACTGGCCTAAGAGGACAATTTCTCCCAATCCAAGTTATATTTATAACAAACTCTGTGTTTGTACTAGCCACAGAATTCTTGCAACTTAGAATTTCTTCCTTTCTGTCTTATCCTTTCACAAATTCTCCACTTTGGAGAATAAAAGTTCACCAAACTGTCAGGAGCATTACAGCTTGTATGGCGCTCTGGTTCTTTTGTTGACAATCCCTATCTTTGCTCAGAGAAGCAGTATTAGCTTTCCAACAGAAGCCAATGAAAGTGGTTAAGTCAAGGACTGTCAAGTGCAGTGTGACAGACAGATAAGTTTCTGCTTGGGAGTTTGCCCCTGGGAATTTGAGTGAATAAAATTTGAGCAAAAAGAAAGCAGGCTGGAGGATCTGGGCCTGCATGATGCTGGCATATCCCTCTAGAACTCGTTTATTAAGCTCTTGGGCCTTATTAATTTTATCCTCCTAACAGACACAGTGTTGTTAATGTGGAGGAACTTAACAGAGTTGCTGAGAAATAGTGTCTAGACAGTTCACCAAAATGTCTGAGTCACCCTTGTGACCTTCTCAAAAAGTTCCCCATCTGCAGATTTCCCATTTAAGCAGCCAGAACCCTAGACACAGAGGACTTTGCAGGGTCATTTAACTTTGGTGGCTCTCCCCCATCATCATTGTCTGGAATCTCAAGTGGCGCTAGGGACAGAAGTGCTTTACAGAGGAGAAAACAATAGGTTTTAACCTCATCCTTTCAGATTAACTGCAATGCAGAGAGAATATCAGACTTCCATGGACTTAGGGCATTGCATATGATGCTACTAGAGTAATGAGACTATAGTTTTTAAATAGCCTAGGACACCAAACCACACTTAAATAATTGAAAACAGATCAAGCCTTTGGGTGTTTCAGTATGAACCAGACTTGGGGGGGGGGGGGGGGGGGGGAGAGAGAGATAACTTCCTTAACATGTATTAATTACTAAAACATGGCTGTCTTCAAAACGGACATTAGGCTCTTTGCAAATGTGTACATTTAACTGTGAGTTTCTTGTTCTTTCTTACTGATGTTCTTTGTAGATTCCTATGTGTTTGCTGTTTTAAGAGCATTGATTTAATGGGGCTACCTGGCCAGCCATGCACCAAGGATGTCAGAGAGAGAGGGGAATGTGTAATGAAAATCTGGCATGATTCTCAGGAACGCTGCGTGAGGAATATAGTTGCTCTCCTGGTAAAAACATTGATCTTGGGGGCGCATGGAGGATGTGCCTACACCAACCATGCAGCTCCTGGGTCGTGTAGCCAGGCTAAATCCTTGGACAATGCTTGTATCAGGCAGTTACTGCATCACTGGGTTTCATTTTGCGACTAGGTTTTTAATCATATTCAAACAAGGCAAAATATAATCTGTCTGGGAGTGAACCTGCTAACTAAAGTCTATTCTGTAATAAGGTTGTACCAAAAAATGACAGGTGCGGTTTTGCAAGGTGCTGAGCCCGCTCCTAACATAGTTTATGGCTTTCTGTTCCCACTGTAATCAAGATTGAATATATTGATATACTCATCAGCATTACACAGAAGAGCTGGGCTCCACTGAAATGCAGCTTCAATCTCAACTCACTTTTGATGGAATGCTTTTGTTTGTGAATAACTTTATTTATTATCCCAAATCCTTAATAAACACTGCGTCTTCATTCATAGCCTCTTAATCTTTCATGAGATTGCATCTTGATGTGATTCTTCAGCCTTGTTCCTTATTATGTTTTATTGTATCCGCTGGGTTGTATGTCGACTGGAAATAAAACAAACTCAGTGAGCAAGTTTCAGATAATCTTTTGCTATCCAGTCTACAGTTTTGGACAGTACCTTGAAACACATAAGATCTTATACTCTTCACTTCTCATAGCTGAGCTGAGGTAAATCCTTAAAGTGTAAATAAAATGCAGAAAATTACTACCAGACAGATAGAACAAAATAACCTCAGAAATTAGAATTTGGTTTTGAGTTCACTGTCTAGCAGTTGCAAGAACTCCTCATATGGAAAAAGCATTTATTCTGTGTTACTTTAATTTGCAAGACCCTCTGCAGGGAGTTCATATACTCACTTCATATTAGAATTCCCAAAACCTTGCTGTATAGTAACATGCTCATATTCTCCCCCAAAACTAGATTAAGTAAATAAAATTGAAGACTTTTTTTCTTGCCTATTTTTTCAGCAAAATAGTAATGCTGGCGGTCTTGCTTGTTTTGTCTGTATTAATGCAATCTGCCCTCGCTGTGTAATGCTGATGAATAAATCACTAAATGTGTAACAGTATCTATTTACTCTGAATGGCAGCATTTTAGTCCAGACGGGAAAGGACTATTCTTGAGTTTTTTTTCTTCTCCTACTGTCTGAAAAGAAATTAATTGTATTGTGTGTTGCCATTATAGAAATATGTAAAATTACACCTCAAAATAAAGCAGCGATCTATTTTTTTAGTCTCAGTGTGGAGGTATTTAGGTTCTAGTTAGCAAGTAAATTGCTTTTCTCACTTTTGTTGCAGGGTGCCAGGATTGTAACAATTCTGTCAAAACAAGGCCTTTAATTACTGCACCTTTGCGATGATAGGTTATTAATGTCCACAAAATTCTTGACAGATTACATGAGAAATTCAATAGAATAAAAAGTTTAATAATCACTAAAATGTGAATGAAATGGATTCCAACTCTGATGGACCTGTCATAGGAAAAAAGTTATTAACTTGATCTTTATAGCTTTTGCTTGTCCTTATGTTCTTACTGTACCAGTGACAAATGTATCCGGTGTACCAACTACTACTCTACAGGAATACAAAGGGGAAAAGGAAGGTCTGTTTTACACTGCTTTGAAGTCTATTTAATTTATAGCAGTGCAAGTGAAGTCAGTGAGTCTGGAGGAACTCGGTCTTGAACACTGTGCAAGTTTCCATTGAGTATAGCTGTTCTAATTCCTTACAATGAAGCATGACCATTTTTATTTTTAAAATAAAGGCTAAACAGTACATGATGCCAAATATAAAAGGAATAGCAGCGTTAATGAATTTTCCTTTTTTTTTCCTCTGCTTACGAATTGGCCAGAACCAGATATGGCAGTGTTAGGTTTACAGTTGGACTCAATTATCTTAAAGGTCTTTTCCAACATAAATGATTCTATGATTTCACTATATGAAATTACTGCTCACAATATTTGAATAATTCTTGATCTGTTTGAAAAAGGCCTTTTATGAATATTAGATAGTTGTTTACAGAACCCAACACTTGTACAAGTCTGTGATGAGAATATAACGCTATAACACATCCAAAAAACTGACTAAGTTCACAAATTTTAATTTCCTGTAATTATAAACATCAGTTCTGTAATGCACTAAAATCCCCCCTGAAATTGCTGACTCTTTTTTAAGCAACTGGAAATACTGTTCTTCCTTTTGGAAGGACCATTCTGGTTTAATAGCACCTGTAAGAAAGCATAAGATACTTTTCCCTCCTGTCTTTCACTTGTCATTTAGTTTTCATATATAGTAAAAAGGCTGAAAAGGGAGAACAGCTGCAATTTGTAGTAAGTAAATTGTCCATGATGAAATTCTGGTTTGTGCTGAGTAAATGAATTTATCCTTACAACGTATCTACTCTTTTCCTTGCCATCGGTTCTAGTAAAAATTTTCACCCAGAAGTTTATTATATAGATATATATAGAATCATAGAATCGTTATGGTTGGAAAGGACCTCTGATGAATCTCGTTAAGGGAAACAGCAGGAAAGCAATGACAGAACAACTGGCCGTTACATTTTCAGAGTGCGTTACTGTACAAATGTACAAGACAAGTACACTTAAATCCATTAAGTCAAGATCCAAAAAAAAAAAAACCCCACCTGAAAAGCCAGAAGAAAACCAAAACTTCCATTAAGTGTGACATTTGTTGCCAGTGCTACCTGCCATAATGTCTTTCTCCCTGTTATGTCCTGTTATGCATGTTCTGTGAGCATACAGGGATCATAAGTGGGCTGGCATTATTCAAAATCTTATGCCATTTGTGGACTGGGAAAAAAGCTGGATGAACTTGTGCTTACACTGACCATTGTGGAACGGGGACTAGTTCATAATGATGGTTGACCATGAGCAGGTGGGCTTGCTCGCATTTTTTTCTTCTCTACTTTGAAGCACCAATTCTTCCGTTGTTTTCAGGCTGCATGTTCAACAGAAGACAAAGTTATCAGAAGTTGCAGTATGGTGAAAAGTTGTGATGTGTCAGGCAAGGCTTGCTATGCTAGTGTTATGTACAGAGGAAATTTTTAGGAGCCTGAGGACAGAACAGATTATTGGAGGGGAGAAGGGTCTAATGGGTTGCAGAAATGGATCTACCAGCTACTTCGATAGACGGACTAGGATTTGTGCTCCATGAAAAATTTACAAGCATTGCCTTCCAGGATTACAGAAAAATTGGGAGAACTTTGATGAAATGCTGAACTCAGCAGAGGGTGATTGATAGCTGCAGACTGCCACTAACCCTTCTCCTTGCAAAAGCAGTGCATGTTTCCCTTGAAAGGACAGAAGAGAGTGGCTAACAATTGAAAGTCTGGATGTTTTACTGCCAATGACTTCCTTAATTTATGTTCACAGTGACTCTTATTCATGCCCCAAGGATCTAGGACGTTGGTAGACCTCCTAGAAAAGAGCCCACTAGTACCTGGTGTCTGAAGCAGTTAGAATGAAGTCAAACTGATGAGTCCAGTAAAACGTAAACTCTGATAGTATGGGTATAAATAAAAGCAAGTGCATTCTTGCAACCCATTCACAAATTGCAGGTTATTTGCAGATAGTCATGCTTGTAAGATGGATGACTCCATAATCACTGATAATGGTAAAGCTAATACTATGAAACCAGCCATGCTGGTTTTCTTTATTCCCCCTCACACTTGTAAGACAGTTTTGAACACCTGCCAGGTTGGGGAGCCGGCTTTAGCAGGGGAACTTGGTGGGGAAGGGGGAGCAGAAAGCAGGCATATATTATATGCCTATAGCTGAAAATTGAACCTGCTTGCAGGAATATAATGATTTCTTTAACAATGAATACATTTCATATAAACCAGGAAAATCCCCTCTCTCCAACCCGTAGCTTCCTCAGCAGTGGGCAGTACTTCCCTTGCTGTGCTTGTGCCTCTGAATTTTGGGGCCAGCGAGGGTTCCTCCTGGCACGGAGGCATCTCGGAGCATGTAGCAGGTCTGTTTAGCAGGGTGTTTCTCTTGACATCAGCTGGAGATGGACTGAGTATAGTCCACGCTAAGGTTTCTTCTCAAGACTGTTTTCTCTCTCTGTATCTAGGTCAGGATCAAAAAAAGAAGGGGTCTTTTGGAGTAATGTGGGCCTGGGTAGTGTCAGGATTGCCTTCCAACCATCTGAATTTCCATTTCTGAACAACTTTTTAGTGTTCTTAATTTTGCTGTGCTGCTTCTGAAGCGCATGGTCTGCTCCTGGCAGTAGAATTGGACGTCCTGCATGACTGATTGTGCCAAAATAACTTTGTAATGGTATATGTTATTTCTTCTCCATTTAAGACAGTGTCATTAATTTCACATATTTAGAAGGCTTCCTGACTACTTTTTGACCATTTAGCAGCACACAAGACTTGAAACTGAGGTTAGCAGTGAACAGACTATATGGAGCAGGCAAACGATGAATGAAACACTGATTAATGTGACATAAAGTAACTGAAAAGTGCAGGGAATAGAGGAGAAAGATAAGTAAGCAAGTGGTAGTATGTGGAAGGTAAATGATCTGTGGGAACACCATGGGAAGACTTTTTGTATTTTATTGGAATAATTCAGTATAGCAAAATTTCACATACCGGTCCTTTAAGAGCATTAATATACTTACGACAAAAGCTACTCATCTTACTGAAAAGAGCACTGACTGATCTAAGTAGGACTATTCACATAAGCAAGATTTATCCACCAATCTCCTTCTTTCTTTGAATAGTAATATTGTAGAGTATTAAGCCTGAGTAAATGTCAGCTGATGATACTTTTGTGGCTCCTTTAGGTAAATATTTCATGATATAGTCTAGATTCTGTTCCTTTTCTTGGAGGCTTCAGATGTTTTTTATTTTGCTTTGTTGCTCCATGCTGCTGCTAGCTTCTTCTGGGTTCTCTTTTTTACATTACGTCCAAAGAAAATACTAATTCATTTCAGAAAATTATGTGTACAAGCAGACCTTGATGGCAATAGCTGTGAGAATAGTTTCATTCACTGGAAGAAGCACTTTGCAAATTGCTAGACTATTTCAGTAAAGCTCGCATAGCATCTCAGTGAGTGAAATGATAGGGTTCATTTTTTCCTGTGCTTCCAGTGCCGAAGCATGTAGACTACCTAATTTGAACCTTTAGATAATTAATAATAACCTTATATCATTAATGATTATATGCATGTTTAAGTGCTACTTTCTCTTTTTAAACTGTTGGTCATCTTTAATTAATACAGGTACAGCAGAGAACACTTTGCTGACATTTGACTAATCCACACGGAGCTGCAGTGATATATGCTGGGTGAATTACATCTTCTGAGGTTATAGAGTTTATGTTAGGACATAGTGGCACTTGGTAACAATTGATGCTCCAGTATCCATATAGGAGTTTGGGGGACAGGATTGTTCTTCTCTTTAATAATGGACTTTGGGTATTACTATCAAAATAAATGCTTTTCTTCTGTGAATTAGCAGCATTGAGTGCAGATTTTCAGTGACCGTAACCAGGTGACTCAAAATGGTATTTGTTTGATTTGTAAATTTAATTGTTCCTTGGTAAGTCTGTGATCAAGTGTCAGTATTTTATTTGTATCTCAGACACAGAGATAATTCTAAGGAATACATGGCATAAACAGAAGCACAAGTTTATTTGATTCTGAAATGTGTGGTCTCTAGCTATTGCTTCACTTTGGCCAGATTAACAAGTTGAGAGAGAAATGCTCAAGTAAATCTGGTAGGTTAGTCTTTCTCATAAAACTTTTTGCTTTGAACTTCTTTCATTGTGACCAGTCTCTTGGGTTTTCTACCTCTTTCCCCTTGTTGAAGACTAACAGGAAAGTCTAGGCTTCTATTCTTTCAATTTTTCTCAAAGGTATCACTGAAATTAAGTAGACTCAGCTCAGCTGAAACTAGTGGAATTACTGCCACAACTCTTCTTAATGGGTTGTGTCTGTGCTGTGTACCTCATTCTACAGACTCACCTTTTCTGAGTAATTCTATGCTATGCAATACATCACTGCTGTTTTACACTAGCAGTTTCTTATTAACATCCAATTTAAGAAAGATCCACGCTTGCAGAACTTATCCTTTCCTTTATGACATAATTATACATAAACCACTTAGTACAGAAAAGAACTTATTTTTTTCCCATCTGGAGCTGAGGTGCTGAGACTGCTCAACTGTTGCTTGTGGGGCTTTATGCTTAAAAAGCAAATCCAAAGTAAGCTGAGGCATTTTTCAAAATTTATTCTCTTTAAATTGAAAATAAGCAACACGATGCTTAATTTAACATTATGTTTTTGATTAAATTAATTGTTGTCTTTGACTATGTCTTATAGATTTATGTTCCTAGTAAGCATGACTAAGCCAAATTCTCTGTTAGCTGAACACCAGTGGCTTCAATTTATTTTATGCATTTGTAACTTTGCAAAGTTGTGTTTTAAGGCTAGACTATTAAAGAAACATCAGGGAATTTCAAATTTGAGGTCCTCGTTTTTGCCCCCTTTTAAAAATCTATCATGCTCTAAACATTTGACTTCAGGCTTCATACACATATGCTTTTGTTTCAAGTTACTAGTCACAAGCAAATAAAAATTAAATTTATATTATCTAGTTCACTGAGCAATTGTTTCACTGCAAAGGCACAAGGGTTAATCTTCCATGATCTGAGCACTACATTAACTATTGGAGTAGTGATTGTTGTTGCTCACCACCCCTCTTCAGATGCATATTGAGATTGCTTTTTTTTTTCCTGTTTATATTACATGACAGGACCACGTGCCTTTTTTGATCAACAAAACATCAAGATCCTTCCTGTCCTCAGTTTCTACAGAAAAAGCTCTACTCTTATTAGCTCTTGTGCTTTTCTTTCCTGTTAAAATTTTTTCCATTCCTATAGTTAAGGTAAAAGGCAAAAAGAAACTACCCCTACCTGCAAGTCATCTGCACTGCTCTCTGTTAAACACCTTTATTGCTGGCTTCTTGGCCTTTTAAACCTTTTGCAAAGTCCAGTTGTGTCCTTTCAGAGAAGTTCAGTGGTTGACAGTCAGATGAGCTTTGATGCCAGGAGGCTCACTCACAACATCAACTGCTTCTTGCCTATTTTTAACACATGGCTTTGAAATAACCTCTGCAAACTTTACTGCACTCATACTACACTTCTACAAACATCAACACTGCCACATGCAACAGAAAACCAAGTAAAATAAATTAATTTATCATTTGGAACACACAGTGGGCCTATACTAATATTTAGGGTCAAACTTGAGTTCACCCTCAACATTTCCGTGCCAGGTAATGCAGCAGTCCCCTATGCAGATTTTGTCTTTGGACCAAAGGCAGCCATACCATGAGAGCCAAAGGCCAGCCTGTCCAAAGCAGAAACAGTCATCTGCGATTTGCTGCTTTCCCCTTTAAAGACTACGTAGGGTTGGAAAATGGAAGCAGGAAGCTGGGATCGTTCTGTACCGTTCCTGGGTATAAGATGTACAATGCAAGCAAGATTCAGAAAAGGATGGGTGAGAGAGGAAGCTGTTTCAAACTTGACCTCTTGTCTAAAAACTAAATAGAGTTTTACAGCCTTGAGAGGGCAAGCGCCTTGGGGTAAAACTTGGGGATTTATAGTATTACAAGAAGGCAGATAGGAGTTGAATAAGGTTTCATAATGAATCTTAAGGTCAACATAGTCCAACGCTGATCCTTCCTTACAAGTGTCAAATCTCATGTAAACTCCTTCTTTCTTTGCTCTCTATTTTTGGCTTCATATCCAGACATATGAAAGATATAGCTGGCTGTGATTCATCTGGACCTGAGTAACATTAAAATACAAAGGAAGATAATCTTCTCAAAAAAAAAAAAAAAAGTCTTTTCTGATTATTGTGTTCATCTAAACCACTTCATTGAAAACTAATGGTGTGCAAATTTAACAGAAAGTATTAATAGCTTATAAGAAAAATCAATAAATGTCAATTAAATAGAGTTTTGGTAGAGGTTTTTGTCCATATGGTTTGAATGATCACATCCATGTTCATAAATGTAATAACTGTATGCTCATGACAGTAAAGTTTCAGTGGATTTTAATTGCTGTAATTGCCCCTCCATTATTCAAGAATCTTAGATAACAGACTTCCCTTCTGTTAAATTCTCTTTACTAATTTTGTCCTGGACTAATGTTGTAAGGTACTTAACTTTGTTAATTAAAGATACCAGCCAAGCACGATGCTTCAGGATGACGCTGCCAATGACATTCTCTGTTCTAAAGAACCAGACTAAGGTTTTTAACCAACTGCTCTCTAAATTCTGTGGCCAATTACTAGGTACTGAGTTATAACAGAGTAGAAGACATAGACTTTGTCTGCATATCTGGATAGTAGCCATGCATAAAAAGCCAGATTGAGAGTGAGCTTGGTTGTTAGAAGCCAAACTATTGTCTAACTGGGGTAGGTTTTATTTTGCCCTATTATTTCTTTGTAATCCTCTTGAAACACATGACGCTCGGCTCCTGAAATAATTTTCTTTACCTACATTGATACTTCTGCCTCTAAATTGCTTCACTGGCTTCTTTCAGGTAAATCCTACTTGATAGTAGACTTATTGCTGGGTTCGTATCCCTTATCCCTCAGTGTGAAGGTTCAGAACAGCCTGACTGGTTTTCACCTTGAATCTTTTTCATCCTTTATTCCTTTACCATGTATGCCACATACCTGCAAGTGGTTTTCTGTCTTATTGCACCAGTCTCTGACTTTCACCTCATTTAATCTCAAGATTCAGTTCTGCCAACTGCCCCAAAGCAGACCCAGACGTAATCTCCTATTGAGGTTATTGTCAGTAATGCTATCTCATTTCATGTTTTTGCAGCTCCAAGCACAATTAGCTTTCAATCTTGTCTGGCACTTTTGGGCACCACAGAACACACATAATGCCCAATAAGTGAGAGGATGGATATTTCTTCTTTTTTTTTTTCTTAATAACTCTCACACTTCCATCACAGCGTGATCATAAGCTAATGAGAAACACTAGATGACAAAATCCAAAATTGATTTTTTTTTTTCCAATAGAAAAGGATGCTGCTTTCATAAAAGCTCTACAAATGACCTTTAAATCCCAGTACTTTAAATTTATAAGATAGCTATGAATGGCCCAGTACACTGCCTATGCATACAGCAGTATACGATACAAAATATATATGACCTTATTAGTCACTCCATATGGCTAAATATGAGTGTTGTATCACAGGATGTTATTTGAGAATGAACTGAAAATGTTCTGTTCTGTACTGCAGCATATTCCAGCGGATTCTTTTCAGAGTCAGTTTTGTGGCAAACATGACTTAATGTGACTGCAAGGTATAATAGATCTTCATGCAAAATTAAAAGCTTAACAGCCCTTTTTTGTTTGTTTGTTTTTAGCAAAAAACTTCTCAGGACTCACGGAGATGCGCTAGCTTTCTCTCTTCAGAAATCTATATTCATCTTGTTCTCTTCCTTTAGCCTTTTTAAAGTTCTCATAATTTCTTGTCTTTAATTGCTTTTTGGTTTTGTATGTTCCATAGCTTTACTACAACAGTCTTCTGGGATGATTGCTCTGCTTGCAAATATGGACCATCTACTGTCTATGAACTGAGATATTTACAAGGGAGAATACTGAATCCTTATGAGAGCTGAGTTCTGTAATAAAACAAAAGCTATGTGATAAAAGTAACTGCCATGCATCTTTCAATAGGTCAGCTGTTCTCTGTTCACTAATATATCTTTGCTGACAACTTCTGAAACACTGTAACCCTCTAAGACGCTTCAAACAGCTCACAAATCAGCCTTCCAGTTTTTCATGTTTCCTCCTTTTCCCCACAAATGAGAACTTCCCCTTGTTTTTTCTCTAAAATTTGTATGAAATTGTGTTTGCGTGCAAGCTAGGGTGAGATTGTTTTCAGGGTAAAGTAAACTGAAGTTCTTTAATGAGTCTTTGTTGAGGAAATGGTGCAATTTATCTGTTGGGAGAACTGGCTTTTAGAGAGGAAGAAATGCTTGAAAACAGTATGTACACATTACATACACAAATATATGCACACTGACATGTGTAATGAGCAACTCCTCTGTAACTGTTATTGGGCTGCCAAAGCAAGATTTCACGATGCATTGAAAGACAAACCATGAAAGTCAAGAGTTGTTGTGAGGTTTTTGGTTTTGGTTTTGATTGGGTTTTGTTGGTTTGTTGGGTTTGGTTTGGTTTTGGGTTTTTTTGGCAGGACATATAATCAGTTAACAAACTGATAGAGCAATAAATTTTAATATATCCTTCAAAATAATGATCTCACCTGAGCCAGAGTTAGTGCTGCTTAAGGAGATTGCTGGTTATCATGACTGTATGAAGAAATGGAAGCTGTTAGAAATCAACCTACCTCCTAAGAGCAAATAGAAGAAAACTCCCATTATACGCATCACCACTCAGAAGTTTCACTTTATAGGAGTTAGAAATTATGTCCTTGTGGCGCAGAATACAAAGCAAGGAGAGTGCCATTTTGGAGGGGATATAAGGTAGGGACAAAAAACTGCATCAGCTCTATCAGCCAATGTCCACAGCTGTGGATGGGGCTTAGAGCTGCTGTTCACAGAAACATTCTGGTTTAACCCTGATTTCAGGTACCTGTCAGATGTTCTATTTAAATCACGTATACTGTCTAAAAAAAGGGAGCCTGCTAAGGTATGAGACTACTTAAACATATACGATTCGCACATGCCTGATGTCAAGGGGCAATTGAAACAACAGCAATATGATTGCCTACAGTAGTCAAACCAGGCTACAGGTTGTTGGGTTGAGGGGATGTTGGTTTGGTTTTTTGTTCTTGGGGTTTTGTTGTTGGTTGTTTTTTTTTTTTTTACAGCTCTTCCAAAGCTTCCATTTATTTACTAAAATCTAATCTGGAGATATAGAGACAGTGCCAGATAATAGATGTTTTCTTCTATTAGAAGAGCAGTACAGTAACACATTTCTATACCATTTTGTGATTTGTGTATGTCAGGCATGCACTCTATTGCAAACTGTTTCTGGTATTAACCACTATAGGATTCAAGCTGTATTTGTTTTGTCACACAGACATATTCCTGCTATTAACTTCTGGATAACACCAGTGCCTCATCTAATGAAAAATAATGGCTTAAACAAAGGACTCGGAATAGTTTGCTTCTGGAAGAATCCAGCTATAGAAAAGAAGCACATAACACTTGTGTAGACCAGTATTTCCTACCTTGCTCTCTTTCATTGTATTCAATCCTCTTTTTTTTTTTTTTTTCTTGTAAGGATGTATGAGAGAAAAATTTGTATGAATACCTTTTTTTAACTCCTGCAGTCTCTAAGGATCTGAAGATTCGATATGGTTGATTATAACATTCTATTGGATAAATTAGCCTCCTAGGGTTTGATGGTTCAACTCTGAAATGGATCACTACATATGCAAATCTAATATGCTAAAAAGAGAATAGTCTTTTCAGGGATTTTTCCACTTATTTTCTTTTAAAGTAGCAGAACTGTTGAAACTACCACATGTCATTTTGTCTAATATTTCTGCATTTGTATATTTTTTTTAATCTTAATTCTGTGCTGTGATATGCTTTGGCTTGTTAATTGAATAAATGCCCATGTGCTGGCAATTCTATGAAGAGAAAGGGAGGAAGATGGAAATACCCATTAAAAACTAGCCAAGGAATTCCCTGTTTACTTCTTCCATTCTAAAACTGCAGCTATTTTGCAAGTGAGACTGTTTACCATTGCTTAAAAATGCTGAAGCTGAAACATCTGGAGCCTGAAATTCTCTCTCCATGAAATCAGTAAGGTCATCATCAGCAGTGCTAGTTTCCCTCATGTTGTTCTGCTAATACACCTTAAGCTGTCCTGGGGGACCGGAGATAATCATGGTTTTTCTGCTGAGGCTGTCAGCAGGGATTTCAGTCGCTGCTAGTCCTCTTCTGGTTTCCCAGATTTGGACACTTGTCGTACTACAATAAAGTAATTAGAAAGACAACACTCATTAAGTTTCTTCATAAACACTTACTATTCTAGATGTAGAGATACCATTATGAAGTAGGTAATCCAAATCTTGATCTGTGTTGCAAGGTGCTTGTAGCAGGAGAGGTGTTGAGTTACTGGACTCAGTGGCTTTGGGTCTTTTCTAATTTATGCTAAGTCATTTCAAGGCTCAACCTGTTGAGAACTTGCAGAATCTTTATTTGCTCTGCTGCTGATTTGCCTTCATCATCAAGCTGAAGGCTTTAGACCTAGGAGCGGTTTATCTAAGGATTGTTCACGTTATTTTATCCCACCTTAGAAGGGAGCATCTTCCTACCTGGCGAGATGGATCTGTGCTCCACTGCTCTGTATCATTTGGATGGTACCAAGCATCTAGAAAGTGCAAGCAAGAATCTGGTCTCATACAAGTGAACAACAACTTTAGTAGTGAATGCTGTAGAAGTGACTAAGTATCATATTTTGCCCTAATTTTAAAACAATCCTGACTTTTGAACATTTAGCTTTATGCTATTCATAATTGACTTAAAGAAGTATTTTCATGCAAATAAGATAGCAGCCTCTTGAATGATTTTCTAATACATCTTATGTTAATCATTTTACCACATTTTTTTAAGGTGAGGAATTAGTAGGATTTCATTTATTTGCATCAGAAAATATTTGGGCTCTTTAGAGTGGTGGCAATATCCCATCTACAACCAATTTGGAAGCACTGCCCTTCTAGCTGAAGCAAATAGGGCTTTAAGAAAACCATGTTGACTTGTCTGAGCTAAGGATCAGGCCCTTTTATTTTAGTGTTAGAAACTGACTCCTGAAATGTAGGTAACCCCCAAGATCATAGGATGTATGACATTTCTTCTGCTCTGTCCTTCTACAAAAATATGCTAGAACTCAAACGGAATTAACTGCTTCATGATTTTCCACATGATGAAGGTGTGTATGTGGGGAGGGGGTGATTGTGCTGTGGAGTTACCACGTCAGTTCACTTCTCGATTGCTAGATGAGAGATATGGAAGGAAATGGAGAAATTGCTAGGCTGTGCTGAAGTTTTAAAGATTTATTTCTACTGGAACAGCTCCTAAAAACTGTTGACAAAAGTATGCTTCAAGCTCGCTTGTTCCAAGACAGGCAGCTAAAAAACCCAAAAGACAGATTAAAGATAGCTTTGAATTAATCTGCAAATACAGATATGCACTGTAAAAATAATATTACCTTTGGATGATTTTTAAATTCTCAGATTTGTAGAAGGCTTTGGATTCAGAAGAAAAAAGCAGAAATGGTTCATAGAGAATATTCATTTGTTCTTTTGATAATCTCAAAAATATGCTACGTAGCTTGCAAACAGTAAGGAAGATACAATCTTTTTTGAAGAATTCCAGTCTAAATGGGAATTCAGTTAGGGAATTTGATGTGGGAAAAAAACAACTACAAAAAAACCCCACGTTTGAATAGCATCATACTTAGGGCTAACCTGAAAAAACTTGGAGTCTTTCTCTTCGGGAAGAGTGGACTAGAAATGGTTTTTTGGAAGAATTTTCTGAAGCAGCTTTAAGCTATAAGCCCTGGCAAAATGGAATAAGAGAAACATGGAAGAAGTCTAATATAAAAGCAAAAGACTCAGTAGAAAGGTTTTAGCTGTATGGGTGAGGCAATTGGCAGCAACTCAGAAGTTCTGTTTGTATTGACAGATGTGAAATTTTACAGCCACTGTTTCGATACCACTGCATAATTAATACAATTCTTGTGCAAATTTTCACTTTAATAAATATATTACTTGGCAAGTTTAGTTTTCTAATAGTTTCTAAGATTCACAGCAATTAGAATTAATTTGCCTTTCAGGGTATCTCCCTCTCTCTCCCTAGTGCCCTAAATAAAGTTACTGGCATATGGCTTGTGCAGCAGATGGACTGATGGTAACACATAGACAGCTGTATATGTTTGGCACACAGGTGCCAATTGATTTTGCTGGGAAGCAAAACCTGACTGATGTCTTTGATTCATGAGGGTGTTTTCGTATTCTTTCCTTCCTGCATGAGAGCTTTCTCATCACGTTCTGTAGCGTCGTACTTGATCCTCAGGGCTTTGTATATTTTCAGATCTGTGAGTTGCTATAAAGATGTTGATGTGCGTAAGAAGTACCTTAATGGGTCAGAGAAAAGGATGGGCTAGCTCCCCAGTCATCTCTGATGGTGACCACCAGCAGATACTTAGGAAAAGTGTACCAAAACCAGTACAAATTTATAGTAATCATGCCTTGTACAGCTTCTCAACTTCCAGCAACCAGCAGTTCAAGAAATTCCTGAGCTAGAAACGTCATCTGAGCTATGAAGTTTAATTGGACCTAACTTCCATGAATTTGCCTCATTTATTTTTTATTTTTTTTCCTCTGATTTTCATGATAGCTCATGGCAGTGCCCCAATTCATTTATGTGTTGTGTGGAAGAAAACATTATTAAGTTTCATTTAAGTCTGCTTCCTGATAAACAGGTACTACTGAATTATGTCCTGTGAGAAAATGTAAATAAGCATACTTCAGTATGATTATATAGATCTCAGCAATTTGAAAAATGAATGTAATTGTTCCTCAGAAAAGCCATTCCATACTTTTGGTCATTTGTGTTGTCATTTTATGATATATGTTTCAAAGAATGTATTACAACTAGAAAAACATAAGCAAGACTACATTCAATGTTAAGGAAATAAGGGCATCTACCTATAAGATAGCATTAACAGTATATTCTGTTTTGTTCTCTATTCCTTTCCTAAAAATTGTCATCTTTGCAATTTCTTCTGAGCATTCAGATTGCATATCTAGACATTCATGCAGAATGTCTTCAAGAATTCTTTTCCACAAGAAATAATTATTTTAGAGCCAGTCATTCTATATATGGAGTTATTTCCCATATTTTCTAGTCCAAATTTACGGAGGTGCAATTTTACCTGCCAGTTTATCATTAACCATTCAAGTATCATGAGACACTTCTGTCACTCTTCACACTCAGCTTTTAGATTCGATTATCTGCAGTAATTTTCTATCATTAGTAAACTTTACCACTGCAACATTCACTCCCTTCAAAGTTTGTTGTTTGTTTTTTTTAGGAGATGCCCCCCAAAACCTTGATTTCTTGGTGAATTCCTTGTTCCGCGAAAACAAATAGTTTTATTCATTTTATTTTTTGAATAATTTTGACCCTAGTGGCTGTTATGTATGTATGAAAAAGCCTTCTTTCTTATCCATTGTCTGCTAAAACAGCATTTCAATAAAAAATTCTCAAAAAGTACTCTATTGCAATCTACTCATCTTATTAATATGACTATTGACTCCTTCAAACTTCAAGAGATTTGTAGGAAATAACTGTTTTCTACAAAAGCTGTGTTCATTCTTTCCCATTGTATCATGTCTATCCATGTGTCTAATAAATACATTTTTAGTTATTACCTTCTGTTCCTCTGAAACTGAGATCATTTAAGTGATGACTTACGTACCACAGGTTGTTGCTTGGAAGTTTCATATTCATGTCCCTAAGATGAAGACCATGTAGTAGTCCAGGGGATTTTTTTTGTTGTTCATTTTCTTGATTTGATCTTAAACCGCTTCTACTGATAGTTCCTGTTTAAGACAGCTTTTTACTAAAGTGTCTTTGAAGCCTGTGATAGAGGAATCTCACTGATGCCTTCAGTGAACATTAGTGCAATAAACTAATTCAGCTCTTCTGCTTTTATGTTGTTTTTGAGTGCTCCTTTTATGCATTGCTCTTCGAATACCCCACCTGGGAGACTTCCTTTTTCTGACGTGGTGTGAGAGAAGGTGGGTATGAAGTAAAGGGCACGCAGCTGTTTATGCTTTGTGCCATTTTGTGCTTTGCTGCTCAATGTCTTTTTCAGTCTGATATATGTGGTTCAGTTTTTAATTAATCAATTAATATTTTTCTTGTGGTTTTTTTAATTTTAGCATTACTTATTTTTTATGATTTGAAATGCTCTTTAATTTTCTAGTTTAAGTGGTTTTTTCTAATTTTTGGTCTTGTTTTACTCATTTCTGAAACAAGATATACATCACCGTAAGCTGATGAAAAGCCATAACCAATGCCATGCTGCTGTGTTTTACCCTTTTATCTGTTTAGTTTATTTTTATTGTAGCTATCTCATTTTTGCATAGCTCTCCTTTTTAAAGTTAGCTTTTTTCTCTCTCCTACAAAAAAAAAAAATTAAATATTTCATAGTCATTATTGCAGAATAACTTTTGTAAGTTACAGCCTACAAGAAGCTTTTGTGTACACTGTACTGGCTGTACACTAGTCAACAGGATTGCTCTTCTTCCTATGGGTTCTCTGGCTCATAGAGTCATTAAAAATGTCATAAAACAAAGGCTAAAGAAAAATTCTTTGATGTGTAAAAATCATATGTTACACATTAATATCTGAAGTGATATTTATGTAGTTTACCTGGAGATGTTTTTACTGCCTTCATACTCTCTCTAATGTTCCTTTGCATTAGCTTGTTACTGTCCCATTCTGGTTAGGTATTTTAGTACCATAACATTTCTGATTTGGGCACTGATTGGCAATCCTCATGTGCGTACAGTATGTTAACAGATTCACTTATTTACATGACAATAACTATTCTTTACCTTTTGTTTGCCTTTCTCCTCTGTCAGTACAATCTGTGCTTTCAATTTTACTTAGTTTTTTTCCTGATGTTATACCCCTTTCTGTTATAATCCTTCCACTGAATTCCTGGTGTACTTTTTCCATTAGTATCTTTGTTTAAGGATTCTTCTTGATACTAGATCTTTTAGACTCCTAACATTTGTGTTAGATATGCTTGACCTTGGCTTAACTTGCTATTTTTGCATATCTTGCTTAATTACAATTTCTTAAGAAGTGTTCATCATTATTTCCTACCTTAGTTGGCTTATTTAATTTATCTTTTTTTTTTCCTGAGATGAAGTTTTTCACTTCATTACTAGAAAAATACCTCATCTCAACCTATATGCTCCACCTATCAACTCTTCCAGTCTCTCCCATCTTCCATCTTTATAAAAAAGCAAAACCAAAAAAACCACATCTTCTATAATCTTTTAACTGTTAGTGCTCTGATTTAATTTTGGCAGCCTGCTCCTTATTTTGCTCTTTCTGTTGCATAGTTTTATATATTTGATCTGTTAGTATTGGAGTGGGAAGGTACAACATCTATTAAACCTAGTTGATAAAAGTTGATCCCTGATATTTAAGGACTCATGGGGTGTGTGTGTGTGAGTATTTCCATGTACAGCATCAGTAGCAAGTTAATCTCACTAGGAATAGAATAAATTCTTTTATGCTAAGGTATCTGCTTGTAACTTCATTGTGCTGCTGGGAATCAGGAAATAGTATACTTTAGTATTAGGCCTGATAGTGACTCTGGGTCCTAATAATTCAGCTTTTCAGATCTAGATCAGTAATAGTAGCGCCCTTGCTAGCCAGTGTGTTGGGACAGTCTGTAACCTGATTCATTTTCATTCTCAGCTGGATGAAATATAGCTTAACTTCAAACAACAGAGAGGCACTGATTTACAGCAGGCAGAAGTGTAGCTATATATTTCAAATGTATTTTGAATACCGAGGCTTTCATAACTGAACGCCTGTATTTTTTCAAGCCTCCTTGAATGTGCAGAGTCTATAAAAATTCAGGATCATACAGATTGCAGTATCAGAGAAAATTGTCCCAGCTGCCTGCTCATTCATTTATTCAACTGTAGTCATCCAAAATGCACAAGGGTGACCATATAGGTGCAATAAGGATACTTATTTTTCAAGGCTATATCCTGCCTGCTCTTTTACAGATGTTTTCTGGCAGTTGCTTGCACTGTCCATAAATTTAGAAACCAGCAGCTCCTGGTTCTTGTTCTGAGCCTTTGTGGGAACGCGTGTGTATCATTGCCCCTGGAAGGATGGCCCTCTCCCGATGAATCTCAGTTTCTTTGCTTTGAGTCATTATAAAGGATATCTCCTCAGGGAATTATGTGGATACCTGAAAAAAGGAGGGAATATTTTTCTGGCGTATGGTGTAACTACGATCTGCCTCAACTTTGTGCTACAATGAGCTAGCTGGCTTAGAAAATGAAACAATGATAGACAGGAAAAAAAATAGAGGAGGAATGAAAGGAAAATGAATACAAACCAAAATCACTGCAGAAGTGAACCTAAAAAAAGGATTCTTTTGAGGAAAAGCAAAAAAGGAGAAAATACTGGTCGAAAGAAGGGACAGATGAGACTTGTACATCTGTCACTTTAGTAGCTGAATTTCCCATAAACTTCCATTGAGATCCGATTAGCTTGGCAGGGAGCAATCCAAGTGGGAAAGCATTAGATGTAACTGAACTTGTGATAAATCCTCCTGCAGCCAAGCATTAGTCAGAAATATACTGATCTAATAACAAGTCATGATTACAGCTTAATCCTAACTGGTACTTTCAGAATTACAGATAAAATGGATCATTTAGTGTTGACTTTTACAATTCCCCAAGGTAACAGTATGGGGTTCTCATTAACTAAAGGAATTATTCAATTTCAGGCTGAGGACTGTTGTGACTTAACCCCAGCTGGCAACTAAGCACCACCCAGCCGCTCGCTCACTCCCCCGTGGTGGGATGGGGGAGAGAATCAGAAGACTAAAAGTCAGAAAACTCTTGGGCTGAGATAAAGACAGTTTAACAGGGAAAGCAAAATCCACGCACACAAGCAAAGCAAAGGAATTTGTTCACTACTTCCCATCGGCAGGCAGGTGTTCAGCCATCCCCAGGAAAGCAGGGCTCCATCACGCATAACGGTTACTAGCGAAGGCAAACACTGTAACTCCAAATGTCCCCCCGCTTCTTCCTCCTTCCCTCAGCTTTATATGCTGAGCATGACGTCATATGGCATGGAATAGCTCTTTGGTCAGTTGGGGTCAGCTGTGTCCCCTCCCAACTCTTTGTGCACCCCCAGCCTGCTTGCTGGTGGGGTGGGGTGAGAAGCAAAAAAGGCCTTGGCTCTGTGTAAGCACTGCTTAGCAGTAACAAAAAACATCCCTGTGTTATCAATGCTGTTTTCAGCACAAATCTGAAACATAGCCCTGTACTAGCTATTGTGAAGAAAATTAACTCTATCCCAGCCAAAAACAGCACAAAACCATATAACTGCATGCTTTTTACAGGACTGGGATTATTAGTATTGTCGCAGAGGTGTATGTGAAGGACTTCTAAATCAGGTACTAGTCACATCTCATGTAGCAAAGTCCTAAGCATCTTACTTAAGGTTTTAACAGCTGTGATATTAAGTTTTAAAACTTCAGATGGCTTTCTGATTTTCAGTTTGGGAAGAATCCTTCCTGCCCCACCTTTCCAGATGTGATAGGCATTGCTCAAAGGCTTCAATCCTCCAGTGCCTCAAAGGAGAGATGCAATATAATGAATCTCCGGTGTTCTTCATGATGTTGGGTGTGATGAGTAAGAGAAAGTAACAATTTATATTTATGGTTGTTTGTATGCCTTAAAAAAAGTGCCACTGGTCATTAGAGATAAGATTGCTTCTTTTCTTATCTTGCATGTGGGATCTAGCCTACATCTCTTTTGATTCGCTGTGGTTAGGATATGTCGTTTCTCATGGCTCAGCAAAAGACAATGTTAGGGAGCCCATTTGCTTGAAAACGGAGATTTAACTGCTCAGTTGTCTCTCACATGAAGTATTTTTTGAATAAAAATGCTGTTTTCTTATAAAACTCTTGGCTTTCAATTTTTTTTATCAAAAATAAGCACTTTCTGGAAGATATAAGATAAACCAATTCTTCTTGAATGACTTCACATAATTTTAAGCAGCCTTTAAGATTTAACTGAATTTACTTTGTGCTACAAACAGACACTATTGTTGAACACTTCCTGTGCGTATATCTGATTTCTACAAGGGTTGCATGCAGTATATATTCTAAGACTGTAAAAACACTTAGCATTAAACTTATTAGGAGAAAGATTAACCTGACACTGACATCTGTTTGGTGGAATCGCAGAAAACAGTGCTTGCTTAGTACCTGCTTAGGCGGTGATATATCTTAAATGATATATAACTGGGATCGTTACGGACACGTATTTCTTTTTCCAAAGCTTAGTGCATTCTCTTTGTCATCATGGTAATTCCTAAGTCCTTTTCATTATCGCACAACCAAATAATATATCCCTAATGAGTATCTTTGCGAGTATTTCTCATGTGCCTATAAGCAAAAGTTTTCAGACTTGGTCTATAGTGGGATATGAAAATAAGAGACACTGACAGTTTTAAAGCAACGTACTGTTTTGCAGGTATTTTTGTGTTTCAACTTTCTGAAGTTCTTTACATATCAATAATTTTCAGATTGAAAGTATCCTAATATATTTCATGTGTCCTTTTTTTCTGTTCCCTAAAATGTCTTGGTTTTCCTGAAATCTCTCTCAGTATCTCAGAAAATATGAATTATGATGAGGTGGATATCTGACTTCATTTTAAAAATGAAACAGTTTCTGGGCAAAGAGGTAAAGAAATCTGTCTTCAGGCAATAATTCTCATTAGTTTCAGAAGAAAAAGCACCAACGTGGAAAAGGAGTGAAGTTAGGGGAACAACCAATGGATGGAATAGATAGTTCTCTCTGCAGCTCTGTTTTAGATCAGGAAAGAGAAGTTAGTGAGTCTTTTGGGGAAGGAGATCAGAAGTGAGGAATCCGAGGTGTAAAAAGATAAGGGAGAAAGAAGAATCTGGTCTGGTGTGGATGCTGAAAGCACAGCCAAGAAAAGCCTTGAACAGACTGTTGGATCGAGCTCAGCACTTGGTTAGGGTTAAAGAAACACAATAAAAATATTTTCCCAATTCATTCCTAAAAAAAAATAAACATCCTGTAAATCTGTTTAATACTGTAAGAACCTCTCATGAGATCCTAATGTAGAGCTTGGTGCACGTTACTGGCCAGGTGGGAGGAGAGGAGGTCCAGCCACAGGGGTGCAGGAGCCATCTGGTATTACTAAACCTTCCTAACCTGGAAGGAGAGGTGAGGGCCTGAGGTCACCCATCTGCATTTCTGCTGCCATCTAGAATGGGAGAGCCTGGAGGATGACAGCTGGGAGAGATGTCTGGCTCATGCAACCGTAAGAGCAGAGAGGGCTAGACTTAATTGAAGAACCAGTTGTTTCTCTCCAGCTTTGCCCCTGAGGGATGGCTGCTGAAGACCTGCTCTGGAGAAAGGGGAGAGCCTGGGGCCTTCTTCACCCAGGATGAGCCACATCCCCATGTCTCCAGTAGGTTAACTGATTTCTTTGCTCTCAGTTGGCACCTGAGAACAGTACATCGGAGGAAAAACAAACCAACAGTACAAAGGGATCCAGACTGGTTGAGGGGTCAGCTGAACTCCTGTCTCATGTCAGTTAGATAGCAGAGTTACACTGGCTTCAATAAAGTAAATCCTAACTTAAAATTGTGTAACTGCAAATTGAACCGCATCCACTGCTGTGATGAATATAGGTGGTTTTTTTTTTTTTTCCATACAGACATATAAGTGTTTGTTTACTTATTTATTATAGTAAGTGTATAGAATACCACTTAAAATATAATCTTTTATTTAATTTCCTAGTGGTGGTGGTGGCTTTCCTGCTGTCTCATAAGGTAGTCTGTTTTCAACATAAACACTGTTTAATAACAGAATGTTTAAAATAAGAATACATACAGACCATCGTTCCAACTTCTGTGCTTGTCAGTGTTAAACAACAAATTGTTTTTTAAGATGTATGTGGCAACAATTGCGTTGCTACAAATATATGTGTGGATAGAAAGCATAAAACATTTTTTAAGGTACATGTTCATCTGAAAATATTTTTGGTGAATAAAAACAAAGCAAAAGGACCTCAAGTCTCCCGCATATCGAAGTGATTCATACGTTGCATGCTTTGACACATTTGTTACTGTCTGATGAAATGACCCTATGTATTGAAGAAAAGATTTATTTTCAGACATTTTCTTTCATAGCCATAGTTCTGAAAGATGAAAAAAAAAAAGTGCTGAGAATTATAATGTATTAGCCTAACTGCTGAGCAAAATTTTTTTTTTTTTTTCTAGTATGAACTAACCAGGATTCTGATTTTGTGTGATGATTTACATGCAGCTGTAATGTGGCTTGTTGCAAATATTTGTCAAGGAGAAGGGAGGAATTGAGAAATAAAAGCCTGTTTAGGAAAATCCAGCGCAGTGTAGATATGTAGATCCTGGAGTCCAGATAAGCTGGCCCTGAACAGCCTCTCCTGAATGTTCCACCAAGTTCAGGTGCTCAATTAAGTAGCAGAAGATTATATCATATCTCTGGAAAGCCAGCTGCTCTGTAGCATTACTCAAGGAAACCCATTTAAGTGTGAAGACGACATAAACGTTACTCCAGCAGTGGGCTTCTAGTGATATAATCTCTCCTTTAGTAACCAAGCGTAATCTTTCTTTTAAAGAAAAACCCTGATGTCAGACATTTCTTTTAGCAACAAAATAAATACTGGTTACATGGATTTTGTCTGAACTTCACCCTTCCACTGTAACAGTGGTTTACCCTATAGCTTTTTGAGACTCCTCCAGTAATATTTTAAGGAATGTTTTAGTAGGAAACAATTTTGGTATTTTCTTAAAAAAAAATATTTTAGGTAATCAAGAATATTTTTTTTTTTAAATGAATGAAGCAAAGAGTTGCTGTAAGAACAGATATGCTCCTATTAATTTCCTAGGCACTTCCAGAAACCACCTATCATAGGGCGGATTTGAGCTGTCTTCTGGAGTAAGTTGCCTTGCTATATGTGTTCCTATCTATAGATATAGCATAAAGAAATAATAATAATTTAGATTAGACATGTAACATTTAGCTAAAGCTGAGCCTGACTTTTAATCATTATTTTAAGAGTCGTCGTCGTTGTCATTTAGAACCCTTGATTGCTTTGCAATTGCATGCAACAGAAATCTATTTAGATCAACCTCTCTTCATATTCTCGTTTCAGCAACTGAAGCAAGAGCTGCTATTTGTCAATTCTTTTCACTAGCAGTGTCAGTATAAATTCTTTTATGCCTATATTGATGCCGTCAGAAGAAGGTAGCTGGCAAGCTCATTGGTTTGGGGATGCTAAAACTTCATATGGGATCAAGAGGAAGCTAGAGAGTTTCAGGGAAGAGAAGTCCGCTGAGGGTTTCCGTGTATGTAGAGATGATCTCTTGATCTGGATGTAGTGAAAGTACTTGGAGAGTAATACAGCGTGATCACCTTGTTCTGAAATCCTTCCCTAGCATCCTCTTTTGGCATCTGGTACAGACAGGATCCTGGGCTAGAGGATCCTTTGTTCTGAAGCGCTGTGGCCATATTCACATTTTTGAAGAAATTTGACCTTGTGAACATATGAATTAACAGCTCTAGACATGACTATCGGTTCAGCAAAGATGACAAAGGGAAGGCCTGGATTTTTCACCTGAGAGAACTGATTACTAGAGGATGTGGTGAGGCCAATTCTTGCCAGGTTGACATGGAAATAAATCCCATGGGAGGTGTCCATTGCTTTTGGGTAGGCTGCAAGCACCACTCAAGCCATTTGTTCATAAACTGCCTTCTGAGGAGTGCTCTTCACAGTTTTCCCTCCTGCAACTTGTGTATATTCCCTTTTCAAATGGCTGACCTTGTCGTGGCATTTGTGGAAAGCACAGAACAATGTGTAAAAAATGCCTGGCTTGGTAATTAATTTGTTTCCCCTTTGCTTGGAACCACAGCTCAAAAGCTTCTGTAATTTTCACTGGTAGGAATAATTTGCTACTACAGAGAACTGTCTAATAAAATCAAGTTGGTGCTTCACAGCATGTGTTTGCACACACACGTACAGATGTACCCCTATACCCAGAACACAGGCATGGATTTTATTCTTTCCTGTTCTTTTCCCTAAAGTGTTTTGAAGCTGAAATTATATGGAGTTTTTGTCGTTCTTGTTTATAGAGAGATGCTAAACACTTTAATGGAACTCTGTGCTTTGTAGACTCCTTTTTAATATGTTGTTTAAAAAAAAGAAAAAAAAAAAGAAAACAGCCAGTGCAGATAGTTGAAATGACAGAGTTTCAAAACCTGATTTTATTCTATGTTCCTATAGTTTGCAAGCATAAAATAGAAACAAGTTTAACAAGTAAGACTTTAATTCAGCTACAAACATTAGTAATTTTAAATGCTCTTGATGACCTAATAGCCAAATATACAGGGTTCCTAAATCCCTTAGTCTCCTTCAAAAATCCTTGCTCTCATAATACTTGTTACTAAAACATAGTGACTATGTCCCTGAAACCAATAGTCTTGATAAGCCTAGGTTGAAAATCGAGTTTATCCTCACGGACTTTTGAGCTAGGATTTAAAATATCCATAGGTTTCTGTTGTTTACTTAGAGGTTATTAGAGGAGTACTGTCTTTAAGCTTCTGATTTTTCTGACTCTCTCGCCAGTTCAGCAGATGTGCTTTCATTACCTCCACTAAGCGAGACTCTTCAGGTCAGGTGTTTTGGGTCATCTGGTTCAGTGTATTGTATACAAGGTAAAAGTATGTACAAGGTATTAGTGTGCCTGTCAGAGAGGAGTCAACAACAGTGAAAAAGCAGAGGAAGTTATGAAAAGAAAGTGTGCTGCTCTCAACCTGCCACCATTACCTCATTTGAAATTGTTCCTCCTAGGAACACCATTAGCATGGTTTCTGCAGGCAAAACTCTGCTTAAAAGGATTCCTTAGGTCCCTTAAGGTAAAAATCTTAAGAAAAGGACAGCTAAATGCACAGAGACCTGTTAATGAATATCCAGTATGCTGGATAAACAATGATTTGTTGTACTCAATTATTCTTAGAATTGTTAGCTAAGATACTCTAAGTATCCAACAGTAATGCTCACTGCAAGTAAAACACTGCAATTTCTGGTACTGGTGGTTTTTAAGGTCTTTTGTAAAGTCATGTATCTTTGCTTGTACAACAATAGGTGGCTCTTAGCTAAAGAGTTCATATCATCGTCCCAGTAATCTCCAAACAGGTAGTTGAATTCAGGGTTGGGTTTTTTCCAAAGAAAAAGATATTGGCCACTGTCAATACGTGCACACTATTCCAGTATTAAATATTTTTATGTTCCTGTCTTGTCCACAACAGAATATTCATTCTAAACCTCACCACTTTTCTAGCAGTCAGTTTCCCTGGTAACAAAGTCAACGATACAAGTTTCTGCTGCAAATTAGACCAGGGTAAATATGGAGCTATATTACCGACTTAATTCAAAGGCTATATTCTGATGCAACTGGAAATAGAACTGCTGTTAGTAACATTACATGATCTCTTATTTAAAGCTTTTTTTTTTTTTTTTTTTTTTTTTTTTTTTTGCCTCAGGTAACTAATCCATGACCAGAGAGCCAAATAAAACCTCAACGCGCTTCATGCCTCCTTCTGTCTTCGGACCCCTGGCTCTCTCCCCTGTCAAATGATTAAAATGCAAGGCATGTCCAGTAATATGAAAAGATTTGTCTTTGTTCCTGGATCACTGCCATATCGGTCCCAGGATTAGGCCTTTTAGCATGTCTGTAAAGAGGGTATGTGTCTGTTCTTCTGACTGGGATACATTAGGTGAGGATTTCTCTCAGAAATATCCTAATTCCCTTCCACAGTTTTTCTAGAGAGCCAATCCCCACATAATCCTATTAAAATTAGAGTTATAAGGCATATCTACCAATGAGACTTAACAAAGTTTTATTGAGGATTATAGTACCAAAATTTGAGAGACCAGCAAATCGTGTCCTCCTGCCTTGTTATCATATGTGCTGGCTCTGGGTGGGATAGAGTTAATTTTCATCATAGTAGCTAGTATGGGGCTATGTTTTGGGTTTGTGCTGGAAACAGTGTTGATAACACAGGGATGTTTTTGGTACTGCTGAGACAGAGTCAAGGCCTTTTCCGCTTCTCACCCCACCCCACCAGCGAGCAGGCTGGGGGTGCACAAAAGCTGGGAGGGGGCACAGCAGGGACAGCTGACCCCAACTGACCAATGGGCTATTCCATGCCATATGACGTCATGCTCAGCATATAAAGCTGGGGGAACAAGAAGGAAGCGGGGAGACATTTGGAGTTATGGTGTTTGTCTTCCCAGGTAACTGCTATGCATAATGGGAGCCCTGGTTTCCTGGAGGTGGCTGAACAACTGCCTGCCGATGGGAAGTAGTGAATGAATTCCTTGTTTTTGCTTTGCTTTGCTTGCATGTGTGGCTTTTGCTTTACCTATCAAACTGCCTTTATCTCAGGCCATGAGTTTTCTCTCTTTTATCCTTTGATTCTCTCCCCCATCCCACCAGGGAGGGTGAGTGAGTGGCTGGGTGGTGCTTAGCTGCTGGCTGGGGTTAAACCACAACATCAGACCACCTGGATGCTTACCCAGGCTTCAGCCATGCCTTATCAACTGACCTTGCCATGTGTCAATGAAATGCCTTTATTTAATTCCCTGTCCCTCCCATGCTTAGCAGGTAGTCCTTCATTTCTTACCCTCCATACTCTCAGCTCTGACTTAGAGGAACATTGGTTCAGGTCTTCATTTCATGATTCTTTACTTGATTTTTCATATGCTTTTGTAAGTAGTGGAATATTATTTGGCTTCATGTCAGCAGCTGCTGAATTGAAGTTGCTCTATTCAATCCAGACCGCTCAAGAGAGAATAGCCAAATAATAAAACAGCACATGATCTATGCTTAGCAATTGAATTTGCTCACTTCAGCTTGTAATCTGTAGCTGCTTTTGCATGATGCTGCTAATTCAAACATCGGCACTACTTGAGGTTTGTTTCATGGTTTTTTGATAGGCCAGCTATTTGTAGTTTATAGAATTACTTAACTCAATTTTGTTGTACAAATGTTCAAGTTATATCTTGACTCAACACTGCACTGAATAGAAGCTGAAATTAGAAATACTTGTAATTACAATACCATAGTTGTCATCTAAATCACTGCCTCTCTGAATGAATGCAGGCTGAAGTGGATGATGCGTAGGTATGCAGAGATATAGTTTCAGACTCTGTGCAAATTCAAGCATTTCTGCATATTTCTGTATCAGTTACACTCATTTGATTGTTTAAAGTTTACTTCACTACACCATAACAGCTGGTGAGTTGCTTTGCTTTCAAGAACATACAATAACTGGGAGAAGTATCCAGGCCTGACACACACATGAAATGCTGCCATGGTCTCAAGGCACCAGGCCAAGACCAGAACGGCTGCCACAGCATCTCATGCGCTGCTTCTTCCCCTGCTTGCCAAAATTAGGCTTGCATGAGTGCCAACATCTGGTGCAAGCCATACTGTACCTTGGATCTGTGCCTTGCCACCACCTGGAAGAAAGACTGTAGATTAAAGCCTGGAACTGAAAGGCATTTGATTTTGTGAGCTGTAGGGAGCATAACATTTCTGTTTGTGTCTGCTGCTCTGTGTATTTCACATTAGATAATAAACTGAGAGGACTGCATGTATCTAAATCTAAGCTAGCTACTCTAATGGTGAAACTTTCTATAAATTAGTCAACAGCAGCTAGCAGTCAAACCTAACAGCAGCAGATGGACTTCATGGTGCTTATTCCAAACTCTCTGCTGCTGTGCTGCTTCCTCCAAATTCCACTCTGATTGCAACCTCTTTGTTTTAAATATGAGCACAGTTGCTTTCTTTTTCCTAATATTTGCTTGATTACTTTACCCAGAGGATTCTATTGCAGGGGACTGCAAAGGCTTAGTCTGCTGCTGGACCACTGTATCCTCTCTGGCTTCGTTGTCCTTCCATTGTGCTGGATTTTGAGCAAGGATCCAGCTTCTCATCTGTATTCTCAAATTTGATGAAGGATTTTCTCAGCACTATGACTGTATTTCTTCTTTGGGAACTTTCTCATTTGTCCTTTCTAGTTGCATCTATGTTGCCATGTGCCTTGCAGTGCTAATCCTCTCATCATCCAGACCTGGCACCCTCCCTGTCTGTGAGTCAGGGACCTTTACAACAGGGTAGGTAATAATAAAAAATAGGCCCTGATGTGCAACCATTATTTAGCTTACCTGCAAATATGAACCGTGGAACTTTACAGCTTCTGTTACATCAGCTTCATGGTTTGGTTTTTGGGTTTTTTGTTGTGTTTTTTTTGGTTTGTTTGGTTTTGGTTTGTTTTGTTTTTTTGTTTTTTTTGTGCTGACCCACTTGATGGCTAGGATTTTTGTAAGCTTGCTTGGGTCTCTGTCCGTGTGTTAGTTGTCTGTCCCTTGGCAGCAGCATCCAGTTATTGTTGGTACTTGCAGGCCCCCGAACATGATGATCACTCAGGTGCTATCTCTGAACTGCTGTTCTATACCTGCCTCTGGCTGTACAGTGTCCCACTGTGCTTAGGACTCCTCTCTTTGGCTACTGATTTGTGAATCTATTTGATGGATGGGGGTGTGCCTGTTCACCTATGGCCTTGGTGTCTTGTAGCCTGTGATGCCTTCTGTAGTGGAGTGTATCAGGCTACTGTGGTCTTCATAACATCTTGCAGTATGCCTCTGTAGTCCTTCTACCACACTGCTGCAACAGTTTACTCCTCCTTGGAAGCAAGGTCTTTATTAGGTTCATGTACCATGAAGCTTCGTTGCTTGTGTTATTGGGATAGTGTATTGAAGTCCCTCAGTGATGCCAGGTGGGAACTTTTTCTGGATGTCAGACTTGGGTTTGTCCTTAGTACCAACCCTGCTCTCCTATTGCTTTGTGGGTGAATAAGGGAGGATACCTGGGAGACCAGTCCACATTTGTACTTACTATTTGAATTCTGCTGCTGGGAAGTGGGCTCGTTGCCTGAGCCTGGTATGGTGCGTCTCCTGTACCTTACAAATGGGATTTAGAGTTTCTCTGTTACATTTATTGTCTAATCCAAATCCAGGTGGCCTGAATGCCTCCTTATCTCTGCTCCTTATGATGTTTGTTGAAGAGACAGTGTTAGTAATAAACACAAAGCACACAGAATCACACAGAAGTTGGGCAATCTGAATTTGAGTGCTAGTTTCCCATCTTACAAAATAGACTAATACCATGTAATTTCTTGTCAAACTATCCCTGGGCTTTTTGGGGGCATTCTTGGGCAGTGAAGGAGCTATACTCTGTACATAATTTGCTGTTCCTTACATGTGCCAGAAGAAATCAGACATTATTCCAGATATCCCAAGAAAGTGTTGAAGTCCAATATTAGACTGCACCTGTGGACAGTTTCCTGTGGCACTCTGAACAATAGGGGAAGCCCCTTAAAATCTCAGTGTGTCTCGTAGATGGGTATAGTGCAAATGGAATCATCAAACAGAAAGGCAAACCCTCCAAAGACTATACTATTCTTGTTCTGTGGGGAGGCCGTTCTCCCTCGTAATCAGCTAATGAGGAGTTATCTCTCAAGTAGGTCACTTCAGTTAATGCCATACCATGGACAACTCCAAAGTAGATCAGATACCGAGAGAGAGATTTAATTTGTTTAGTAATTTACTTTGCAAGGCTCTGAAGTAAATGAGTACATTAAAACTGGTTTTATAAAAGCAAAAAAATAATACACTATTATCACAGAACTGATTTTGCGAAAATAAATCAAAGCGTAAGAACATTTAGATAGGATTGAGCATGAAAAAGTGCTATGCCATTTTAAAACGATTTGGTACAACATAGAAAAAAATAACACTGAGATTATTTCTCTTGTTCTCGTAAAAAGTAGATCCACTTCTGTAAGCATCAGACTTGAAACATTCCTAGAGTATCTGATGTAATCAAAGGGATGGGAATGATTTACTGGCATTTGCAAGTAGATGTTGTGCTCTCCTCATTTACAAAATCTTCTCAGATGTTGTACTTCAAACCCTCTCTGGATATTTGATACTGTGAACGGCTGCTGAACATTCAGATTGATTGCTTCTCCTCCACATACTGTTGAAGAGTTCATTTATGCCTCCGAAGCCTGGTGTGGTTTACATATATGAGTGCCATCCTGAGCCTGTATTCAAGCCCAAAGCTATTTTCTAGATTCAATGTGCATCCATGCTGCTCAGACCTCTAAACCTGTGCTCAGCAGCAGACCTTAGGAGACCTTGAGGGCCCAATAGAAGAATACACTAAGAGTCCTAAATGAAGGTCTTCAGAGTGTAGAGGGTCTGGACAGGACCCGGCCCAGTCTTCACCAAATGTCTGTTACAGTTTGGTAGCAATACTAGATGATCAGTGTTGGGGTAGTAAGTTAGGCTTCATCATCTATCAGCATAATATGCAGCTGATAAAGCAGTCAAATGCAAGGCATCGTTTTGTCAACGAAGTGGACAAACGGAGCACAACTAAGGGTGCGTGCAGTCCTTTAGCACCTCGGTCTGTGCTCACGCAGACATTAGCACGTGGCATGGCCCACCTAAGCAGCAGCAGCAGTTAGAGGCACCGCTGTGCCTCCAGACACCAGGCAAAATAGGATGGTAGGGGAAGCATGCTCAGCAGCCCACATGTGTAGAAAATGTGGATTCCTTCAATAATGCCTCAGAGGCAGCATGCAACAAGCATATCTTCTGCTGGTTCCTTGCTGAGCTTGCCTGGCCCAGGTCTTCATATTTCTTAGCTATTCAGTTGTCTCAATAATTTAAAAACTGGAAAATAGTTCCCAGTACTTTTCCAAAATCTTCATGTCAGCATGAAGGTAGGACAAGGGGTGATGGTTTCAAACTAAAAGAGGGTAGATTCAGACTAGATATAAGGAAGAAATTTTTTACGATGAGGGTGGTGAAACACTGGAACAGGTTGCCCAGAGAGGCAGTAGATGCCCCATCCTTGGAAACATTCAAGGCCAGACTGGATGGGGCTCTGAGCAACCTGATCTAGTTGTAGATGATGTCCCTGTCAATTGCAGGGGGGATGGACTAGATGACCTTTAAAGGTCCCTTCCATCCCAAAGCATTCTATGATTCTAAAGTTTCTTTTAAAAGTAGTTCTAAAAGAATTAATCTTTTTTTTTTTTTTTTTACTGTTTATTTTTCCTTAGTTTTAAAGGCAATGATGTAACATTTAATAAAAGGGCTAGTTGACAAGATACAGTAAAGAACTTCAGCCCCAGCTGTTTGGTGCTTGGTAGTAATATGCAATGCTGGCTTTGGTTTAATGTTAGAACTGAACAGAAGCCCCTATAACTTTCCTAGAGACTGGGTCAAGTCTTAACTGTGGTTTGTATCTCCAGAGCAGTCATGTAAGGGTGCCAGTCTAGATATAAATCTGTAAAAACAACGAGGCAGCTAGGATAATAATATATCATCGCCCTTTTCTTGTCACAAAGTCTCATCATCTTAGATGAACGAAGAAGCTGGATTTTCTACAAAAATGAGTTGAAATGCAAGACCTCAGTGTCAGTACTGCCTGATTGCTAGAAGGGCTTGGCTCGGCCATGCTGGCTGGTGCTGGAAATCTCCTGCCCAGGGGAGGAGATGAGCACGGTTTGGCCTTTGTACTGGTGCCTGCTTGACCAGAGAGCTGCCACCCCTTGGGGATTTCTGCCCCCACATCAAGGAAACGGTCTGTCAGGTTGGAGCTTCTGTGGTGGAATATATGTAGGTCATGGGAGTGCAGACTGTAGAGGTCTGTAAAAATTGGTTGTACAAGTCAAAATAAAAACTGGGAATGCCTCTGTAAAATTTATTTCATCAGTCTGAATTTCAGTACTAATTAGTTCCAATAAATTAAAGAAGACTCAGAGACCCTAGGTCCACCAATTTCACATTGTAGGGTATTTTTATTATTATTTACAAGGAATAAGGAAATGTATTTGAAACTGTGAATTTCTTATTGTTCTTAAATTTTTTCCCCTTTTTGTTGTATCAAAAATAATGCTGTATTAATAGAAATAATTGGACAGAGATCTATCCTTCTCCCCAACATGCTCTAGCTAGTAATTTTTTCACAAGCATTTTTTCTTTTTTTTTTTCAAAAAAAATAAGAATCAAATCAAGATAAAGTGGTTAGAATAGTTCTTTCATTTCTTCTTGAAAAACCATAAAGGCTGTCATTATTTTTAGCCAAAATATCATTTTTCTTAAATAATGGTGATAAAAAGCAGAGATTTGTGTAGTTATTTTAACTGTTGTGGTGTTTTGGTGCATGGTTTGATGGGGCTTTTAGACTCAATCATCGGTATTGCCGCACTACTGAAATGGTTCTGGCAGCTAACACAAAACCTAAACAGTTTTGAAGTCCTTCCTTCACTTTTTCCTGTCTTACTTCATATGAAAGATTTTTCAAATCTTATAATTAGCTAAAGTGTTTCCTAACTAGATAATCATTTGGAAATTAATTTTATGTTATGCAAAATATAATTAAAATGTAAATCAATAAAATGCAATTGTGGAAGGCCATTTTATAACTTGAAAAGCCAACTAATCTGTATCAAATAGAAGCAGCAATTTTTAATGCATTCAGTATTATTGCAGAGGTTCTCAGGCAGGGCACGTTAATTTTCACATTAGAGATGGGCTGTTGGAGAAAATGTAACATTTTAAATGTAGCAATGCTTTCTGTCAAGGAAGGAAGGGAAGTTCAGAATTTTTACTTGAAACAATGTTAGGTTACTTTAAAAGTTATATTTTCTACCAATGCATTTCAATACAGGAAGACTTAAGGATAAAATTCTTGGTTTCCTTATGACATTTGGAAAGTTGAAACAAGGTCTTTTGTAGAGTCTTCTGCAGACTGGAATCCTGAAATCAATGGACATCGTTCAAACACAGCAGCCTAGTCAGCTGTGGAAGTGGGAGCCTGGTTTTAATTTTAGCAACGGGACAAAATATAATGTAAAAAGTAAGCGGGGAGGCCAGTTGTAGTGATGACTACTTTGCAAAGCAGCTCCACAATAGCGTATGCTATTTTGTGCTTCATCTGCCTGAGTAATATTTTATACAAAAGCCAGTCAATTGATTTCTCTGTCCAGGTTGGTCTTGCATTGCTTTGCTGATCCCAGGGGCTCTAGGGCTTTGAGGTTTAAAGCTATGCACTCTTAACCTGTTTGTGGAGATCTGTTCACAGCCAGGTACAGGCAACTTCTTGTATTCTTTTGCCTAAATCCATCTTCTATTACTAAATAGGTATATCCTGAGGTGGATATCCTAGCAAGTCTTTCAGCACGTCTTTCAGCTGTATCTTCTACAAAATGCCCTGTCCTGTATTTTGCTGCGAGCCCTCAGCACCTTTATTTGGCCACTCACTTAAATGCCTGATTCAGAGCACATTGCTGTTACTTCTCTTTTTCAATTTTTTTTTAAACTTCAAACTGTTCTACTGCAGTTTCCTGCAAATACTGATAGCAACGTAAAATCCATTCTTTTAATTGTTTCATTTTTTGCCTGTCCACACTACCACTTTGCTCTCTGAGGTAGGCGTGTAAAAGCACAGAGCAAAATATTCACAAACGTACTTCCAAATTCATTTAAGTCTTTTCTCTGCAAGCAGCTACCCTCAGTGACAGTTCTGTTTGAAGATTTTTAGTTATTATTTGTAGTCCAGTAGCTCCAATGGATCTCAGAGGGAGCTCCATTGCATCAGATACTGAATAAATACAAAGACACATCTTGCTCCCCAAAATACATAGTGTAAAGGAAGTCTACATAAAGAAGTCAGGTAGGCCTAGATTGCTGTCCTGTGATTCCAGTGATCATTCAGTAAGGTGATGGGTGCCTTTTCTGGCTGAAAAGCAGTGTGAAATGCAGTGAAATGATCTTCCTACAGGTATATTTAGACACATGCTTAACATGCAGAACAAAGTTCAGAAACTAATGTTGATACTACTCCACCAGTGGAATCGACATCCAGATATTTGAGATCTGAAGAAGTGATGGATCTACATTTTCTCGGTTTTTCATTTCTGGTTCTGAAAACACCTAATCTTAATATCTCACTAACCTTATAATAACCTCCAAAAATCTACTACTACCCTTTAATTAACAAGAGAGAAAATTCTACTGTTTTTCTTTGGTATAATTGCTCTTCCCAGTGAAGCCTGAATAAAGCCTTGAATTCTGAATAATGTTGATATATTGGCTCACTTAGAAAAGCATTGTTAGCAGCTGATTGCTTATATAATCTCCTTGGCAATTTTTTACATTTAGGTTGTCCTTATTTTGTTACAAGAAAAGAACATAGAGGTTTTTACTTCAATTTGGTCCATTAATTTTCGTAAGTCATTTGGACAGCAAGGTATTTAACCAACCTCCTATGCAGTTTCAATGAGACACTATTTCTAAAGAACCTAAATTGAGTGCTTTTAGTCTAAGGCTTAACGCTTTCATTAGCAACAGGCCACGTTATCCGTGAAAGATTAATGCCCATATGAACGAGAAGGGGTAATGTAATCAGGAATAGTAGTCTTACATCATCATAAAAAATGGGGCTTACTAAAAATCACAGTAAAAAAGATTTGGAGTTTTAAATGACCCCCCCATCACTGGTTCTTTTATCATTAACAACAAATTAAAACTAATTACCTTCTAATCACAGAAGAACACAGTCTGATGTTCCAGTCATACTTTGTGGCGATTATAAAGGCAGGTGTGGAGCAATGGGAATGCTCAACTAACACGCGTGAAAGACATGAATGACTAGAATTCGTTCTGTAAGTTATGCTAATTTTCTTTCAGGTTTTCCAATCTGTATGGAAGTAGGAAGATTTATATGTTCCTTTTTTACAAAGATGTTCTGTTCAGAGAAGTATATTTTGGTGATTTGTAGACATACAGCATTTCAGCCAAGCAATTTGAAGATGCATTCAAGCTGGGTACATTTCCCTGAAATTCTAGGAACTGTAATGGTAGAGAAGGTAAAGAGCAACTCCAAAATTCCTCGTGCCCATTCAGCTTCCTTTTGTTAAATTTTCTAATATTATGTTGGAGAATGAAGAAGCCCTTTGAAACAGCCAAAGAAGCAAAAAATCCGAATCAAAACTTTGATTACAATTTGCTGCAAAGTCTCTTTCTAATCAGTGTGCTTTTGATTTTGCTCTACATGGTATATAATATTTTGCTGCATATTCACTTTGCTTTTTTCTTTTTTCTGCATGAATGCTGAATGCTTTTACTGTCATATATGGATATCATGGAACTCAGTTCTCACTCATTTTTGTTAATACTCATGTCAGTTTTGTTTTGATTTCTTTTTCTTTTCCAATGAGGCTGTTGATCCAAGAAAGGTCAACTTTGATCAAGCAATATGTTCTTGACTCCCAAATACAAGTGAGGAAACCAGTTCCTAGAGAACAAAAAATATTCCAAAGAACAGATTTTTAAAAAGCCACTTTACTAAACTGATCATTAAATATAACAAAATAATGTCAGTAGATATTGTGTTAAAGAAATATGTAAGAGATGTAATTTTATAAACTTAATAGAATGGGAAAGTCCTAATGCTGAATATTTTAAGAAGTTGAGACTCACTAGTATGTAGTTGGCCAAGTGGAAGCTGAGAGGAGGGAACCTCAGCATGGATGCGAGTTCAGTGTCAGAGGAACCCTGCTCCAGGGCCGAGTGCATCTCTGATTACGTGGTCACCAATATGAGGCATTTTATTCCAACTACAGAAAATGGATGTAATAATGAGTGTATTTATTTTTTCCTGGCTGTTTCTAAGCAGTTTAGTTTAACCCTTCTACTGGGTGGTTTCCTAAATCAATCCGCTCTAAGCGTGGAGGTAAAGAGTTCATTCTTCCTACAATCCTTTGCTTAGGCTTTCTTTGCATTCTCCATCCCCTTGTGTCTCTTTTTGACTTAAACTAAAATGTTTTACTCATAAGGCCATACATTATAAATATTTACTAAGCAATCTACAAAAGTGAATTTTCTCTGCTGTTAACCTGTGTATGTTTCTAATTTATTTTTAGAATAATAACAATCTTTTGATTTTACATTTGCACAGCTCCTAGCATAACAGAATTGTGGTTAATGACTTCAATTTCTAGATATTTCTCAAGATCCACACTCATTCCATACAGAAATATTCTTAACAGATCATCTGACATTTTTACATGAGTCAAGCTCTCACTTTAGATCAAAGCGTGTTTGTGCTGTTCATACAATGCCAAAGATCATAGCTGAAGAGAGGCTTGGATTCTGCCAGGAGCTGTCTGAGGAAGGTGCCAGAAGGATGCTTTAGTGTAGGACCCTCTCTCACCTCAGTATAGGAGGTATCTTGGGAGTGAGTTTAGTTGGCTAAACTGTACTGAGCTCAATTGGTCCTCTAACATCATCTCCACCCTACCAATCTTTTCTTCCATGGTCTAAACTTGTGGACAGATATGCAAGGACCAGCTCTGGTAATCCTGTCCTTCCCAGAATTTAGTGGAGCCTAGGTGTAAAAGAGAAATTATCATGCTATTTTATTTTTTGTGTTCTTTGCCCCCATACTGCATTATTTATGCATAGCAACATTTAATGAATTTTTATAACCTTATTGATCATTAAATAATTTAGGCTGGAGGGGACCTTTGAGGGTGGTCTAGTCCAACCTCTTGATCAAAGCAGGACCAATTTTGAAATTAGAGCAGGTTGCTCAGAGCCATGTCCTGGTCAGATTTTAAATACAGCTCCAGTGGCAGAGTGGGCAACCAGCTCTTCACCACTCTGACTGTGAAAATATTTTGCCTTATATCTAGTTGGATGCCCTATTCTATAACCTGTGAACGTTGCCTCTTGTCTGTTCACTGTGTGCCTCTGAGAAGAGTCTGGCCCTGCCTTCTCTCTATAATCCTCCTTCTCACAGTGAATGACTGCAATTAGAATCACAGAGTAGAATCATAGAATCATTTAGTTTGGAAAAGACCTTTAAGATCGAGTTCAACTGTTAACCCAGCACTGCCAAGTCCACCACTAAACCATGTCCCTAAGCACTGCATCTACATGTCTTTTAAATACTTCCAGGGATGGGGACTCAGCCACTCCCACATCAGATACCCTCTTGGCCTTTTCTTCGTAAGGCCAAGCAAACCCATTTCTCATTGTACCTCATGCACTCCAGCCACCTAACTATCCTTATGGCCTTCTGTTGGACGTGTTTTGCTTGTACTGGGACAATTGGGCAATGTACAGTCCTAAATGGACAATGTTTTGCTTGTACATTTCATTATTTCATTTAATAACATTCTTGTCAGTCTGTTGTTCCAGTCAAGGTAAACGTTATCCACTGTTCTCTTCCCACTCACAAAGCAAGTCATTTCATCACAGAAGGCAATCAGATTGGTCAGGCACAAGCTGCCCTTAGTAAATCCATGCGGACGGTCCCCAATTACCTTCTTGTCTGACAGGCCTGTGGTTCACTTGATCTTCCTTCTTGTCTTTTTTAAATATTAGCATAACGTTTTCCTCTTTTTCTTTTTTTTTTCCTGAGTCATCAGGAACCCTTCCAATCTTTAAAATGTGGAACTTGTGAAAAAATATTTAGTCTTTACTGAGCAATGTGCAATTTCAGGCAGAGAAACTGAGGGAATGTATTATTAATAACTCAAGCAATCCTCTAGGTGCAGGGTAACTGTGTTATCGATGCCATGAGGAACACACACACTGGAGCCCAGCATCAGATATTTTGTGTGGTGGATATGTGGAATTGAATGAAATGCGTAGAGTTTGGCATGAAGTTTTCCACTGTTACTTCCTCTGTCTTTTGTACTTCTGCCTGCATTTCAAATACTCAGACATTTTGTGAATCAACTGCAAGATCTTTTTTGAGGTTACAGTGTCATAATTTAAGATTTCATAACATCTGAAACATCATGCAGAAGCACCAACTTTGGCAATGCTGACTTAAGGTACAAAGGATGGAGGATAGCAAGGATTCTCTGTCACAGCTAAAATCCACAAAAGAGAGATTCTTCTCTTTTCAGTTTAAATTTCATGCGGCCTTATGATTGTTTTGATTTTTTTTTTTTAGCTGGGCACTTCTGTAAGTAGCAGATTTAGTTAATGCCATGAACTTGATAAGTTATGATACTCTCAGCCAAATCCCTGTTAAATCCATGTCTTTTAAGCTCTTTCGTGATTTTAAAATTCTCAATAAACAGCACACAATACAATTACCAATAGACCCTAGATGTTTTTTAAAATAAACAATTATACTTGAATGTTCATTTTGTAAGTGTCTGGTACTGATTAAAAACAAACAAACAAACAAACAAACAAAACCCAACAAAAAGCACCACAACAAAAATCCCAAACCGCAATCAGGATTGGGATTAGTTGTCAGGCAATTATGTATTTAAGTAATTAAAACTATCATCCATTACACTGAATGCTCTAAAAATTCTCACATAATTGATGTCAGTCTTGTCCAGAGAGTAGGTTTTGTCTCCAATGGAACAGAATATTATTCCCAGGTTTGAAAATTAAGTGCCTGGGTTTTACTGCATCCTCTTCTTCCCTCAGCACTGTTACCCCCACCCCCCCAACAAGTATGCAAATCCGAAGTGGCTTGCAAATAAATTTTGTGCTTTTAAAATAATGTAACTTGAAATGTAACAAAGCATTTTCAGATTATGTTTCCCACATCCTGTCCCTGTGTAATATTATAAAGAGCACAATGATATCATTTTCTTGAAAAAGCTAGCAGTGGTGAACAAGAATTTGCATAAACAAATGAAAGAAACTAGGTTGAGTGTCAGAATATAAATGCAAATTTTGACCAAGAAATCAATTTCTTCTTTGTTTGTATTCATATGAAACATATCAAAAGTAAAAAGGTGCTCAATACCACTTGCAAATAGAAAAACATTGATAGCAAATTTAGTCTTATATGTGTAGCACTGAGCTGTGAGACATTGAGATGACACTGTTCTGTCAACGTTTTAGAAATGCCATCTGGGGTTGGAACCTGCATTCACGTTGACTTTTCAGAGGACTTGCACTCAAAAGGCTTTTGTTAATTGGTTTTATTAATATGCTATCTCTCTGTATTCCTTGCCTCACTGAGGAGACCCAACTTTCTCCAATGCACCTTCTCTGGCATTGTGCTGATTTAACCATGCTATATTAGAAACACAGAACCCAAACTCGAGTGAATAACAAAACCTGCAAAGATGTGAAATTCTGCAGATGACAGTGGAGTTAGTAGCAAAGTATCCCCGTCTTCTACACTTTCACTGTTCCTCCAAGCAGATGCCATAGTGCTTGCAGTACTAATCATGTGGGTGAAAATTTCGTGTCCATACAGTATAATGAAGAAGCCTATAGGGACAGTCCTACCTTCCTTAAAGTCAGTAACTCATGTGTGTGGCATTCAATAGGTGTTAATAAGGTGATTACCTGCCTTCAGTTATTTGCTTTAATTTCTTTGTTTCAAAAATACATAAAAATTTAGAAAATTAACAAAACCATGGAAACCATTTGCTAGTGAGAAAATGAATGTTAAAGATGTAAATAGAGTTATGAAGGTTTCGTGTAGCTTTTGATTTCCATGAAGGACAAAAAAAAATTAGTTCATTGAAATTTCTGCTACTTCTCTATACTAAAACTCAGTAGGAATTTTGAATTCTACATAGCTTCATTTGATGTTTTGTGAGACAGATATATCTGAATATTAAAACAGTGTATTGAAAGACAAGTGAAGCATGCTACTGCTGTACTATCAGCAAGGGAACATCGTTATTGTTTAATCAGCTTTCAATATGTTGTATGTGAGTTAGTTTAACTTGGCTTTTCATAACTTTGTTTAAATTAACATTAAGGGAATGGTCTCCCTTTTAAATAGTGTAGTATGCAGATAACTTGGGATTTCAGTTTCTTCTCTTTAAAAAATCATTAGTGGCAAAATAATCTTTCTATAGTGTCATAAACACATATCCCATTAGCAGCTATATATTTATATGCTTAAAACTGCTAATAGCTTACAATGTGGTCGTTACGGCTAATGCTCTTGAATACTGTCTATCTGTTCTTTCATTACCTTTTTCATAAACTCTAACAAGCACTCAACCAAATATCAGCCCCCATACACAAAAGTACATGAATTAAATTAAAATTTACATTTTCTAGTATTTTTTTCAAGGCGTTTGCTTTCCAAACTTATTTAACCTGCATTCATTAGAACTGTAGTGTAGTTTAAACAGCCTGTATGCAGCCCTTATCTCCAAGGAGTTTGAATGGCTGAGTGATCTAACTGGACAGTTAAGGATTTTCTGTCTAAGCTGATGGATGTTAATTTTAATAATCCTAGACTTTTTTCCCTTAATGTTTCAGAGAGTCGTTAGCAGAGTTTAACCTTTTTTTTCCTCCATTAAGAATAACTCTGTATACCTGCTGACCCTTAGGGTAAGGAGTTGCTTCGCTTGAAAAAAGATATGATGATGGTAGTGTAAATGTAGAGGGATGCTTTCACACAAGGACTTTTGCTTTTAATGGCATATCTTCAGAACTGTGCTATCTGTTTCCCAAGTACTTAAAAGTGTTCTTCAAATTCCCTAGGTTAAATAAAAAAAAAAAAAAAGAAAAGGAATACCAAACAAATTATACACTACAGTTTACATGGAAGATTCATTTGAAAGCTTCTGTAGACTGTTCACTGCTGTGAAACACGAGATCCAGAACCAACATGCTCTTATAAGGACGTGAACTACATTTATTTGTAGTAACTATAAGCTTATATTCATCTGCCTAAAGAAAGGTAGTTTCCTTTTCTTCAGCATAAGTAATACACAACAGTACTTCTGACATTAGTTACTTATAAGATTGGTACTCCATGGGATCTTTTTAGGTTGAAATTTACTTCTTTAGATTCCAGAAATTGGCTCAGATTTCATCCTAATACTCCTGGACTCTGGAAGAGTTCAGGTAAAAATTCGCACACTATTTCCATGCAGGCAATAGTATGTGTCTCTTTTACAACAGTGCAGGCACAAGGGTATGCCTGCAGCCATTCATCCCACTTTTGTGGTGATAGGCTGCACGATAGTATTAGGTGCAAATCTCTTGTGGGCAATTGCTTCTCTGCCTTTTTAAAACAAAACAAAACAAAACAAACATAGGCCTAAACTTACGATTGAAAGAGAGCTTATACAAAAATGGCATATCCCTAACAGTGTACTCGTTCCGAGTAATTCTCAGGTTCTGAACCGTATTTGGCGTATTCATTCACTAATGACTTTATGCTATCTTTCTAGTTGCACTGGCTACTATTGGATCAATTAATCCATTTTAGCTAGTCAACCTTCAAACACAGAAATACCTGATTTTGGAAGACCAACTTAGTTTGTAGATTGGCTCACGCGTCAAAATTGATAGTTGAATTCAGATTGCAGAGTCTTGTGTATTATTTATTCATGTTTTCAGAAAGTACCCAGCAGGACGATAAGCCCCTGAATGTGTAAACTTATGAGTTAACTTGATTTAAGACATGAAGAGGAAAATGAAGTACAAATTGTCATATCCACACACACACAATATTTTTTTTCTCCAAGTACAAACCTAAACGTATATATAGGGACCTGACCTGCACATAAATATTGTCAACTTTTATGCTACAATATATTATCATTTATGTCATAAAGATCTAAGAGTTTGTGCTTAAAAATATATATCCCTGTGATGTTATTTTTTAACATCCATTTTATGTTTCTCTCTGGTTGGTTCCAAGCCTGAAATTATGTTTATGGAGATATCCTTAGTAGTTATATAGAAGTCATGAACAAGAGGTGTACGTGATCCAGTTTTAGAATTGTGGGCTTTAGTAGTGCTAAGAATCATAAGTATTAGGAGCAAAAAGTTTTCTGCACTATGTTTTAACCTTGACATTCAGTGAGTAGACATGAGAGTAATGGCTTACGTGGTCGTCTTCAACCTTGTATCTTTTTCAAACCCAGGGCTGAAATTCCACTTTTTTCATATCAATTTGTTCAACTACAAATGGAATTGATTTGACTGTAATTTTTATTTACTTTGTAGGAGGAGGTTGCACTTCTTAATCTTATACAGTAAAAAATGATTAGCTAAGAATGAGTTCTTAGCCAAGGATGAATTAGCTAAGAATCTGCTTTTATTCTGTCATTGAGAAAGAACAGGTTCTTGGTGTCTCTCACACCTGTAAGTGTATTTTCTAACTCCTCATTACTTCTCTAATTACGTCTTGATTGTGGGGTAAATTCTGTAAGCTGCATTGGAATGAAAATCATTGTCTTTTATTCCCCTCTCTGTGGGGAATTCATTCCACTTGTTTACTGATGTGTGTGGCAGAATGAATAAAATGATTCTTAATTAGCATATATGAAATAATCATTGGTCTATCTGGAGTCATAATTAATGCATTAGGAAGAATTTACTGAGTGTCAAGGAGAAAGACATTAGCATAAATGAGCTTATTTTAGATGGGCTGCAATTGAAAGACTACTTTCCGGTAAGAATGTTTATCAAAATTAAGCAATAATAACATATCAATTTACTAAGAACCATTAGTGTGCATGATCTGAACTATTAACTTCTGCAAAGAAGCTCCAGCCCCGCTTTGAGCCAACCTTGCTAGCCAAAAGATTTTGTTGGCATCTTAATAAAGTCACAGCAGCACCAAAGAGTGTGGGGATGAGACACAGAGACAGTCTGTGGATGCGCAGAGAGGCTTTCTTTAATATGCTTATGGACCTTAAGAAAAGCAGATGCTGCAGAATCTTATCATCATCCTACCTGGTAACTCTGAGGCTTTATTGATTAAAGCATGCTCCTACTGAGAGCGTAACGTATAGACAATAGTGAAACGAAGATTATCCTTACCCAGGCAAAGGTGTTTAAATAACTCTAATTTCTGTATTGATACTCTGTGAGTGCAGAAGTGACAAACTGTGATACAAACTTTAACTATTTTCATTCCTTTTTTCCTTAGTCAGCCACTAGGCATCTGATAGCCTGAAAGTAGATTTTAATCTTTAGAGAACTCTGTACATTGAAGAATGATTGCTTTACCCAGGGAAGGGGTGTGATTCAGGAGACTCAAAAATAAGCTTAGTCTTGTAGAACTTATATCTAATATCTTTTAGCATAGTCATTATGACAATGTTGAAAAGATATGACTGCAGGTAGAGCCTGGCAGTGGGTCTGTAAACCATTGGGTTTGGCCTAACTTCAAGCATGAGGAACTGACTGAAAGCTGCTAAACCTGACTTACCTGACTCCAACAAGAGTCACTTTAGTCAAAGCAGGGTTAGGTTAGTATAAGTGGACTCCAGTATTACACTTTCTTCGAGAAATGGTGACTCATTACAGGATTATAAATTTACAGCAATCCATCAAATTAATGTAAAATCTTCCAAGAACAATCATAACCGCTGTCATTAATTCACGTGGAGAAAGCAACAGTCCGACTGAGATCTCCTTCACTGTCCCCAGCTTCTGTACCACTTTCCTTGTGTATTTCCAGTAAGACAAATCACTGTTACGTACTTCAAATCTTTGCAGTTTTTGCTTCATATTCTTTGTTATTGACTTTTAAGTGAAACACCACACATCACCAGTATATTTGGCAAGGCTACTGATGGTAAGAAGCCCACAAAACACACCTAACCATTTATATATAAAGCATAGTCTTTTTACAGCTAAATTAGAACAGGTAAGTGTTTTGTCGGTCATAATAATATTTGTACTTCATTAAGTGATACGCAAGATGACTGATAATATGGGAAAATGCCTCTTTTGGTTGATGAGGTCGTTGTTGTTGTAGTCAGAACACCCAGTATATTGCTTCATTGTGGTATTGACTTTTGAAAATGAATTGAAAAGCGGCATTATTGAGGGGGACTCAAGAAAGGAAGAAGGCAGTCTTAAAATGCGCTATGGTTCAGATGAATGCAGCCATTCGGATTATTGAACAAATCAGTACAAAGTGTAAGAAAAAACAACAGGCAGGGAAACTGTCAGAGTCACGGTACTGGTAAAGAAAACCTATTTAGGCTTTCTTGCTGCCACCTTTATTGCCTTCATAGACATAATATATTTAGCAATAACAATCTTCCCTGACCTTTTTTCTCATCAAGTCGTGAGTCTTTATGCTGGAGAAAAGTGATTGTGATATTCCATTTTGTTTGTGCCCCTTCTGGAGGAGATACCATATCTACCAGCATGTCAGAAGCTCCATTTCCAGAATTACATGCAAGCCATTGTAATAACTGCCGTTAAAAAACACCATCTGCGGTGCTGACATTTTGGCCCAGTGATAAATGTTGTAGCAAAATAAGACTATTTCCTCCAGAAAGGTCAAAGCCAGGGGAATCGATTAACATAGCACCTGCTTAAGGAAGAAAGTTGGTGTGTTGGAATAACATTCTTTTGTCCTTCCATATAAGAAATTATTTTGTGGTTCCACAAAGTGAACTAAAAAGGAAGAATGGAAAGAAATCCTTAGGCTTGATCCTGCCCATCTCTGTAACTGTTAAGTCCCAGAAACACCATGAGCGATATTCCTTCATATCAGTTTGTCTTAGTCTTGTTCTGCAACAGGGTCAACATGCCTGTTCATTTCCAGTGTCTGCATGAGCTTCTTTCTTAAAATATCTCCAAGAGATTTATATATATAGAAGAAGGATTAGAGAGAGTCTTAATTACCAAAAGAAGGGTAATGGCCCTCAAAAAAGATTTCTTTGTTCTTCCTCTCCCATCTCCCCTTCCCACCGTGGCCAAACAGCTCTCTCCTGCTGTTGTTCTCACTTCTGAAGGATATGCTGGTATTATGATGGGGGGAAGGGAGCCCTTCTGCCTCACTTTTGCCACTAAAAATTTAGGAATTCATCCTCTGGTTTTACTCACCTTGAATGTTTACAATTCAGTAAATAACTGTCAAGTTATGAATTTTTAGGCACAGTCTTCCTGATAGGTGGATACAACCTAACTCCAGGTACTTGACATGAGAATCAAAATGCGCAGTCGTACAGTTCTGTTTCGCACTGACTTTCTTTTTAATTGCGGTTTTCAAACACTGCTATTGCTGGGCGGCTTCATAATATTATTTCCTTCCTTTAATGCGTTCTGATGTATTATTCTCAGAATCTTTGGCTTTGCTGCCAGAAACTAGGATGACAGGTGTGGAGAATTATCCTCAGAAAATGTAAGACTTTTACAATAAAAAAAAAATTAAGCGTTTTATTCAGAGTAGTGAAGATGTCACGCCTCACTTGTGGGAGGCTGTTATGGATTCTCTGTGTAAGATTTTCCTGTCCCAAGAGGGGCTTTAATAGATCTTGTCATTACTGCAGTTCTGCAGTATCAGAATGATACCCTTATCCTCTCTGCACCGCTTCTCTGATGACTAGTATGAAGAGTCCCCCTCCTTTCCGTGACGAGAACATTGCTTTGGTAATTCTGCTCACTCCTCATCTCTGCTCTCTCCTCACCCCAGTTGATCAGAAGAAGATGTCACACAAAAGGCAGCAAACTTTTTAGTTCAGGAAAGAATTAGGACGTGATTTTGTTTAGTCTATGCGTGAAGATGGTGAATGAAGGATTCTTGGTGGTGCGAGTAAGGAAGCAGCCATACAGGCAGCCACAAACCTTTGTCTATCGGATACAAAGCAAGTGAATACCTTTTCAAATGGTGGCTGAATTTACCGCTGGCATTAAATCAACCTGAAGGAGTTGCACATGCTTGCAGCTTTTGGCCCTGGTGATGGTATCTCTCTTAAAGATGTATGTATTTCTGTTAATCCGACTTCAAACCCCAGCATTCTCATTTGATTTCATATTCACTGCATAATTGCAAAATAAGAATGAAAATGCTTTTTATAATGTAATTCATAAAGCAGCTTATGGCCTTGCATAATTAAAATGGCTAAATGGAAACAGCTCACTGCACTTTGAAATGCATACACTAAGCTACCCAGAAATTTATCAGTAAGTGTAGTTTCTATGAGACTGTGGAAACTTTGGAAATGTTTGATAACGGTGCAACCTAAATTACTCCAGGAGGTGCATAAAATTAGCAGTAATTATTACATGAGAGTTGTATCACTGTATCATCATAAATGGCATATTAGATCTGGCAAAAAGCTTTTCAGTTTATAAGCAAATTGGATTGGTTCCGCATTTTGTTCTCTGGCTCACAACAGCTTTTAGCTGTATGCATGTGATCCTGCACTTCCAGGCTGTTTTTTTAAAGAAATTCAATAGTGATTGGACTCAGATACATTATTTTTAACAGAAGCCTAACCATATATACAAGTGATACGAGAAAATTTGCATGATTGACCAGAGCTTCCTCCAGCCCATCAAATTTGCTTCTCTCTCGCCCAGCTAGAAAGACAGAGAAGACACAAGAGCTTTGCTGCTGTGACTAATTAATCAGACACCATATATAAGTCTGCGAAATGAAACTTAGCAGCATACTTACCATGAGCCAGTTAGACTCTTGTCTTTAAGTGTCAATCTTTGGAGCATATTTTCAATGTATAATGCAACATTAATTAACACAATTAAATGTGTAATTGTTCACTTAAAATAATTATTTTTCCTACTCCCAGTATGAAACTGGAGAAGCTGGGGCATTGACTTAATCAAGTTACAGTGTACGCAGAAATCAGGACCTGCTGTTTCTCGGCCCAGTATTCCTGAGATGCTGCACACCATTCTTCTCCTTCCCCTTCCCAATAGGATGCACCACAGCATCTCCTGTAGCTTTATACGTCACTCGGAGGTTAAACAGCACCAGGGAATACAGTTCTCTGTGGTCTGCCACCATCTCAGGGCTCTCCATGAGGTTAACCAGCCCGCTCAGAGACTATCAATAGCATGATCCCATCTGTGGATCTCTGCTCCAGTTTTTACAGGCAGCTGCATTAGTCTTTTTTGAGACACAAAGATTCACAGAGCAGCTGTACTATTAAATCCTGAATAGTGTGATTCTGAACACACAGATTTTTTTTTTTTTTTTTTAAATTAAGCCCATTTTCATGGAAATGGGAGGTTTTGTTCTTGGAAAACAAATAAATGGTGTATTCCCCCTCTTCACCCCCCTCAGTGTGCTGTCACAATTCACGAAAATTCTTCTTCTTCTGCCCCCCTCCCAGTTAATGGACTCTAATTATCATGCATATGAGGGATATGAACTTCCAGCATAAATGGGTGGATACTGCCAATAAAAATCCTACACTGCTTTCAGTGAATGCTGTGCATGTGTCACCTCCCTCCATCATTAATTTTCAAGCACTGAGATTGCAGTAATTTCTGCTTATAAGTGGCACATTGATGTGTTTATTACTCTGCAGTTGAATTCAGGGCTGTTTCTCATATCTTTTTGCAGTGCTCATCACCACCTCAGCAGCTATAGACTAACAAAGCTGAGGCCCTATCTAAGACCCAAAGAAGCTGATGCCTGGGGAATTGTTGATATCAACCTGCTGTTCAAACAAACTTTCTCAGTTACTAATTCTTCGAGCAGTCACAGTCTTTCAGGCCTTAATATGAGGGCTGTATCATGGAATTTGAGCTTCAGATTAAGCATTTTTAAAGATTATTCTGTTTCAAACAGTGATTCCTGATTATGTTTTAATTGCATGTTCTTTGGGAAATACTGCAGTCGTATCCCTGGCAGTCTGAGAGCTCCAAGTGTTCTCATAAATGTAATAGAGAAGATACTGATCTTAAAAAACAATGCGGTGAGGCACAGAGAAGAGGGATTATGCTATCTCGCTTGTAACCCTTCACTAGTTTCCCAACTATTCGATACATCATCTGTGTTCATTTCCCAGTAAGCGTTAGCCACTTTTGAGCCAGCATGGGTTCTGTGCAGGCCTCGGGTGTGCAGGACTTTGTAATTGCTGCAATGCTACATTGCCTTCTGCTAGAGTCTTTCTGTTGCAGAGATCTCTCTGCTGGCATTGGCAGAAGAACCTGGCCTAGCTCCATTGCTACCATATGGCAACCGGTTGATACACAGATGCCTCTTAGTCCATGCTGCAATGGGATGGCGGACTCCTCTATCAATCCTCCACGTTAGCACATATTGAAAATTCGCTTAAAAACATTGACTCCAAAGGATGCTTAACCTTGATCTGTGAGGGCTGCTCTTAAATCCAAACTGCTGTCTGGAGAGCCAGGGACCCTCCAAAGCAGAGTCCCTCTGGTAACGTAACCCTCTGTGGATGGCGGAGTGGGGTCCGTGCCCCTGGCAGCCGAGGCAGCCGCTTGCCTCTGCCAGCAGAGCAGGTAGAGTGCAGGCTGCTCCTGAGGCACCAATCTGGATGGCCATCGGGCAGCTCAAGGAGCACGTTGTGCCCGTGAACAGACCTTGAGCTTTTACTAGATGTAGCTATTGATTTCCAAGGCAATGTATTAACCCTGCGCTTCTTTGTTAACGATCAAAACAAAAAGAGCTAGGGTCTGCAGCTGAGAAATCTGATCGGAAACCTAAGCAGCACATTATGTTTTCGAAGACACTTCATGCTGTGGCTTTCATTGGGATTTTATTGGAGTCTGAATTGCTAGTAAAAGAAGAATCACAGAATGGGAAGTGAAGTCAGGCACTGGAGCTGGAGCACAGTTCTCACAAATGAATTTTATTGCTAGATGTTCAAACAGGACAGATCTGAAAAGTACCAGAAGATCATTACCATTCACAGATTGTTGATAGCATCTTGTTTTTAGAGACTGATTCTGAACGATCCTTCCCGAGTAAATTGCACGGAACTTATTTTACTGCTCCAGAAGGCTAGAGGACGGAGGCAGCTCTGCCAGGAGCTGAAGCAGAATTTTGTAAGGGCCCAGGTGATGCAAGCCTCAGGGCTGTGCCAATAAAGTCATAACGACATTCTTCAGTACTGTACACTTCTTCTGAATAGCTCCCGGTCTGATGGTTTTAGGGGGACAAAGCTGTTTGAGTGGGAAGGGATGGGAGCACTTTAAAAGCAGTATATCCCACCTCGACACTTGTCTAAGTTTAAGATTTCCAGGTATAATAGGCAGTAGTAAAAGTTTACCATTTTCACCTATTATGATTACACATTTCCATTCCAGGATTCTCCACACCCACAAATGGAAAATAATTGCACTCTCAGATTAAAAAACTGAAAAAAAATACAACAAAGGTTTGGATCATTTTGCAAGCCAAATTAAATAATTTACATACATGAGCAAACATGCATCTACCTTTACAATACATAAAAAAAACCTTTGAAAAAACAAGATGATATGATATTGCTATGACTGGCCCATACAATGTAATTGTTATGATTCTGGCAGTTCTGTACTCAGACTGGTACTCCAATATTATCTCATGACACCTGAAATGACCTCAGGAGTCTATAAAACTATTTAGCAATCAATGACTGCCTTGAATATGAAGGTGAGAGATGATGTTTAACACTGGACAATTCTCATTTTTGTTACTGTCATGTACCAGTCATTCCCACTCAATTAATGATAGTCAGGTGGTGCTCAGCGTGTCTGAAAATTAGTCTTCAAGTATAATTTCTTTTCCAGTTAGAATGAACACATTTCTGGGATTTCTGGAAAAATGGGATTTTAAAATGAAATGCAGCAAAGAACCAGTAGAACAACCGTTTTTTGTGTACCTTCTTGTGACCCTAGAAACCAGTAAACTTTTGTACCTGACTCTAGGATTAAGTAGTTAAGTTATTTTGCCATACTTTTATGATAGTCAGAAAACTTTAACCTTTGCTTATGAATAACAGGCAAATTATTGATGAGGTCTTGAGGTGCTTGAATAAATCACACTATTTTATAGCTTTTGGGAACCAAGAATAGAAATGTGTTTGACTTCTATCCTCTCAAACCACCTCTTTTCTTCCTCACCTCCAACGCCACAAGACTCGGGAAGAGGAAGGCTTGGGACTTTGTAAATACTATTTGTGTCATCCTAAAGTCAATGTTATTGGATATCTCATTGTGTACAAGAAGTATGACCCCAGTTCTGCTTTCATATCCTGGGTCTACCACAATAAAAATGGTCTTCTTACATTTTACTTGGTATCAGGAGAAAAGATGGGAGCAAAAAGTTGAATCTTTCTCTCTGTCTTTCCTCTCAAAGAATCAGAGTATAACAGGTTAATGAAAATGTTGGATGGAAGAAGAGAAAGGAGGACTGGTACTCTAATAAAAAAAATAATGATGTGAAACATTGTGAGGTTTTTGAGTGGTGGAGTCTTCTGCACAAAGAGTTGTGAGGTTTCTGAGATAGGTGAAGAAAGACGAGAAAAAGCAGGTTTGTAAAGAAATTCCCTGTGTAATCTGTGCAGGTATAAATGTTATCTAAACCAAATGCAAATTTAGAAAATTGTTTTAATCACCATCTCCTCCACAGAATTTGTGTATTTTGAATTTAAAATGAAGTATTGTTTAGCTGTCCTCTTTAGAGCTTACTTATATAATTTATATGTAGTAGTCCAAAATTAAAACCTTCCTCTCCTGTTCCTCTGTGGTTTGGAAAGAAGGGAAATTATTCTTCCTTTTCATTCTTATTTTCAGAAGATTCTCAGATAAATCTGAGAAATGAGAACAAGGGGATGTGAATGCTGTCCTCGATTTTGCCACTGATTTATTGTACTTCTTTGGAAACCTCCTCTATTCTGTGCCTCAGTTTTGCCATTAAGGGGGTTCAGTGCTTCTGTACTTCATATTGCAGATGGTGATAGTTTATTAATATTTACTACCACCTTGTGATCCTTAGGTAGAAGGCTGTATTCAGATATAAAATATTACTTCTCTACAATTATTATTTCCAAGCCAAAACTCTACAAATAAGCTTTGCAAAGCCAAATAGCAGTGTTGTTGGCCCAGCTTTAGTTAGTACTGCATGTCACTGTAGAGAAAAAATTGCACTTCTTGTTCTTCCTCCTACAGAATTCCTGATAAACATTTCAAATGGCAATGGTGTAATTATCTTTGATTAGTGACTGTGCTAACTTTAAAATAAAAAAAAAAAGTAAAGTAGATGTTGATTACCAAGCACTAATGTAGTGCTTTCATGCACAGCTATAATTCTACTCATGAATATACATTAATCATACGCATCAGTTGTTATCTTTATCTATAATCAAAAGACCCTAACCAATGCAGCTTCATTCTGTTTTATGAAACTTAAAAGAAGCATAGCAATGACCACAGTGCAGGATATTTCTGCATGGTATAAAATCCTTAAACGTCTTTTGAGCTTTGCTGTTTGAAATAAACCCTGTATTTTTTTCCATAATCACAATGTTTCAGAATAAACTGTTGCAGAGAAGGTAGCAACCAGAATAACATCAAGAGAGATGAGAATGCAAGCGAATATGAAAACAGAGGCTAGAAGCAGCAGGGCTGGGAAATTATGTGTGATGGGGGAAGCAAGTAGTGCGTCCTGTATAGTACATGAATGCTTAGCAGGAAAAAATATCTCCTTGAGTGATCTGGGGAGGGGGGGAGAAAGTGACCTACAGGTGAAGAGGTGTGAAAATAAAGTGCTTGGATTAGGATTTGTATCATGTAATGCTGATATATTTATTATCAACATCTGAACTAATTGTCTAAATTTCTTTTCTAGTCAGAGGAAAGAAAAAGCTACTTATGGAGCATGATTCATTTCTTCTTGAAGTGAATATGTAAATACAAGCAGATGAGTTGTGCTCCAGAAATGCTCATTTCTCTCCACCAACTCTCATGTGAGTTTACTTGACTAGTGAAAATGCAGATGGCTACAGCGGGGACATCTAATTCTTATTCTCAGGCTCCTCCTCAGCTCCAACACTATTACTGTGGTTGTTCTAAAGTTAAAAAACAGCAATGAAAAGCTGCAATTAAAATCAGCAGGTTTCAAAGAAAACCTTGAGTGACAACAGGTTCTAGAGAGCTTCTGCTCTGCTGCTGTTTTTCAGTCTTTTACTGTACCCTAGCTCAGCACCGTGCGGGCTGAAATGCTGGGCTTGAAATTGCGTATGCTGCTCCTGCTAATTTTTAGATTAGATATAATTGTTGCAACCAGCGTGGTGGGGGCTCTCGAGGGATATGAGTGCTGAGGGGCTCAAAAACCCAGAAGAGCTCGTTGCCATAGTAGCCTTCCGTGGAGCATTTGCTCCTTTGGTTGCTTTTCTGATACATCTCAATCTTGTGCTGTTTCAAAGTTAGCTTTTATTCTGTAGTAGGCTATATCACATTTGATCGAACCTGTCAGATCTCCCTAATCAATTTTTTAAATATCAGTTTCTTGTGCAATGTGTTAGGGCAATCTGAATGGCAAGAACAAGAGCTCAGTGAAAACCAATCTGGGAAGAGTGTAGTCAGCAGATTAAGGGGTCTGTTCCGAGTCTTCGTTTTCCACTCTCATTATTCTGACTGATCTTTGGCAAAGCAAGGCAGCCATGTGGGCTGTATTTCCAACCCAAATTTTTTCGACAGCCATGAAGCAGACTCTAAGATGGCAATTGATTGTAGCACTGTACAACTTAAACATGTCTGTGAACTGCAGTAACTGTGCGACTCCTCCCCTGGGTTTTCTAAAACAGATCTCAAAGTTTCTTCCATACATTCTGTGTTTTCCTGCGGAGCTGATTCTGACAAAGTGCTCTCTTTGCAGTGACGATGCTTATAGTGCTCATCGTTGCAGCAGGGACAAAGACACAGAGGTTCTCTTCTCCTTCAAAAAACAATGCAGAAAGGTGTTAGTGTTTCACAGTATATTACTTCACCACACAAATCAGTCCCATCAAGTTGTTGTACACAAGAAATGATCATTTCCATCACTCTGAAGGTGTAAAGCCAACTGCCTAATCTTTTCATATGGGTGTTCCTTGCACCTGTCTCATTGAAGTGCAAAATGTCAGGTTATTGCTTCCCCAAAAGGTACTGTGAGTAATTCTTATTGAAAGCAGAGGGAGGGGAAAATAAGGTTTCAAAGCATATTCTGCTAGCTGTTTTGTGACAATGTAGATTAAAAGGTATTCACAAAAGGAGCAGTGTGACTTCCTTTACTGGCATGATTTGGCACCAGAGTTTTAAGTGGACTCAGTGTTTTGCAAGAAGAAATAAAATTGCTTTGTACTTGTCTTTAAAAAAGGCTAGACTAAGAAAATAATGAGGTAGAATTGGGAAGTACAGTGGCTCAAGGTTGCTGGCTGCATATGTTTAATCCATCAAGATAAACCCAGGAAGCACTTGGTTCTGATTTTTCTTTCAGTAATTTCACATCTATTTGATAACTCTGAATGCAGTAGTAAGACTCCTATTTTAAATGAATATGAGATGAGTTTCAGGTCTTATTCACAATTCTGACTTCACAGCTCAGGCCAGTCACTACGAACTGATTGAAGAAATGTACAAGAATGATTCATTCCTAAAAACAAAAGCCTACAATTAAAACCCAAGCCAGCAGGTCTGTAGGATGCTTGAGGCTTGCCCAGCATACTAGGTTATCTTTGAATTCAGCAAAATTGCCTTTTTTTCCGGGTGACATCCAGGACACAGCTTTTCAAGGTCAGCGAACTGCTAAAGTTCATCCAGCCATTCTCTTTTTTAAACGTTTTGGGAGATGGGAGGGAGCAAAGGGAAGCTGTTGCCTTTGTGACATTCTCAGTTTGTTAAACTAGATTTGCCTTTGTATCTGGCCCCCTTTTTAGACTTCTTTATTCTTCCCAGGCTTCCAATTTAAGCCAGTGACTGAAGGCAGCAAAATGCTGGTTTTATAGCAATGACAAGCGAGCTGAGTTCAGCCAGTTTTTCATTTAAAATCATCCTGCGCCCCCAAGCAGGATTTACATTGGGCCTGAATCCAGTCTGAATAAGAGTCTTGACCTTTCTGAGATTATCATGGTGTGGGATGGACAGGTTTTCTCAAATTCATTGCATTAAACATGTAACAAAAATAAGGTACAGATGCTTTGTTGGAGTTACTGATTTGGGAATGTACTTTTAAACTACATCTAATCTGATTTAAGATTCAGGCAGGCAACATATTTCCTTTGCCTGCAAAATATGGTTGTACCCATGTAGCTAATTTGATTTCTAAATATCTTGTAAAACCAAGCAGAATTTTTCTTCCTTCTTCTCATTAACTGAATTCAGTATGTAATTGTTGATATTCTCTACGTGGTGGCAACATGCCTGTAATGATGGGGTTGTGACACTAGCTCAGTTGGATTTAATGTAATGCTTTACAGTTAGTGGCTTTGAAATCAGGAACACAGTGAAAATGAAGATTGAAACCAATTGGACTTCTTTTTTTTTTTTCCCAGTTGCCATAATAAAACCTGATATGCACATTGCAGGCACTGACTTAGTGCTGCGACGCCCGACCCCTTGACCTCTCTTCTGTAGGTGCAGAGGACTTTTGGACTCAAGAAAATGGTGCAAATTTGCTCCACTATGCAGAACAGAGTGTGTTATCCCCTGGGGCTCTGCAGAAAGACCTGCTTTTTGTATGCCAAAACCAGAACAGAATTAATGTGTCCTCTAGTATATGGGATTTCAAGTTTTCTCACATAACAATTAGTGCAAACAAAGGGATAAAAATATAAAAGTAAAGGTTGCAGGTTCATAAATCTGTGTTTTAAAGTGTATCAGTTAATCATATGTTCAACATTAAGCCAAGAGTATATATATGAATGCAATTTGACTTGTAATGTTGAAGAAAACCTGGTTATTTATGAGTCAGAGAGGCAAAACTCATAACATGATTGCACTTGCAAAACAAATGTGCTATTATTTGACATTCATTTAGAGCAACCCTTCCTGAATAAGCAAGTAGAATATTTATACATTCAAGTCTCTGTGTCTAATTGTGTTTGTGCGTGTAGTTACATATTGCAATTACTGTTCATTGACGCTATGCATGCATTTTTTAAAATGTAACTTCGTAAATTCATATCTCTAATTTTATTGCCTCTCACAGATGTATCTGAGGCTTGTGTATATATATAGATCAAATGACTTCTAGCTAAAGGTGGCAGAGTTAGACGCATCAGTTATGTATTGGTTTCTCTTCAAGAAAGGGTCATTTGGTAAATGAATAAACCAAGAGAAAAGTCAGTTTAAGGAATGACCATTGCACAAGGAAGTGACATAAAGAAGGTTCACATGAAGAATGAGAAGGAGCAACTGAGCCTTAAAGTTTGGGGTGGGTTTTGGTAGTAGCTGGGATTTTTCCTTGATTAATGGCAATTCATTAAGCTCTGAGCTTCAGATGACCCTGAGTGTCACCACACAAATGTATATGCTCAGGCCTTTCATGTGGGGGTAAAAAAAAAAGCCCTTTTCCTCTTTAAAATGTAGGTCTTTTTTGACTTACCCATAATGGAGTTGTAGGTAGTACCTAACTAATCTTCATGCTAAAAATTTACATTTTTTTCCCCAAGCGAACAGGGTAGGATTTTGATTTAAAAATGCAGACCGCTTTAGAGTCACAGTTCAGGGACTGTACAGAATGATATCTGGAGTACAAAATGTAGAATAAAAATTATAATACAACCTGGTAAGATATAGTAAGGCAGAACACTCTCTAAAATGGCATTAGTCAAGATAAGTTAAACTGTTGAAAATATGCTTTAATTCCAGTACTTTAAAAAGTAATCAAGTCTGTAAATTAAAGGTGAAAGAAGAGATAAGTGATTTGAAATCTGAAAGACTGTAAAGTCGCCAGCAACCAGAACAAGACATGGAATTCTTAACTAAAAATGAGCTATTAAGATTTGGAAAGTGCAGACTCTGGACAGGCCAAAAGAATAAACGAAAAGTCTTTATGCCAAGTTGTAGCAGATGAAAATGATGTCATCAAAAATCTTCAAGCTTCCTTTTTTACTTCTTTTCTCTTCTTAACATATGTATGGCTATAATAATATATATAAGCACCCAAGGAATGTTAGTGTTTGTGAACTCTTTCGAAAGTTATCAATCCTTGGTCACAGATCTACATGAACAAAAATCTGAATTTCTATTCACATTGGTTTTAGGGTTAGAGAAGGAAAATTTCAAGGGGAAAAAAAAGAGTTAATTTCTTGTCACTTACTGACTTCCCTTTTTGTGAGTGAAAATCTTTAATTCAGGCTTGGACATCTCTATTCACTCATATTATGCTCCTGGAAAGACCTAAATTTTTCATTTGTTTCTGAGCACGAGCATGCCAGTGGGGCTATTTGGATCACAATGTGAAAATTCCTTGATGTCTTTCCAGAACCAAGTTGCAAAGAGTAGTCAAAAAGATAATCAGTAGAGCTAGTTAGGGGAAGAGTTTCTGTGATGTGCTTCACTGGGACGAAGGTGAAACCAGCCAACATCATAAAATCACTGAAAAACCACCAGCAAGTAACCTCTTTGATCCCTTTCCATCAGGATATGTGCAATCTAGACTACTACAACCACCTGCGTTCACTTTCCTAAAGCATCTGTTACCATAATGTTGGGGTACGTTATAATATTTATGAAAACATATTATAATATATGAAATAAATTTCAGAAATGCATCTCACTAGACAGGAGTCCAAATCACTTTACATAATCATTTTAAACGAGCCTAGAAATACAGAGAAAGTCTCTGTTGGTGCATGGGAAACCATCTTATCAGCATTCAGCAACACACAGATCCCAATTACTAGAGAAACCCCTGTTGACTCCTTTTGATGTACACATGTGAAGGAAACTGTATTACTGCAGAAACCACTGCCTGTAATTGTGGCTAGTGAATTTTCTTGTAACTGCAGAATGCACAAAGCTTGACCGACTTTTTTTAAATGGATAAATCCAAAATATAGATTCTCTAAAGCTTTCCCAGTAACTAGTTAAGCCTGCAGAGGCCTACTTGTCCACTGACTAGGATACCTCAATAGTAATCCACTGAGCCAACGCATGAGTCTTTTATTTAGTGAGCAGCATGGTGTTTAATATCCAGCAGGATTCAGAAATGAAATTTTCCCTTCCCCATAACACCTGCAAAGTCTGATCAAATGAATACTCTTAGAACAGAAAGCCCGGTGAGACTTCATACTGAATACAGGGGAAAGGAAGAGGAAATGTGCTGTGTATTTCCCTTTTTTTTTACTTATAACCTGGTGTTTATAGGTTCCACCCAGAGGATGAGAAACTGAGCTTCAGATCCTCCTATTGTTTGTTTAAAGCAGGAATCTGCTTCTAGGAGCATGCGCTTGCATGGTCTGAGATAAAGTTCTTAAAATTTCTGCTATCAAAGCCTTCCTGAAGCACTTTCCTTCTTAGGAGGTGAAACTTAAGCCCATCTCCTTAGGATTCCCTGCCAAGAGTTTAGATAATTGAGAGTGCTAGCTTCTCTGGATTAATATAATTTTAGTACTTGTATCAGGAAGATTATGGTGTGGACAATAGCAGGGCACTTAGGGTGAGGTGTGGTGAAGCTGTGCCTAGCTCTCTTACGAGGACCTAGTCACTGAGATTGCTTTAGTCCCCCATCAGTAACAATTCAATTGGTGTCTCAAGGATTTTAACTTACACAACAGTTTGTAGTAGGAAATATAGAAAAATATTTCCAATATAAACTAGAGGTTGAAGGGAAGCGAACAAAATGCAAAATGAAACTGCTTATGACGCAGTGGCGAACACACCAATTTATGCATAAATTTTGTATTTTGATGATTGTGAGAACTGGGATGTCTTCAGCAAGTGATCTCCTCTAAAAAGACAGAGCTGTCACAGCTGCTTAAGACCTGATTCTCTTCTGTTTAAAATGGAGAATGCAGTCAGCTCGTGCATGGCCCACTTCTGCTTAGCTCTGGGTTTGGAATGTCCTCAGAGAACAGGACCATAAGGATGCATCTAGATTGTGTGCTTATTCCCTTTCTTAGCTGGAAAGAAAAATAAACCTTTAAAGAGAATCTGTAATTAAGCATAAAATAGTGATCAAAAGTGAGTAAGATACATATATATACACATATAAAGTAAAAGGTATTAGCTCATTGTTTAGTGGATCCCATAAAACAAATGTATTCCTTATGTAAAAGTCAACTGTACTTAAAACTTGTGCTACAGATGTTTCATAGTATTATGGTACTCATGGTACCATGTGTCATGGTACTCAATACAAGAGTATACTTGGCTTCTAAACATTGTTAGGAATGAGTACCAAGTCCTGCCTGGTTGTCATGTTAACTTTTTGATTAAGACTGAAATTAGATATTTGAATGAGCCTCTATTTTAGTAAAGTCATTTGTTACAAAGGCTTCCTTCTTTCTCTTTCTTCATAATAGGTCTCAGGAGTTTCATGAGCAAAAGACAAAATTCTTTCCACAGGGTCCGTAAGCACCTGTAGTTCTGCTGTCCTGATGGACATCAGATAGTATATCCAGCAATGAATAAGGTTTAATTTTAATCATCCAAGAATTTTTTTGTGCTGTTTGTAGTAGGAGAATATCAGTTGCACCCAGATAGTGTGTTTATAATGGTCACGAAAATATGATTATAACTTCCTTTCCATCCACATCCATTTACACACATGTTAAAGATACTATAATATGCCTTAAATAATTCATGCCTCTTTTAACTTTAAAGCCCAGAGTAAACTTTGTACGTTTTATTTTGTATTTGTAGTTTTTATTGGTTTAAAAACTTATGAGGAGAGGTGTTTTCTGTTTTGTTTAGGGCAAGGCACCTTGTTTAATTTTTAAGAAATGGTCTAGTCTCTTTAGTTAACTGTCCAGATTTGGGCTGAACACTATGCAGAAATATCAACGTCTTGCAGCACCTAAATGTCTTCAGTAGCTTTGTGTGTACCCAGTTGATCTGCAAATCAAGTCCTGGCTATGAAACATAGACTCTCAAGAACTTAGCCATGGAAATTTGGCTCTTCCATTTATCCTTGTCTAATTTAGGGTTAATAGTACTTACCTAGTTCACGTAACTGCCAAATTGCCTAATTCATAAATTAATCCATCCTATTAGCTCTTTCAGAAGCCTATGATAATGTCCATTCTTGGTCTAAGCCTTTTCTGTATTCTGCTGTAGGAGACTGAAGTGTCATACACCTCGGTCATCTTTTCTGATAAACTCGAGAGAACTATGGAGTTTATTCCAGGAGCTTGTTTGCTCTGGGAATCAGTAAGTAGGACTATGCAGGGATGTCTTTAATTTCACCAGATGTGTGAGATGTCCCATGGTATAATGCGAGATGGCTTGGTTTACCATCCTAAGTGAGTAACTCATAACTCTACTGCCATTTTTAAACAGATCTAAACAATGTTGGGTCTCATCTCCCCAGTATCAAAGCAAGGATTTTAAAGAGAGCATATAGAAAAGGCTACATGAATTCATATGTAATCTTTTTTTCCCCCAGTGAAAATTTTGTCATAGCCAATGAAAACTCTGCCACAGAATGCTACTCTAGTTTTTATCACCAAATGGAAAAACTGTTCTGTTGATGCCCATTACACCTGTTAGCCAGCTGTAATTATTACACTCTAGAAATAGGCTAAAGTCTAACAGAGAAAGGGCCCTCCCAATCTTTTCTTGTCTGTAATCTGTAATGCTGGCAAGGCAATTTTGTAGCCTAGCATAGGTAGGCTGCCTAGGATAGACAGCAATTGCAATGGTGGGGTTTTGTGATAAACAGGTTCTGCTAGAAATGTCTATGCACTGCAAGAAACGCTAAAATCTAGTGATGGAAAATAACGGTTTCTGGTTACTAGCATCCCTGTCTGAATTCAAGTTAGAATCCTACAGATGAGAGACTTTGTCTCTTACTACCCATCACCTCACTGTCTCAAAGGAAATCTTTGGGTGAAGAAATAAAGACAGAAATAACAACAGACTTAATTGCTCTGGTCTTAATATGTCAAGAAAATAAGATTGTCAAGAATGTTGAAATAGGAGAGTTTCTTTTGCTGAAATATTGTCGGTGCAAATTGCACCATTAGCAACTTATAAACAGTTGAATATTGACAGTTCAGTAAGTGTAACTGCTGTGTGACCCTTACCTATCATTTTGCAAGGCTGCCTTTTGCAAGCAGACTGAGCTAGAGGTTAATATTATACATTGGCAATGAAATGAAAAAAAAGATACAAACAGGAAAATCCTCTTGGGCTTCCTTATGATAGCTTGTTTTGAGTTTTTAAAAGAGCCTGAAAGAGGAGCTCCTTTAGAGAAGAAAGTATCAATTTGCACAGATGCTGATTCTGCTATACAACAGCTTCCTTGGTACAAAAGGGCTGAGATCTACTTGGACTGGTGCTTTGAAGTTAATTCTTTAAATGACCATAACCCCAGAAAGAGAATGAGCATTATTTTGAATCTCAGCGTGGTGAGACATTATTCATTTTCCATTTAAAAAAAAAAAAAAAATAATATATATATATAATATTAGAAAAGGCAAGGGGAATATATCCCAGTATCACCTTTGAGGCTTTTTGCATTACAGTTGTTTTCCTCACTAGGGGATTTTATGATATATCAGGCACACAAGTAGAGAGTCAGGAACATAGGGGAGAATGTGAAAGGGGCCTGGTGCTCTCAGACATCATTTGTACACTTTGTACTTTATCTGGTGCTCATCACAAACACCACATTATAATCTAAAAGCTACTATGGTCTTCTCAAAGAATTTGTAGTATCAGAAGAGGAAAATTTTCCCCGTTTGGGTCTACATTTCCCTGCCAGAAAACAGATGTATGGATTGCACTATGCAGGAAAAGGAACGTACCCCAACTGAAACTGTGAACAAAGTTTGCTTGCATTTATAATTGTAAGGTGGAACAGATGGTGACAACTTAGTTGAATGTGAACAGCCCATTGAAATAAGCTAAATTGTCAAGCTATTCTTCTATAGAAAGCGGTCTATGCACCATTGGAACAAATTGAAAGTAGCCTTCACGTTATTGAATCAGTTGGAATTGCCTTATGTCGTGAGTTATGCTGGGCTTACAGGGCTTTGCAGAGTATAAGCTGTTTCATTTGGAGCTGTGAATGCTCCAAAGCCAGGGAAAAAGTCTCACAAGTTAACAAAAAATCCATAACCGTTCTACTTTCTGACTCATTTTGCTGTAGAAAAACTTCTGGGCAGATATCTAATGAGATTAACAGCATTAACAAAAATGTCATGTCTTCAGTTTTAAGCACACAGACTACTCTTATCAATAGGCTCCAGATCTGCAAGGCAAGACAGTAGCCCAGGTCAAAACAAGCTCTATCAAAAATATTGTTTTCTACTTTTATTAATGTAGTGTGGTTACGCTCAGCATTTTAAAAGCAGGTGGTTGAATGCCTTTGTGTAGGCATGGCGTGCAGAATGAGAATAGGCTGCTTGATTTTTGTGTGACAAATTAAACTTTCAGAGTCTCCATGCACTACTTCAGAAGCAGGTAAGGCACTGACGGCTGCTCACTAAGGCGCTGCTTCACGAGCGTATCTGTGTATAAGGGACCTAGGTTCTCCTATACAAAGCCAGAAGAAAATTGTACTTGCAGGACCAGTGTGCATGATAAAAAACTCAGTTGCATGGAGCAGAGAGATATCTGAGATAGCCTCTAAAGATCTTAAGGAGAGGCTGTGACTTAAATCCTACCCAGGAAATTAAGGAGGGCTTTGAGACATAAGGAGTTACTGGGAGGTAACTTGCTGCCGAGGTACTAAAGCAGCTGGTTTTGTGATGAACTTCCATGTGCGTGCTCTTTTCCTCTGATAAATTTGGTGAAAGCAAGGTAGTTGATTTCTGTTTCATGCTGTTATGCCTCTCTTTGATCAGAGATACGAACGCTTAATTTTTCTGTTATTCCACAGTAGCTGTTCCTGTGCCTGTGCCATTTTACTGTTTTGGATTCCTCTCCTGCATGTGGTTAGGTGTATAAGTGGCTCCCACCTGTCCTCAAAAACGAGAGAGAAGCCAGTGTTACTGCTCTATCCCTTTCCTACCTGGTCAGGAGCAGAGATTTGAACCAAGTGGTCCAGTACTAAAAGTGAATCTCCCGACCATGACACTACACATGATTTTGAGCAGAGGTCCTTTTGAATATCTCCTTTAGAAATGACTCTACTGAATGTTTAACCAAGTAGCCACTGGAAGCTTACTGCAACATCCAGAGCCAGTGAAGTAACTTCTGTTTTCACCTGCAAATTGCACGTGAACAGTGGAAAAATCTCAAATGTTTATTTCATCCATCTTTAACTAGAAATTGTGCATTTGTTTGTTATATGTGGAACTGATAATTTATAAGATGAAAAGAGGGGATGAGTTGGAGATAGAACCCTGCTTTTTCAGTTGTAATCCATTTATACTTTAGAGCTTTTTCTTTCCTGTATTTCTATGGGAGTGCTGAGTACTTGGAAAAATACACTAAGGTTTCAAAATCAAGGTGGAAAACTTTTCCTAAATCACTGCTCAAAAAGAGTGAACAAGCATGTTGGCATATTCAGCTATTTTCTAGTCCCAGGTAATTAATCCTTCATTCTGAATGGCTAACAAAAGTCTAACATTACTATTCTTTAAATAATGTATAGCATATTCTTAAAGAACTGTAAGGACATATATAAATTTTGCATGCTGCGTTAATTCAGCCTATTAAATTGCATTTAGCAGTGGTCAACAGGAGCAAGCCCCAGATAAGTAGTCATTTGTTTAGTACTGTGTGCTTAGAAGAGGGTGAAAGTCCTTCCACTGTTGGTATTCGTAGCTGGTCTACGTGTGCTGTGAAGACTACCTGTTAACAACACTTGTCTGAGCCTAAACAGATATAAAAGATATGATTCCTGGATTTTGCATATATATGTGTGTGTGTATGTGGCTGTGTCTGTAAATAAAATTATCTTCAGGCTCTTTCTTTTATCTTGAATAAGAAAATGACTATGTTGTTCAACTGATAAGGTAAAATGCTCTTTTAAAATTCACATACAGAGGTTTTGATAAGGATATCTCTCAAGAATAAACATACCTCTTTGGCTATTGGATTTAATAAACATAGGGAAAACATCAGTTTGCTAGCCTGTAGCACATTCTAAGTCTGCATAAAGAAAAGGAAGCTTAACTTATCATCATAATTGCAGTTTCTTGACTTAAAAAAAAAGTGAAATGTAACACAAGGGCTTTTTATGAGGACTTTCTTCTTTTAGAGGGAAAAGAAACCCTACTGACTAGTCTGATTTGTTGTAAATGCCTTTTTGTCATTTGAAGGGCTCTTCTATAGATATCTCAGACATAGATTCCCCTGAAAACCCGCGAAGTTGTGTTTTTTAAAGAAATGCAAGCACTAGAAACAAGACATCCTTTCAGGCAGCTTTTGGTTTTGGTGCTGTTACACACACAGCTCTGTGTATAACAATAGGGGAAGAATGTTAACATGAATGAGAACGGAGAACAGAAATGCAATAAAAATGGAAATTAAATAAAAAAAAGATTAGATCTATTTAATAAATGCAAAGCCTGGGTCCCTTCGATCCCAGGAGCCAAAGTGAGGATAGAGAAAGGCAAGTCCTTCAATTATTCATGGATACACATCAGCAGCAAGCATTTATTGCCTTTGGTTATAAGGATTCAGTTGGCATTAAGCACTTAAACCAGATGTCTTTTTCAAAAAGAATCTATATAACTTTGACAAGACATTAGCACCTATCCCCAATTATCTCCTTATTGGATCCAAGCTGTCATCCAGCAGAACATTTGTATTATAGTTGTGATCAAAATAACGTAAAGTGAGTTATAGTTGTGTTTATGTGGAATAGTGGTCTCTATGCACATATACCTCCTCTTTGCTATGGGTTAGTCATTATTTCATTGCAACAAGATTCAACAAGGCATCATTTTAGGAGAAAACTCCATTTGTCCCTCCCTACTGTAGAGGTCTGATTCAATCTTCTTCTCTCTTATAAACTGGATAATTGTGAAGAGGCCAATGATTCAGACTTCTTGGAAGAACATATGGGTATCTTTAAATTGCCAGAAAGAGTATTCTGTAAATACATGAAGGGAGAGAAAATCAAAAAACCTCTCTGCTTATTGAGAGTGATAACAAAAGAAATTAGGTTCAGTTAGTCATTTAAATTCTCCAGTATGTTTTTCTTTCCAATGTATTCACAGGAGATTTGCATTTCTTCCTATCTTGGAGCAGCTTATCTGTCTCTCTAAGCTTTTGTTTTCACCCTCTGTTTTCTTTATATCCAATTTTAGTGTGCTTTGACACTCCTTTTCAAATAAAAATGTAAAACATTGGATTAATGAATTAGATGAAGTGTTCAGCTTACTATCTGCTCCTGTCTGTTATGAGTTTAAAACTTCATTGGGAATGCAGAATTAAATAGAGATCTTAATGAAGTTTATACAAAATCATCCTTCCTTCTTCCAGAAGCTGCTCTGTAAAGTCCAGTGGGGCAAGTCTGCCATGCAATACGAGCAAGGTGCTCCCAAAGGCAGGTCTCATTTAAGACTCCAGCGATGACAGATGTACGCTTTCCTGTACCTTAAATTCGCAAGCTTTGTAGACAAACATGCAAATGGAAACTTTCTAGACCAATGTGACCTGGGACCACACGTAGCATAACAAAGAAACCTTGTTTGCTAGACTTGCAGGATGGACCTTCAACTAAAACAAACTCTCATGGCTACAGTGGCAGTCACTGGTCCTTCTAGGTAAGGAAGGCTCTTCAGTGGAAGACAGGAAGGAGCTTATATTTTGTTGTGTATGTTTTACTGCCTCTAGAGGCAAATTTTATTCAATCTGGCTTTCTTTACTTTGCCGTTTCCAAGTCAGGCCACTTCCAGAGGACAAAAAAGTACATTTTAATATATTCTAACCTGGGGCATGAGGACACAAAGATAGTTGCCACTGTTTTCTCTTCTCCTCCTTCAATGCTACTGAAGTAGAAAAGGTAGGATGTGAAGCTTATAGCTTAAGTTATTGCTCTGTAGAATAGAAGAATACACCTCTCTCAGTCAAAAGGATTGCATATTTTCAGGCATGTAAGATTTACCTCTCTCAACCAAAATCATAGGGTTATAGACAAGTGCTAAAGATTGTACTTATGAAACTGTTGAAAACTCAATCTTAGCTTGATAGATAGATATTTGGTATACGTGATTTTTCTTTTAATCTTGCTTAGGACCACAAGGAACACAGTATCAGCCAGCCAAAGCAGATATCTAAGCCCCTTCAGAGCATCTGATGGTCTGCGTCGTGCTGAATGAAATGGAAAATTGCTACTGCTAAACTACAGGTCTATAATTCTGCCTAGAGTTTTAAGCCAAGAATACTGAGTTTTTAGATTGACTAATGAAAAGGGTGACAGGTCACAAATAGCTTGTACTGTACTAAATGACACTCAAAATAGGCCAGGTATGTCAGAGGGATGTTATTCCTGGTTCTCATGTAGTCCTTGTGGACTTTTTCATGGAAGTTTAATTAATAACCCTGGTAAACACAGGGTCTGGCAAAGGTAATTTGAAATATTTACTTTTGTTAGCAACTACATTGCAAGGGATGCATGTTCAATATATTCTGCCTGAACTGTTTCAGAAAAATGTCATTTGGGCTTTGGGGATAGACTGCTGCCTCATTAAGGTTAGCAAAAAGGGAAGGCTTGGTTCTCCTGGAGCCTGAAGCAAAACAATGCATTTTTTTCCCCGCCAGTCCAAAATAGCAGATCTTTAAACCATAAGAAGTTTGAACTTACTGTATTAACAAGCATACTCCCGGAATTTGATTAGTAAACTCTTATTGAAAAAACCCAAACCCAACCAAAACCAAACAACAAATTAAGACGAGTTCAATGAACAATATAGATCAACATTGATTCCAAGTAATAAAAATCTACAAATGTAATTGAGAAAACTATTGGGTTGCAAAAGGTGATGCCACAGTAATAACTACTTAAGGATCCCAACGCGTTTGTGACTGTGACACCCCGGTGACTCACAGCCGCTCTGAGTAAATGAAACATAAAGGTTATAACCTGGCTCCCTGAGAAAAAGGCGTAGTTAATGTGTCTGGAGCCCCACTTCTCAGAGAATGTAAATCCACTGAATTAACAAATTCAGATCAGGGGATGCAATAGCATTGTACCTGCCCCGGGAAGTCTATACACCCAGATAGCCAAGCAATCAAACAGAGTTTATGGCCAATATTCCTTCTGCCTCAAGCCGTTATTTGTTTCCTGGGAGAGAATCAGCACAAAGATTGGTTCCTCCTGTACAGGCTTCCCAAGTACATCCTCTCTGCAGCTTGTTTCTACCTCTGTGCTCTGGCACAACAGAGGTAAAAGCACTTCTTTCTTTTTTATTTGGAGCATATCTTTTCAAAGAATGACTGAGCATCCAAGAAAGCAACACTTTGCATTTGAAATATAAATCTGGAGGGAAAAAAAAGAACAAAACCAACAAATTAAATCCTCCTCTAGCAAAGAATACTGCTTTTGTCTTAGTGAACATCCTTTATCATTCAGATATGCTGCTGCAGCACTCAGCCATGCCAAACATCCATTCTAAGGGAATTCCTTTTGATTTTCCTTTCATTCCATACCTCATACAATGTTCCAAGACAGTAATCATTATCTAAATGATTATTCAGCTGGATAGTCCCACCATTTTCTTAATTGTTCATCCAACCTTGCTGCAATCCTTGCAACTACCTCTGCTTATTTAAAATCTCCATTTTCAGCTACTGGGTGGAAATAAAAAGCTTTAACCTGGCGGTAGCAAAACCAAAGGTAAAATCTTATATTAAAGATTTAAAGGATATTAAAGAGAGTGGAGAGAAGAGGGAGGAGCGAATGATGTGGTTATTAGTAACCATCTTCAATCAATTTTAACACTGAATGAACAGATACTGTAAGATGCTGATACATATGCATATTCTCAAGCTAAAGGTTTGGAATCTTTTATCTGAGATCTTCCCTAACTTTTGTAGGAAAGGATATTTCTATTTTATATATATATATATATATATATAATATATATAATATATATATTTGGTCATGGGTATTGTTGATGGTTTTAAATGTATCTTTCATGAAAGGATCATCTATTAAAAAGAGTATAGTGCTTCTGACAACTTTTTAGTTGTGGGTTAACAGCATCTATTGATGAAAAATCCCTCTGCAGGCACGTCTGCACCAATTCATAGAAAATAAAATTTCTAGCAAAGTAAAATCTAAGCAAAGACTGGACAATCTCCAGAAAAGTGGAACTAGTGGGATGAGCTGATTTAAAAAATATTACTGCTGTAACTGTATCTTATGAGGAGGCTAGGTGTGTCACTGCTCATCGCTTATAATATGCCAACACTACTACATTCTTCTAAATGTAGCCCTTTATGTTCTCCCAGTTTATAGATTGCCTTTGTGAAGGGGCACAAGGGAGGTGACAGCAGGGAGGAGGTTTTTTCCTTCTCTGATATACTTTAGTAATAGCTTCAGCAAAACAGCAGTCTGTGGAAGTTTACCTACGTTATTCTGCTGAAGTCGGAGCCTCTGATATCTTCCCCTGCATGCATGTACACATCACTCCTAGCAGGACTGCAAAAATGAAAATGTAGTTAGTATGCCTTTCCCGGGGGAGTGTAAGGTGGTAGGTACAGGACAGAGCTACAGCCCGAGGCCACTTCATTCTTACTGATGCAAGGGTACCCAGAAACAGGGGTGTATGGAGCATCTGGAAGCAGACAAAGAACAGTGAAACTCTCAGGCTGTTTTCTCTTGCAGCAGATAGTGATTTACTCCTGAATAAGGAATGCTTATAGAGAGGATGAAGTCATCTTTGCATCCTACTCGGATCACAGGCTGGGTGCAGCTGAGCCAGGCACAAGGGCTATGCACTGTTGTCAAGTGGGACTACAGCCAAGCCGCCTTGGTTGTAATGCTCCCACAAGTTTGGTATTGAAATCAGTGTAAACCGTTTACAAATGGTTGCAGAATACAGGATAATATTTTGCTTATATGATTCTATTTCTCTTCCCCAGTTTGTTTCAAGGGTTTAGCTGCCTGAAAGATTGAGATGCAATAAGCAAAACGGTGGTGATGACAGAGTGAATGAAACCTACAGGTCTCAGTAACAAGCTTAGAGATGGCACACATATTGTCCCAGAGGTGTACTCTTACTTTCTCAGAAATTTGTCCAGGAAAAAAAAAAGAAAAGAAGAATATAGTGATGTACCCGTTTCTTCTGAATGTTAGGCAACTCACTTGAGACAGTCGTTTCCACTGAAGATTGCAGAGAAATGCCATACCCTATACCCAGATCAGTGGCTCCATTGAACTGCACCTATGCTGCCATCAGATTTTGGCTGCAAAATATGCGTGCGGTTCACTTGCACGTCTGTTGCCAACTAGCATTGCTCTGCATGGGTGCTAAGTCCAGTGCCTGGGGACTTGTGTATGTGTTAAGCCATGGTGATGTGCACGTACAGGGCTTGGGCACACTGTGGCATGTGCCTGTATCGCTGTCCAGGTTCTGACAGATGAAGAAACAGAACGGTGCAGATAACGCATTATGCACCCTGGCGCCATAGGAAACCATTAATCCAGAGACAATTTACTCTTCATTAAAGGAGGATTGCCTCTGCAGTGGTGCAGTCTCATTTCTTCACCCCCTTTCCCAACTCACACCTTACTTTCTGAACAACTCCATAGAAAATGATGACTTAAAAGAGGGCGGCATCTATGCATAACATTTTGTCATTTTCTCTAATTTTCTGTCTCTACTTTTCTAATGACTGCCAATGCTGTCTTCAAGTCTCAATTGCTCTATTTTTTATCTAAGCCTACACAAGTTATTTCTGTGGTAGTCTTCTGTTCATTTTCCCATTATTTCTTAGCTAAAACTTTCCAATTATTTTGTCTTTAGTTAAAAGACTTCGCTTCTTCAAATTCACCCTGGGCACCTTCATTATTTTCCTTTCCAGCTATCTGTCCTGTGTCAATTACGGGACCATTTTTTGCTACGTTACCAAAGCAATGATACTTTAGTCCAGTTTTCTAATACAATGATAACAGTTTGACCCGCAACTTTTTTTTTTTTTAAATTGCTCATGGATTTCAATCTAATTTGTGAAATTCGTTTGTATTTTAAATGTGATGAAGTAGAAATGTGGTGGTCTTTTAAATGAGTGGAGGACATGAACACAGGCATCGTTGCCACCCTGCCAACTTTGACCTCACTTTGCATGCTGACAGAGCTGTCTACTCTAAAAAGGTCTCAATACAAATAGCTGATTTTTATTGATAAATGTGCCTAGTTAGCGGCATTTCTAAGGCCCTTGACACCACTGAATCAAAGAGCTGACCTTGATATAAGAATATGGTACCTCATTACAGTGAGAGGAATACTGAGAATAAACACCTACTTTATAGGTGCTTATTTCTCATATTATTTTGTAATTCTTCACATTTACAGTGCATAAGTTATTATTAGAAGCATACCCTAACCAAAGTAACAGCTTCAGATATTTTGGAGATACTTAGGTCTGGAGCTGAAAACAATATTTGCATGTAATAATTGCTTCACTAATTAATTAAACCTAAAGTTCAGACTTTATTTCCTTGAAATTTCAAGAATTCTTTTAATCTGGAGCCAACATTGTCGCTGTTCAGATTCCCCTTGTGGTTTTCATTGTGAGGTGCTATGCTGCAGTGGGATGAGCAATGCTGAGTCACGTTCCTTGGTCTGTGTGACGCATCGTGATCAAATTCTCATTCTTTCTGTAGGAGCCGTTTATGGCAGTTAGCAAGGTAGAGCAAAGCGGTGTCTTTGGGGAAGGGAAAATGGGAGGGAGACCCAGCCTGTGTTTCCTCGAGTTGTGAAGCCTTCCCTTGAAAAGGAAGGCAGAGTCATGTCAGTCACGGAGGGTGCAGCTCCTATGGATAGATGTAACTCCCACTTGCCCATACGTAGACATGATTTCTAAACTATTGGGGGGCTCAGAGAGTTGGAAGTCTATATGAACTAAATATTTAAAATGTTACTTTTTTTTTTATTTAGAAATTCAGAGATTTCCTAAAAATGTTGCCAAAACCTAATGCAAGGGTTGTACATTTTTTCATATAAATTATGCTTGTTTTTTCAATGTCTAGAAGGATGTATCACCTAGACTACAAATGCTATACTGTAAATACTATACTAAGATAGCATGAAGTTGCTGCAGGTGACTGGCCTGTTTTTAGTTTGCTTGAGAGATCCTTTTTAGAACAAACAGTGTTCAGAAGGGCCCTTATCCCATGGTGAAAGGAAAAACAAATTAAGGGAAAGAACGGCATTTTGATCCTTGTGACCCTGTTGTGTTGACAAATGCCCAAAGCAGGAGAAGTATGGTCTTCAGCTTTCCTCAATGGCTCCAGCAGGTCTGACAACGCTCGTTTCTCTCTGTCAGAAATTTCATAGCCTGCTTTGAAAGTACAAGAACTTTGTCTACCCCCCATAAAGCCACAAAGGGGGCCTTTATTTCAAGCTCTTGGAGGTTTGGATTTCTACTGAAAACAAATAGTTGTACGTCCTTTGGTGGTGCACGGTGTTTGGAACTTGTACCATGCACACTGCTGCTATCCAGTACGTCTATTTTCAGATAACTGGAAAACATCAACCAATCTGTTAATTAAATTCCAATGGGGTATGAATGAGAACACAGCCTTACCTGCCTCACATATTGTTGTTTCCTCTGCAGCAGCTCCCTGTGCAATGGTACATGTCAGGAGTCTGCAAAATTTCTGTGTTAAACTCCCTGAGCTGATTTGGAGACAGGCTTTCCCCACCCCTACCCCTCCTTACCTTGCTGTTAGTCATTCAATGTGTCTTGCAGGGTCTTTTGTAGCTTAATAAAATAATGCTTTGCTAGCATGTTTCATAGTAACGTACATGCATAGGTTTTGTGCTTTCTACAGGCCGCGGCTATTAATTTACATCAGGAAATAATTTTGCTTCACAAATATATGATAAGAGAAAGTCATTGTTCAAAGTCACTGCGTCCTGAGTAGTCATATTAAGAATTGTCTAATAGTGAGCTCTCTGGAGAATAAGGAATTTGTTTTAAGTATTATTATCCTTTTGATGCAAGTGACTAATGAAAGAATGGTATATTTTGATTAAGTGTAGAAACTGGTGGTAGAGTCAGACATCCTTGATGAATTATGTTCAGTCACAAGAATGTTCTGTTTCAAATGTGAGAGGGATACAAACAGCAGCTCTCTGCTCATGGCTGCAACCCGTTTCTGCAGCCAGAATGCCAACCCTCAAGGTGGTTCTTCATTCTCTTCTGAGGCATTTATGGGTATGTGTATATATAGACACGTATATATGTATATCTCAGTGCTCAGATTCTTCTGAACACATTGAAACTTTCCCTTCCAACAGTCTTTCTGTTGCTGATTCCCTTCCCTTCTCTCTCTCTTTTTCACTGCAAACCAGTTTCAAGAAGGTTTAGCTCAGAATCTACCAAAGTTGCTCTTATTGTTTTAAATGGCCAACAGGAGATAACTAGCTCATACTAAAATAACTTCTCACTGAGAAATTTGGAATAATCTAGGAGAGAGTTGAAGACTGTGTCGTTACTCATATCTGGAGGAGTTTGTACTTGAATAATGCCAATTAAAAGTGCTCTTAGAAATAGCTGAAATAGGAATAACTTCTGAGGCCTGTGTTGCTTTCTAATTATATCTTGCTCAGAACTCGTAGTCCCATAGCACCCAGCACTAACGGAAGGCAGAAATGGCATGCACTTCTTACATGACTTCCACTGAATATTTTTTTTGTCTTGCATTGAATTTCTGGCAGTTCCATAAGTTTGACTGCTCCATCAACAGGCTGCCAGCATTTCCTCTAGGAGTCAGTTCTGTATACTCATACATTTTTTTTGGTCAGGTTTTCTGCTACAAAACCAATGCTTCACTGTTTTTTGATATCATTCAGTTGTTTCTCATCTCTCTTTGATGTTTGTATTTTTAGCTGCTGCTATCTCATTTAGACCTTACTTAGTCACATTCATTCTGTTTAGCCCTTTATCGTTTAATAACTCCTGGCTCCCAACAGGTTTTGCTGCTCTTCGAATAACCGCCAAAGGTTCGGTAGTAGTTTTATTGATGCAGAAGTGGCAGAGAAGGAGAAGAGCTAGCTGTTTTTTGAGTTGGAGATGCCATGGTGTGACTGAATTTTCCACATATTAGAATACTTTTGGTAGATCTAAAAGGCATCCCACATCCATAAGAAAACTCTTCTGAAGTCATGTCAAGGCAGGAAAGGAGATGGGTATTGTCTATGTTACTGGAGTCGTCATCACCAATTCTCATTCTTTGAGATGCTTCTCAGCCTTTGGAGTGCTCCGAGGCTACATTGAGGCTGTAGCAAGGAAGGGAACCAGCTGTAGCAGCTCTCCTTCACTTCTTTCTGATGCAGCAGCTGGTATTTGCTCAATAGGAGAAAAATCTGCTTTAAATATTCCCACTTCAGTCAGCCAATACATTTAAATAAGACAGAGTTGCACTCTGCTTCTTCAGTGAATGCTCTTCCTTTCACAAGGCTAAGTAGCTACGACTTCCCTACAAGTAACACTACAAAGACCCACTAAATTTGCTTTTCAATGTATTTCCCACCACCACTTATTTCCAGGCTTCTTCCTTCAGCCTTGCAACTTCCACAGGGTTTTATCCGAGGAACTAATTTTAGGCCCCAGCTCCTGCAAGCTGAGATATCAACACAGACTAAGCCCAGAGTCCCGAAGGAGCTGCTAGGATTACCAAAACATTAAATTTCAATAAGATGAGAATTCTATAACCAGAGTACATCGGTCACATCATCTACCTGGCTCTATCTGTTGAATGCACACAAATCAGCAGGGAAAAATATTGTGTTTAGGGGGATCTAGTGTCTTCTCATTTCATTTCCAGCTCACATGGTTGTCCGTCTGTAAAGGCACGGACAGAGCAGCACTGCTAAACTCCAGAAGGCAAAGGACTGTTGTGCTGTGCGGTGTTAGCGAGTCAATGAGACAATTCCAAGTGAATTTTATTCTTGGATGCTTGTTATTCAAGCAACAAGTAACTTACGCTGCTGGAAAGGGTTCTGCAACTGCAATATTTCAGGTATTCCCCCCCAGCACAAACTACACGCACACATGCACACACAAACTTCATCTGGCTTGGCACAGCGGTGCGAAGGTAGCATAGCTGCACGGATTTTACAGCAATATTCCAGGCTAACAGGCAGGTTGCTGGGAGCTGAACACGACTGCTGATTTCCTGCTGACCAGGTAGGTGGTCGGTTTCAGCTCCATTGCTTTTTCTTTCACAAATACGTGGTTCTCCTAGATGTTTTATTATTGAGTGCTAGCAGAAAAAAATACATATGAATAAGATGCCAGAGAAAAGCAGAACATTTGTAATTTAAGGATAAATAACAATGTTGCTGGAGGGTAAAAATACCATGAAAGTTATTAACTACAGTGGTAATGTCTATTTAAAATGGTAATGAAAAGCAGTCTGCTCTGTAACCAAGCTATTAGATAAAGGCCCAAACAACATTTTCAATCAAAACGCCACCCCTGGTATTACCTAGCTTGCCCAGAGTTTACTTGAGGACCTGGTATTTTGCTTTCCTGCATGTTGCGCTCTGAAGAAGTGTCTGGCAGACTCACAGACACCATCTGATGCTTTGCTCTCATTCCTGGTTTTGCTGGAGTTGCACCAGAATATATTTTTTCTGACAGGATGAGCAGGCCTATTAAACGCAGAGTGGCACCTGAAACTGAAACTGGAAGCTGACGGTGGTTTATAAAATGGTCATGTACTGGTTGCATCAGTGTTGGTATGTTGGTATGCCATTGATTTGAAAGGAGAAAGATGTGGCCTGTGGTACATTTTGTTGCAAGGCATTGCCAAGCATGCTACAATTTATGAGTCTACTCATCCTCTAAGAGGCATCTAAGAAGTGCTGCAACACTGTTTGTTGTCTTTAGTTAGGTTGTGCCTCCTTTATGCTTGTGGATGGTGTGGGATGGTGCCTTGCCCCGTGCCTGCCCTGTACTGCCTCGGCTCCCCTGCCCTGCGGGGCCGCCCTGGGCGCTCCCTGGGGGTTTGCTGGGTGCTTACGGTCTTGTTCTGGTTTTTCAACAGGTTAACGCAAAATGGAAGCATCTTCATCCGTATTTTGGTACCTGGACAGAAGCTGGGTTGTTCTTGGGTTTCAGAGCTTTGTTGTCTCCATGCTCTGCCTAACTCCAGCAGGATGCGGCTCACAAAAAAGCAAGGAAGGAAAAGCTGGAAAGAGAGCTCTTTGGGCTTAAGTTAGTGCTGTCCAAAGCCTGGGCATTTGGAACTGAACATTTGGACTTTGCATGGTCTGATTTTTCTTCCCTGTAGCCAGTATCCCTCCTCCCCTTTTGGAATATTTGCATTATGGTCTTTTTTCCCATCCAATCCCCTCACTGTTTGGGGGATTTTTTGTCTTTTTTTTTTTTTTTTTTTTTAAATGAGAACTGGTGCAATTTATCCCAAAATACTTGAAGCAAAGATGAATCCAGCTTTAAAGAACTCGTGGGGCTCTGCCACAGGGCGCCCAAGTGTTTGTGGAAGGCAGAGAGCCTCCAAGCAGCTTGTTGCTGCTCCTCCAGCAACGTGCATGGATATCAGGAAACGTATTCCCTTTGTAGCTTCCTCCCAAAAGGCAACCAGTAAGGAAGGTGCCGTTAGCTGGTTTTAGTAGCCAAAACCAGAAAGTGAACGACGGGGAGCTGAAAGGACTCAAGCAATGAATTACAAGAGGCCCAGAGAAGAGAGAGGACGGACTGGAGGCAATTGGAGTCCTTCAGGGATCGAAACTCTGCAAAAGCTTTATAGACTCTGCACGATGTAAAGCGGCTGCGCAGGTGGAAGAGGCTTTCAATCCACCTCGTAACAGTTTTCTTAGCAAAACAAGCTCCCTCTTGTCCTTCCCTCCTGAAATAAAGAAGGGCTGATGCCTGGTTTCCGTTTTTGACGTTACCCTTTCTTTAAACTGTGTTTTCTGTTGGGGGAAGCAGAGGCGAAGGTCCATGGCAGTCACCCTTCTTTCTCTTTGTGTCCTCCTCTCGAAAGGCCTTGCCGGAAAGCTGCGCTCAGGGAGAGGATGAAATCTAAACCTGAAAGAGGTTTCATCCCAGGCCAACTGCTTTCAACGGACGCTGGCGCTGAGGAGCATCCGAGGGCGGCTGAGGTGTTACACTTCAGCAGCAATTGACCTTGGATCCCCCCCAGGGGACATCACCGGTACCTGGGTGACCTCAGATGACCACAAGGAGACAAATGGGGGATGCCAGATGATGGTAGGGCCCAATCGTTGAGCCCCAGGTGAGCCCAAAGGTCATTTTGGGTACCAAGATGACCTCAGTGGTTGCCCTGAAGTATTTTTGGTCCCCAAGGGACTTCAAGGGACCCTGGGGGCTCATTGGGACATCTCAGGGGCCCTCTGAGCAACAAATGCAGGAAGGGATTGGCCTGAGCTGACCCGTAGAGGTAAATTTGGTGCAGGGGCAACTTGAGATGCTCTCTGGGAGCCAAGCTGGAGACCCCAAAAATAACACCCACACATTGCCTATCTATGGCTGGAGGAGCATTAGAGGTCAGCCATTGAACACGGGGTTGCTTGAGGTCACCAATTAGCATATGGGGTTACTCGAGGTCAACTTGGACCCCAAAACTCTGCTCGGGGGTCATCTCAGGTCACCAATTAGCATATGGGGTTACTCGAGGTCACCAATTAGCATCTGGGGTTACTCGAGGTCAACTTCACCCCCAAAACTCTGCTCGGGGGGTCATCTCAGGTCACCAATTAGCATATGGGGTTACTCGAGGTCACCAATTAGCATACGGGGGTTACTCGAGGTCAACTTCACCCCAAAACTCTGCTCGGGGGTCATCTCAGGTCAACAATTAGCATATGGGGTTACTCGAGGTCACCAATTAGCATCTGGGGTTACTCGAGGTCAACTTCACCCCAAAACTCTGTTCGGGGGGTCATCTCAGGTCACCAGTTAGCATATGGGGTTACTCGAGGTCACCAATTAGCATCTGGGGTTACTCGAGGTCAACTTGGCCCCCAAAACTCTGCTCGGGGTCATCTGAGGTCACCAATTAGCATATGCGGTTACTCGAGGTCACCAATTAGCATCTGGGGTTACTCGAGGTCAACTTGGCCCCCAAAACTCTGCTCGGGGGTCATCTCAGGTCACCAATTAGCATATGCGGTTACTCGAGGTCACCAATTAGCATCTGGGGTTACTCGAGGTCAACTTGGACCCCAAAACTCTGCTCGGGGTCATCTCAGGTCACCAATTAGCATATGGGGTTACTCGAGGTCACCAATTAGCATCTGGGGTTACTCGAGGTCAACTTCACCCCCAAAACTCTGCTCGGGGGGGTCATCTCAGGTCACCAATTAGCATATGGGGTTACTCGAGGTCACCAATTAGCATATGGGGGTTATTCGAGGTCACCTTCACCCCAAAACTCTGCTCGGGGGTCATCTCAGGTCAACAATTAGCATATGGGGTTACTCGAGGTCACCAATTAGCATCTGGGGTTACTCGAGGTCAACTTCACCCCAAAACTCTGCTCGGGGGTCATCTCAGGTCACCAATTAGCATATGGGGTTACTTGAGGTCACCAATTAGCATATGGGGGTTACTCGAGGTCAACTTGGCCCCCAAAACTCTGCTCGGGGGTCATCTCAGGTCAACAATTAGCATATGGGGTTACTCGAGGTCACCAATTAGCATCTGGGGTTACTCGAGGTCAACTTGGCCCCCAAAACTCTGCTCGGGGGTCATCTCAGGTCACCAATTAGCATATGGGGTTACTCGAGGTCACCAATTAGCATCTGGGGTTACTCGAGGTCAACTTGGACCCCAAAACTCTGCTCGGGGTCATCTCAGGTCACCAATTAGCATATGGGGTTACTCGAGGTCACCAATTAGCATCTGGGGTTACTCGAGGTCAACTTGGCCCCCAAAACTCTGCTCGGGGGTCATCTCAGGTCACCAATTAGCATATGGGGTTACTCGAGGTCACCAATTAGCATCTGGGGTTACTCGAGGTCAACTTGGCCCCCAAAACTCTGCTCGGGGGGGTCATCTCAGGTCACCAATTAGCATATGGGGTTACTCGAGGTCACCAATTAGCATCTGGGGTTACTCGAGGTCAACTTCACCCCAAAACTCTGCTCGGGGGTCATCTCAGGTCACCAATTAGCATATGGGGTTACTCGAGGTCACCAATTAGCATCTGGGGTTACTCGAGGTCAACTTGGCCCCCAAAACTCTGCTCGGGGGTCATCTCAGGTCACCAATTAGCATATGGGGTTACTCGAGGTCACCAATTAGCATCTGGGGTTACTCGAGGTCAACTTGGCCCCCAAAACTCTGCTCGGGGGTCATCTCAGGTCACCAATTAGCATATGGGGTTACTCGAGGTCACCAATTAGCATACGGGGGTTACTCGAGGTCAACTTGGACCCCAAAACCTTGCTCGGGGGTCATCTGAGGTCAGCAATTAGCATCTGGGGTTACTCGAGGTCACCAATTAGCATATGGGGGTTACTCGAGGTCAACTTGGACCCCAAAACTCTGCTCGGGGTCATCTCAGGTCACCAATTAGCATATGGGGTTACTCGAGGTCACCAATTAGCATCTGGGGTTACTCGAGGTCAACTTGGCCCCCAAAACTCTGCTCGGGGGTCATCTCAGGTCACCAATTAGCATATGGGGTTACTTGAGGTCACCAATTAGCATCTGGGGTTACTCGAGGTCAACTTGGACCCCAAAACTCTGCTCGGGGGTCATCTCAGGTCACCAATTAGCATATGGGGTTACTCGAGTTCACCAATTAGCATCTGGGGTTACTCGAGGTCAACTTGGCCCCCAAAACTCTGCTCGGGGGGTCATCTGAGGTCACCAATTAGCATATGGGGTTACTCGAGGTCACCAATTAGCATCTGGGGTTACTCGAGGTCAACTTGGCCCCCAAAACTCTGCTCGGGGTCATCTCAGGTCAATAATTAGCATATGGGGTTACTCGAGGTCACCAATTAGCATACGGGGGTTACTCGAGGTCAACTTGGACCCCAAAACCTTGCTCGGGGGTCATCTGAGGTCACCAATTAGCATATGGGGTTACTCTAGGTCACCAATTAGCATCTGGGGTTACTCGAGGTCAACTTCACCCCAAAACTCTGTTCGGGGGGGTCATCTCAGGTCACCAATTAGCATATGGGGTTACTCGAGGTCACCAATTAGCATACGGGGGTTACTCGAGGTCAACTTGGACCCCAAAACCTTGCTCGGGGGTCATCTGAGGTCAGCAATTAGCATCTGGGGTTACTCGAGGTCACCAATTAGCATATGGGGGTTACTCGAGGTCAACTTGGACCCCAAAACTCTGCTCGGGGTCATCTCAGGTCACCAATTAGCATATGGGGTTACTCGAGGTCACCAATTAGCATCTGGGGTTACTCGAGGTCAACTTGGCCCCCAAAACTCTGCTCGGGGGTCATCTCAGGTCACCAATTAGCATATGGGGTTACTTGAGGTCACCAATTAGCATCTGGGGTTACTCGAGGTCAACTTGGACCCCAAAACTCTGCTCGGGGGTCATCTCAGGTCACCAATTAGCATATGGGGTTACTCGAGGTCACCAATTAGCATCTGGGGTTACTCGAGGTCAACTTGGCCCCCAAAACTCTGCTCGGGGGGTCATCTGAGGTCACCAATTAGCATATGGGGTTACTCGAGGTCACCAATTAGCATCTGGGGTTACTCGAGGTCAACTTGGCCCCCAAAACTCTGCTCGGGGGTCATCTCAGGTCAATAATTAGCATATGGGGTTACTCGAGGTCACCAATTAGCATACGGGGGTTACTCGAGGTCAACTTGGACCCCAAAACCTTGCTCGGGGGTCATCTGAGGTCACCAATTAGCATATGGGGTTACTCTAGGTCACCAATTAGCATCTGGGGTTACTCGAGGTCAACTTCACCCCAAAACTCTGTTCGGGGGGGTCATCTCAGATCACCAATTAGCATATGGGGTTACTCGAGGTCACCAATTAGCATACGGGGGTTACTCGAGGTCAACTTGGACCCCAAAACCTTGCTCGGGGGTCATCTGAGGTCAGCAATTAGCATCTGGGGTTACTCGAGGTCACCAATTAGCATATGGGGGTTACTCGAGGTCAACTTGGACCCCAAAACTCTGCTCGGGGTCATCTCAGGTCACCAATTAGCATATGGGGTTACTCGAGGTCACCAATTAGCATCTGGGGTTACTCGAGGTCAACTTGGCCCCCAAAACTCTGCTCGGGGGTCATCTCAGGTCAACAATTAGCATATGGGGTTACTTGAGGTCACCAATTAGCATCTGGGGTTACTCGAGGTCAACTTGGACCCCAAAACTCTGCTCGGGGGTCATCTCAGGTCACCAATTAGCATATGGGGTTACTCGAGGTCACCAATTAGCATCTGGGGTTACTCGAGGTCAACTTGGCCCCCAAAACTCTGCTCGGGGGGTCATCTGAGGTCACCAATTAGCATATGGGGTTACTCGAGGTCACCAATTAGCATCTGGGGTTACTCGAGGTCAACTTGGCCCCCAAAACTCTGCTCGGGGGTCATCTCAGGTCAACAATTAGCATATGGGGTTACTCGAGGTCACCAATTAGCATCTGGGGTTACTCGAGGTCAACTTGGCCCCCAAAACTCTGCTCGGGGGTCATCTCAGGTCAATAATTAGCATATGGGGTTACTCGAGGTCACCAATTAGCATACGGGGGTTACTCGAGGTCAACTTGGACCCCAAAACCTTGCTCGGGGGTCATCTGAGGTCACCAATTAGCATATGGGGTTACTCTAGGTCACCAATTAGCATATGGGGTTACTCGAGGTCAACTTCACCCCAAAACTCTGCTCGGGGGTCATCTCAGGTCAACAATTAGCATATGGGGTTACTCGAGGTCACCAATTAGCATCTGGGGTTACTCGAGGTCAACTTCACCCCAAAACTCTGTTCGGGGGTCATCTCAGGTCAACAATTAGCATATGGGGTTACTCGAGGTCACCAATTAGCATCTGGGGTTACTCGAGGTCAACTTGGCCCCCAAAACTCTGCTCGGGGGTCATCTCAGGTCAACAATTAGCATATGGGGTTACTCGAGGTCACCAATTAGCATCTGGGGTTACTCGAGGTCAACTTGGACCCCAAAACTCTGCTCGGGGGTCATCTCAGGTCAACAATTAGCATATGGGGTTACTCGAGGTCACCAATTAGCATATGGGGGTTACTCGAGGTCAACTTGGCCCCCAAAACTCTGCTCGGGGTCATCTTAGGTCACCAATTAGCATATGGGGTTACTCGAGGTCACCAATTAGCATCTGGGGTTACTCGAGGTCAACTTGGCCCCCAAAACTCTGCTCGGGGGTCATCTCAGGTCACCAATTAGCATATGGGGTTACTCAAGGTCATCTTTACCCCTAAATTTCTCTTTGGGGTCATCTGAGGGTAGCATATGGGTTTACTAGAGGTCAATGTTACCCCAAAATGTCTGTTCAGGGGTCATTCAAGGTCACTAATTAACACATTGGGTCATCTGAGGTCAGCCAGACATCACCTCTGCTTTTGGGGTATCATCTGAGTTCACCAAATTACACGTGGGGTCATCTGCCCTCAAGTTGAACCTGCTGGGCCCTGCACTGGGGTGCTCTGAGGTCACCCAGTTGGGCCATCCAGCTGGAACACGCTGCTTCATTTCTCTTCTCAGCTTCAGCACAGGTGACACAGAGCTCCAGTTTGGTGTTTCGTTGGCTTCCGAGTTCCGTCTCGGCCGCAAGTAAGCCACATCTGACCTCAGTCAAACACTGAGCCCAAATGCTACCTTTCTGGCATGTGAGTGAAGGTTATTGTCGCCAGGTCCCCTGTGTACTCCCTTTCTGCCTCAGTCATGCTTTGAGGCTTGAAGTGGTCACTACGTGCTGTGAGTGGGTGCTTACACCTACCTCTGCACCAGTAAACCCCCCCCTTTTTTCTGCTGAGATACATCTCTGCTCAAATACGCACTCTTGACTGTGCTTAGGGCTTTCTGAGGGAAAAAGGTGCCACAGTCATGCCAAGGCACGTCCTTGGGTCCCTCTGCTTTAAGTCACTTAGGAAATGGCCTCACCGGCCTTCAGCTGTGCTCCACATTTGGGGATTTTGTCTGTACATACATGTTCTTCTCTTCTGGTTCCTTCCCCTCAGCTGCAGCCAACTGTGAGGGCAGGCACCTGCCACTGCTTGGCTCCCCAAAGATGCTGCTCTGCTTTCTCCCTGTGGCGTCTTCTCAACCAGCGGCAGCCCAAAGCCTGCACCCCGCACCCTGCTTTTGCCCTCCCTTAGGAAGCACCAGCCCTGGGGCGCTTCCTCCTTTTGCCTTCAGTTCCCATCCATTATTTGGCTGAGTACTTAGAATGCATAGATACTGGTACCGTGCTCAGGGAAAACGGAACAAATCCAACCCTGCTCAGACATGAACAGGCGACTGGTGGCCTGTAGAGAAGTCTGAGAGGAACTGATTTACACAAAACAGGCCGATCAATGAAGTTAAGAAACGGATCTCACTGGCAAAAGGACAGTGAAGACCCCTTAACGGCTGCAGTGATCTTAGACAATGCTAAATAAAAAGACATAATTAGTATTTCTCCTCACGCGCCCATGTCATCTTCAGAAATGCAAGGCACTAAACCATTAATTTATAAAACCAAGAGTGTCTGCTGAGTGCTATACAAAGACATAAAGCAGGCAGTGCCGGGGACAGTGTCGAACACATGATTACAAAATCACAAATTTATTTTATTCTATTGTTATGTATTTCAAACATCACAGACATCTTCACTGTCCCTCCAGCTGTTCCTCCCATCAATCACTTTTATTAGGCCTTCCCTTCCATTCAACCAACACTATTTTAACGCTGTGTGTGTACTTTCAACTGCTTTGTGGGGTGGAAAGCAAATGCCTGATATTTTCTTAAAATACTGAGAGCAAGGGCAGGAAAAGAAGATAAGAATTAGTACTTATTAGTACTGATATTTCCCAACCATCTAGCTCCTTAACCGTGCTCTGTTTAACAAACTAGGGCTTTCTAGACTTCAGCATCTACTGTGCAAATAAGAATGCAAATACTCATACAGGTGTCATAGATGGTTTTATTCTAAACAGGGGAAATCACAGCAGATATTTGAGATCTATGCAATACTACATACACAGGTCCTGAAAAATTCAACTTAAAATGCACTTTCATCAATGCAGGAACAGACTATTGATAATTCCCTCCGTGTACAAACTTCCCCATATGTAACCGAGCTCCTATGAAAATGCAATAGCAGCTGCCAGCACAGCTCAGACACGCACATTTTATTGCTATATCTTCTCTGTAGCACAGAATTCAAACCACATTTTTCAACCACCAAAAGAAAACCAAACCCTGCTGTGTTGAGATCTCCTTGTCTTTAGCCAGGATTTAGCAGATACGTTGGAGATGACTCGATTCCAGTGAAACCGGAGTCAGTGCAGGGATGCAGAGCAGTCAGTGCAGGGATGCAGAGCAAACAGAAGTCCTCTTTTACTGCCTCAAGGCAGTAATGGGTGCAGGAATGAGAATAAAGGTCTGTCTGGAAGGATAAATTGTTCGATCAGTTCAGAAACATTTTTCAGGAGCCTGAAACTCAGAAGCCAGGGAGCAAAAATTACTTTGTTTTTTAATCAACCAAAACATGCTAAGCCTGGCTTGGGTTTTTAAAGAAATGAGTGAGTTGTCAATACTGAGTCAGCTCAGCGCTGCAACCAAGACATAGGTATGATTCTTCCCACTTCAGTTAGCCACAGCGTGTTCATTAGTGTCAGCTGAGACACAGCTGGGCCTTCAGCCTACGAACTGTAAATCCCATGAGGAACTGCTGCTTAAGTTTGTTTAACGTTGAACTAATTCATTGTAGGCAGTAAATAACTAATGAAGTAATGCAATGATTCATATCACATTTAAAAATCACCGCAGTCCTAACATCTACGGTCATATTGGTCAGGTCAGAGTATGGTCAGATTGAAGGATTCTGGATTTGGCATCTATTAGCATCCACAGTCTTTGGAATAACTTGACTATTTAGGTGATGATACTCTACTCGCCCACCCACATCCCTTTATGCGAAACTCTGCTGCACAAAGGCAAAGTCTGACATCCCAGTTAGAACCCAGCAGCTCACAGAAATGGGGGCTTACTGCTCATCCAACAAATAAATCCCACCTTCCACTCGCCCCCTATTTCATTCACAGCTTCCTCCTTTCTGCACTGTTCTCCAGCTTCCCTCCTTGAAATCCAAACTCCTCCACCTCCCCTTCCACTTTGGGCCAGCACATTTCCCGCGGTGGGAACAGGACCACGTACTGAGACCGCACCAGAGCACACCGGCTCTGCAGCCCCCTAGACATGAAGAAAACAGCTCCCCCAAAGGAGCAGCCAACTGCTGGTGCTGTGCTAATGAAGGGCTGTGGCCGATGTCATTGCAATGCTTAAATAAAAGCAGAAAAGGTATGCAACCATGTGCCCAAGGTTGCTTTACAGAAATCAAGGGAGGAGATGAATAGGTGAGACAGTCTCTCATTACCAGACATGACTTCACCTGTAGGCCTTCCGCGTGCCTCACAGCAATGACACTGGCTTTCTTTCACAGCAATTCATGCATTTCAAAGGGCCAACAGCATAAAAGGAATCTAAAAATAGGTTAAAGCCTGAAACCAAAGAGCAGCTGTTTCATTAGCAACAAGAGAAGCAGAAGGGGAAAGAATTGTAGGGCAGAGCTCCCTAAGTGTGCCAAACGACTTGTATTTTATGTATTTTATGCTACCTTACAGAAATTCTTCTAGTATCTGGACACATTTCAGATGTGCAGTAACTGATACAGCTAGGACCTGCCACGAGTGTGCTCTTCTCTCCTTATGCTGAGGAAGATTACTGGGAATCAGGGTCCTGGGACACGGACGCGTATCAGCACTCCATATTATCAGACATCCTACAGGATCATCTTGCACTGGAACAGAAAGCTTCCAGAAGCTCAGGTGGTGGCAGGAGGTCACCTGTTGGGGAAAGATCCTGGTGGAAGAGAGACAGAGCCTGCTGGGAGTTGCATCATTGCTGTGCTCTGACACAAGAGCTGGACACGCACTCTGAACTCGGGTTCATAAAGTATCAGCTGCACAAGGTGGATTCTCTGCACCCTACACATCCTTGGACATCTGCGCTGCTCCTGTAGAGAAGAAATCCTTCCCATGCACGTCAATGTTCACCCTTTATCCAAAGACTCTGCAATTCATCAAAATGCCGATCCCAACACTGAAAGAGCCTGTACAGGCCAAGTTCTTCAGCTATCTTGGAATGAGGGCCTGAAAACAGAATGCAAATGGTGAGCAGAACAAAGCAGGATTCAGTGTGCTCAGTCCAGCCAGGATTCACTGTGTTAGCTGGGCAGAGAGCAAGTGGAAACCCATCCTGTGCGTGTGTGAGTACACAGATATTCCAGTTTAGAGCAGGTATTGGATTCAATAAGACTGAGTTTAGGAATGACAGGCCTCAGAGCTCATGATTATACCATCATTAGACAGCTGGTATGGACACACAGGCCAGGAATGAGATTAAAAAAAAAATATGAAGCAGAGTTGTAGGCCACTGACAACTATATGGTATGAGAAGGGATGAAACAAGTTGAAGCTAAATCTTTCAGATTACAGAGCAAGGGAAGGAGGAGATGCAGCAACATTCAGGCTACGAGCAAGGCTTGGAAATGACAAGTTCAGTCCTAGTTCTATTAGACACCCAAATTTACCAAGAATGCCTCATTCCTCAGTCTCCATACAACCCACCTCTAGGGCCACCTTGCTCTGAGACTGTCGTAACGGAGACCACCACTGGGAGAGCCCGCACGGTTTGGCCAGCTGATCATTTCGGTGATTTGTGAGGCAGGGTATGGGCAGCCGGCAGCCACCCATGGTTCCTGGCCTGAGGTATCATCAAGGAGCTTGTGCAGTTCCCCACGTAGCCAGAGGCTCAGAGATGGGCTATGTATGAATTCTGCCCACATGGAAAACATCATGGCCCCATGTCAGCTTCAGAAAATGGAGGATGCCCTTATGTGTATCAATAAGGCAGAGAACACATGCTATGAGAAGATGATGGTGTGCAAGACATATCAGTCTTTCATCGTCTTTGTACTTCATTCCTATGAATACGCTTCGCTGCCTACACCTAGTCCCAGGCTCGTCCCTGCACATGGACCACCACTGGGGAATTCCTGCTGTTTTCATCGGCTTAGAAACACTCAGCATGACCCGGCCTTCCCTCCTGCTGCCTCTTCCAGCCCCCTGGCAAGCTCTGCGCATGCTGCAGGAGGCAGAAGGGGGTGAGGAACACGTGTGGGGGCATGTTGTTGCAGGTCTCGCAGTGGCTGCACTATTGAGGTGTAGCTGATATGCTTGTCTCTATGCCAGGGAGCCTCTTTGCTCAGTTTCAGCAAAAGGCAAGGAAGACCAGCAGCCTCAGAGGAGCTACAGAGAATTGGCAGGCTTGGCTGCGTCAGGAGGGGTCAAGGCAGAGAGCGATAAGGAAAAGGAGGGCAGGGACAGGGCAAGAGAGAGGGAGGAATTTGTCAACAGAAAAGCAGGTATTTGAAAGGGAAGGCAACTAAAACTCCTTTTCTTTTTCCAGCTGGATGGAGGTTGCACAGATGGAGACTGCATGGCTCCTAGACTAGGACCAACAATAGTTTTGACAGTACAAAATGACCACAGCCAACTCAAGCGTTTGGCTGCCAAAGTCACACCTGAAGAGATGCTGCTATCTGGGAAAAGCAAAGCATAAGACAGCTTTCTGCACTGCCTCTCTCTCTGTTTGCCTCGGCTTTAGCCTTGGAAGATACTTGGTGCTTTAAAGACCTTGGCAGACAGGGGTAGAACTGATCCGAATAAATCAATGAGGAGGTCCACATCCGAGCTACTTGGATTGGACTCTCTCTAAAGTTAATGGACATCGTACAATTCATCATGCACTAAAACACAGAGCTAAAATAGGACAGGTGAGTCATGCCTAAAAATACCTTATCACCTCCATTATCTAATAAGGGAAGCCTTGACTGCCCAGTCCAGCTGCAGATGTATAAATATCGCAGGTTTCTGAGGTGGTGAGGAGTGAATCCACCCCAGGTTCCTGTCAGTCGCTCTCAGTAGCAGAAATGACCCCTTCTTTTCCAACACTGCCTGCAGATCAGCCGGGTGAAATACTTGTGCTATGCTTTGCTGCCTTTCTCCGGCTGCCTCCCCCCCAGATACTTATAGCCCAGGAATGTGCCAGTCAAGGCTGAGATCCACAGCACAGCTCCTTTCTCTTTTAAGGTATATGCCACTCCTGGAGATCAGAAGTACTGAAAACTGAGGCTTTCAGCCCTGGCTCTGTATCCGCAAACTGCAGAAGAGCTAAGCGCCATGTGTCAGATGAGCGGGATAAATCCCTCCCCGTTAATCAAGGATCAGCCCTGCAGTCAGCTCCTGGGGCTAAAGCTTTAATGTGATCTGACGAAGCAGGGGAGAGGAGCGGTAGTGAGAGAGATGGTTGCCTTGTGATTAGCTTCAAGGTAGGCGGGGAAGAAAAAAGAGGGTCCCGGTGTGTCAGGCCAGGAGGGTTTAAATACAAAACTGCCTGGCTGTGGCCTGCAGGGATCGTTATTGGCAGAAAAGTCACCTTTGGGGCTGAGAATCACATAGTGCTCTTGGAAAGAAAAGCTCTTGTAACTGAGAAGAAAAAGCTTTCCCTCGCAGGGCCTGACGGTATCAGTGGGAAGACCGGCATGTATTTGAAAGCTTCATTTACCCACGTCGTTAGCATCACCTCCAGAGAGGCTGCGGCAGGGGACAGAATTCGTTACCTGTGGCAGAGCTGGCAGGACAGGATGGGAAAATGGTTTGGGCAGCACAGTCCAACCCAGAAACCATTCTTGACTTCTGTCAATTCCAAAAATAACAGCTTTTTTTCATCAAATCTTCCCGCATCCCTCTAGTATCACAGCATATTTCTCACGATCAGTGCTCTTCCGTGACTACACTGGTACCCAAGACCTGCTTTCACCATGGGAGACCACGATCTCCCAGATCAGGACAGACTGAGTGCTACTGGAAAAGCCCTCAGTTCACGCTCTGGGTTGCCCAGCCCAAATGCTTTTCCTTGGGCATGAGATGCATGATATCCCTGCTGCGTGCTGAGATTTTATCTCGGGTTACTATGAGTTAGCTCTCCTTCTCAGCACTCCTAGACAACTGGCTGTCAGGGAGCATATACGGCTATCGACTGCCTGCCTTCCTGCCCACGTTTCCCCGCTCCCAGCCTGCGGACCATTCCTATCGCCCGAGATAACCCTTCCCAGAGCGTCTCCCAGCACAGTGCTGAACTCACCATAGTAAATCCTGATGCTGGCCAGCGGTCCTCTGTTAGCATGCAGGAACGAAGGAACAACGCTTCACTGTGTGTGCTTCCAAGGAAACCGGGCATGATCGCAGATATTTCCACTTTTAAGTAGCTGTTTGTACATATACTTAATATAAAGAATTTAGTCAAAGCTACTTTGGAGTTATCAATAACCCACCATTGCAAAAACGGATGCCTTTGGGTGACTATCCCAATGAGGGCTTTGCAGATTCTTGGTAATTAGCCCTACAAATACCATCATTAAACTTTAAACCAATATAAAAAAAATGTGCAACTGAGCATGCTAATAATAGCACCACCAGTTTCTTATACTGAACGCCTCCATAAAGATATTCTTTATAACACCTTTGGCACAACTGGGACCTTGCATAATTAAATTTGATTTCACTTTCTTACAACTCTAAGCATAACTGGAGATTTCTAATTAGTTACAATTATTCTTTTCAGAAATGCGTTCTATTTAGTATAATCTTGTATTCATCTAGCCAAATGCCATATGTATTTATTATCATTATCTCCTACTGATAGCTTTTTAACTGAGACATTTTGACCGAGATAAATAACTACATGCCTCCCAACCACAACTCTTTGTGCGGCATCTGCTTTGGGTGATAAAATAATTTACTAAGTGAAAAATGGCAGCTTATGGAGATAAGAGAATTTTCCATTCTACTATTTTAAGTAGAGATAAAAATGCAGGCTGATTATCTTCTAAATCTAACATTTCCACACCCCACCCCACCAAGAGCTGCTAATAAAGTGGCCTCAAGAGAACTTCTGTTCTCATTCGTGAAACTTCCCCACCTAATTGTGTTTCCCTTCTGCTAGAAGACAGCAGAGAAGTAGGCTACAGTTTTCTCTCCACGGCTACACCACCTGTCTGGCTGGCATGCCCAGGAGCGCTCTTCATGCCACTCGGTGGGACATGCAGGTATTGCAAGGCCAGTAACGTCCATGCCCAAGAAGCCCACCCTGATATCGGTAAAAGAGGTATTTTGGCCCGTGCCGGTGCAATGCTCGGCGAGGTGCTCCCAAACACAACCCACACCCGCGTGCTACCTGTGCTCCTGAAGCCACGTGGTGCCAATTACAAGAGCAACTAGGCAAAAAATACCTCTATTTTCTGCACAATTATGCCTCGAGCTGAAAAAGCCCAGATGCGGTCTCTCACAGAGTTCACTCAAGCAAAAGGCAGAGGTTGAATTAGCAGCTAAAATGGAAATAGACAAAAAGCGATAAATTCAAGAACAAAACACCAGAACTTATTTACTTCCTGGGAAATTAATGAACCTCAAGAGCCTATAAGTTGCAAAGCAAGTTAAGTAAATATCTTTCCCTTATAAAATCTTGGGAATTACAGCAAGTGGAATGGACTTTATGCTTGCCTCCTCTCTAGTTCACTACAGGTACCAATCTGGTGAAAAACAGAAGGGAAATGGCAAGACAAACCTATATCAAAATGAAAATAACATTAAACAAAGGAGCTGGAGCAGGTCAGGGAGTAATGCATAACTTCACATATTATGTAAGTTATTTTGCCATAGCGATGCTTACCATTTCTTTAGTGCTTTATACTAATGGATGTAGGACACAGTATGCCTTTGGAGGTGATTCTATCACACACGAGGCTTTGAAAAGATCCACCAGCAAGTTAAAAGTAATTGAATTTAGAAAAGCATTTGTACTTACCAAATATACTGCAGGGTCTCAATGCTTTCTAGGTCAATGCTGTATCTGACTTAGTTTGCAGTTTTCTCAACACCAAACATTCAGAAATCCTAAATGTAACACCAACATCATGCTACTTAAATAACTAATAAGATCATTTTATTTACTTGCAGATTTTTATGCATACAGGTTGTTTATTCTCCATTCTTTCCATATTTTTTTTTTTTCTGGACAGGAGCATTAGGAATTTACTTGGGGGTAGGGGCCAAAGAAGCTAAAGTTTTAGGTTACCGTGTTTCAGCTGAGACATCAAGAAGCATACGGAGCCCTTCCCCCAGCATTTTTAGGTTAATGATACAATCACAGCATTTGACAATAATTTGAAAATTACCAATTAAATCAGTTTTTGTAGGCTTAGTCTCAGACTCAGTCTCTTTTGTCAAGAAATACACTTCACAAAATTGGTTTAAACAATTCAAAAAGTTAAAATATTGAAATTTAGTGTCTACCATGATACTTCTGGATGCACACACTTGAAAGACAACCCCCTGACTGTATGAAAATTATTTTGGTACCAAAAATTACTGGTTTATGGAATATAGGAGAACCCAGCCCACAATTTTTAATATGCCAACGTCAAATATGGCAGATTAAACAAGAGGTTTCATGTTTGGCATATAAAGCTCTCTATTCTAGGTCACTGACAGTAACCCTCCATCGTAAAGCAGTAATGAGCTTTATAGTTTCATTAAAATATTACTTCTCCTTTTGTGTATTAAAGATGATTTCTTATCCTGTTCTCTTTATCTGTTTGTATTTGGCGCAGCTGTTTCATTATTGATGTAAAGAAGCAATTCAAAATTTAATGACTAATTTTCATGTAAATCTTTCTTGTCTAAATAATTGATGGGAAAGATGAGCATAGGCATTTGGAGTCAGCGGTTGTTATTCCTTCTGCCTTTTCTTATCTTTGTAGTAGTACTCTCTGCCAAGCCCCCTAGCGAATGCACCTTTTGGGGGAGATGGCTTGAATTCCCCAGCCTTGTATCATTCCAGATGGGGAATTATCCAAACACAAATCTCTGCTCTGTCCTCCAAAATCTATACGTTCACCCTGCCTCCCATATGGTTAAGTACCTGATTTTGCATAAAGTCCTCAATCTTCTGCATCATGAGGAGCCTGAAAAGCCACAGACAGCTGATCCTGCAGCTGGCCTGTTTGTCCAAATGCCTATCTAAAAATGCTTGAATTTAGTAAACTAGGCAAAAGCCAGGCAGCAAAATGCTATTGCCCCACAGCATAATCTGTGCTCGACAGTCAGGATTGAGTCGTGCTCTGCCCCTTTGCAAGGATCTTCCTCTGCTGGGTTCATGGATGTTGTTTCTGGAGATCCTAAACTACTACCATAGCACTGAAAACTACTCCATCTTTGTCCAAACTCTTCCAACCCTGCTTTCCATTATTCAGTAATTCATATTTACATATGTGGCCCAAGCCTGTAAATAAATCCCTGATGGTGCCTTACACCCCAAGGGATAAACTATCTGGATCTATCAGGGTGTCTCCTGGGAGAGAAACAGTGTCTCTTCCATGGTTTTAATACAGCTTGCATCATATGATTTTCACAGCAATTAATATATTTAATAAACTCATAGAATGACCACCTTTCATAATGTTTAAGTTTAAAATTTCATTACAATCTGAAGAAAATACTCTGGACTAGAAAACAGGCTATTCTGAGGAAAATAAGTTAGGGGCTTCCTCCTACTCTGCCCTGCTAACATTTTAATATATAAGTATTTTCTTCAAAAGTTAAATAGAATTGTAAGCTGTAACAGGGAATAAATGTTATAAAGATAGAAATCTCTACTGCCATTTACGTGATAAGTTAAAAAAAGTATCCGTCTCTTCATGCTTGGGGGTATTTTTCCCTCAGAAGACACTTTTTAATCTGATTTAAATCCAATTAAGCCTGAACATCTAAAATGAAGAACAAGTCTTTGAATTTATGTATAACTGATTTAACTAATCACTGTCTTACTGCAGAGCTACTAAGAAAACAAACTATGAAAAATAAATGTGAAATTAGATCCAAATCACAGACAGCCTTGATTTTGTTTTGAAAATAAATAAATAATCATTCTGCACAAAGCATTGGCTTCTGTTTGCTTCCAGCAAGTCAAAGCTGCCGTTATTAGATTTAAAAACTAACAGTGAAAAATTATTTTATAGTTCAAAAAAGACAATGCGCTTTTTACCTTCACGTTTAGGACAGAAAACATTTGTGTTCCTCGACAAACTCTCCTCCAGAGAGACTGGGGACACCGCAGCAACTGGGGAAGCCCTGCTGCTTCAACAGCCCTACCCTGATTTCAGCTGGCCACGCATTTAGCACTTGGCTTCTTCAATTTCTTACACCGTCTTTAACCAAGCGTGCTGGGACCTTGCTGGCCGGTTGCTCCCAGCCGTGACGCCAGCCTGGGAGGTGTCCCGCCATCCCTCGTACTCTCCACACCTCCCCCCCAAGGAGGGGACAGGCATCGGAGCCCACTGGCTACATGGCTCCGACATGATGGGCATCCACGCGTCCCGCAGACTCCCTGACCCACGCACCGCTATCGCCCAACGCCCGAGCAATACGTCTCATCACTGAGCTGTCTCCTGAACAGGCTGCAAGGGCTGCAGAGGGGTTCATTAGGGAGGAGAGTTTGAAGGACAGATAGGAAGCACTGCCCTTTCATCTCTCTGTTGCTCTGTTACTTTCTGTTCTTCCTCATTTGCCAGCCCTGACACCGAATGCTAATCAGATCGGGCTTTAGGCAGCCTCAGGCTGCCATTTCCAGGTAATTAGACCAGGTATCCCACACTTTACTCTGACTTCCTCGTATATCAAGCAACTTTGGTAATCCACAGATATTTCAGAAGCATGCCTGAGACCTGGAAATCTCAGTTCCTGTCACATCTTATCTATAAGTTGAAGAAAGACTACCTTACTGTCATCACAACTGTAGCACGCTGCATGTTACAGAATATCATAATTGTATAACTACAGGATAATGGAATAACTTTTAAAGCTCCCTGTCATAAAATATCTTCCATTAAAGTTGCCGTCTGCTTCATATGTGGAAACCACTATCTCATCAGTGAGATGACACCGGAATACTGCCAGACAGCGTGAGGCTCAACGCCTGATAAAGCAGCTTTCTCGCTGTAGATCACAAGCTTCATCGCTGCAGGCCGAGCTCCTCCCAAACCCGTTAGTACAAATTAACGTGTGCATCCAGCTTCCTCGAAGCGATCTCGCTGACGTTTTTCCTTCCCCTCTCACAGGCATGCTGCCATACATTGGCACTGGGCTCCCGGAGATTGCATCTGGAAAAGCACCATGTAGAAGCAGCTCATTCCTGAAATATCTATCGGCTGCCTATCATAGTTCATAGCCAGCTGCAAATGCTGCTTGCAACAGCTCGGAAACCCTGCAGCTATTCAGCCTGGGCAGTAAGAGCAAGGATGGCAAGCCCAAAATGACAGCTCTTAACTCACTGCCTCGTTCCTTTCCATGAAATAAAGATTTTTCTCCTCCTCTTTTGAACTATGTAACAGATTACAAAGCTTTCAGAGGGCAAAAAGCGGGAAATCTCACATATGTGCCTTGGAGATATGTCTTAGGTGTGCATACAGGGAAAGAAACTTTCTCAGATTATTTCTTAAAACGCGGCACAATTCTGTGCATCCAGCTTGGTGCTGTGGCAAGAGGCAGCAGTCATCTGGTGCTGTGATTTGCCAGTGATTTTTCTCAAGGTGTAAGGGAAAGGATTACTCAGCTAGAGGTCATCTTGATTTTTTTATAATACTTGTTTTGATAATCCAAAATTTACCACAGGTTAGAAAAAAGAAAAACCTTCAAGAATTTTTAAGCCACTTGAAGATTCTCCCATTCAGTCCAAAACATAAATGTTCCAATTTCTCATCTTGTTTGCAATCTCTGCCTAATAACCCTTGGCACTGAAGAGGATTAAGCAACAGGATGATTTTTACAAACCATATCGTACTTGACAAGCATTAACTGAATGGCATTAAAGGTCGAAGCACCTGAGCAGGAATTGCAGGTATTTCTCTTCCTCCGTAAACAGCACTGAGGAGCCCACAGGCAACAGCAGAAATGCAAGAGGCTGATATGCAAACAAACCCCAGGTTAGCTCCCAAAGTTTGTCAGAGCTGGTTTTTAGTCCTGGACCTCTCCATCACAGGAATCAGTCAGCCATATGAAATTGGATTCCTAAATTGCCGTGGTGCACTGTAAGCTGCTCCAGTATTGCCGTTTTACCTGGTATCTTTCGGTATATTATATTCCAGTTAGCCCAGGTGTCAGGAGGGAACACATTTCTGTTCTTTCCTTTAAGGCTGATATATCAGGAGATTGTTTTCTGGGTAATTTTTTCCCCTAAATATTGACAGCCAGGAAAATTGAAAGAAAAACAGACCATCGAGAGATTTGAACCATTTCCTCTTTGTTCTGGAAAAAGGTGAGTTAGTTAAGAGGTAATAAAAAGTGATGGATTTGTGGGAGAGCAAAATTAGCTATGATATATTTTAAAGCACTTTTGATATATTTATTAAAAGTCAAGATGTGCTTCAAAAGAAATCCCAGTGCACTTTTAAAAAATTGCATGGCTTAAAAAAGATGCACTTAAGAAATGAATCAACACTTTTTTTTTTTTTTTTAAATTGCATTGGGATTTATCAGTGTGGTACCAGTAGTAGGGAAGGTTTTGCTGCAGCATTCTAATTAGCACAAGCAGATCTTCTGTAAACTTGAGCACTCCAGATTTATAACAACAGTGAGAGATGGACTTATGCACAAAGCATTTTTACAGTATTTATTACAGAACAGTTTTCTCCTCACCTGCCTATACTGCAGCCACTGTAGGAAATGCAAAGAAAGAAAAATGGGATGGACATCGCTGATGGCAATGCACCTTACTGATGAGGTGGCATTCATTATCTTCCCCTGCATAATTGGATTTAGGCATGTCACCATTTTTAATATAGCATAAGCAGTCAATTAAGTTCTATTTCCCACTTATAAGCCCACAAATGGAATAAAGGAAGCCAATGGCGGGGGGAGGGGGGAGGAGGGGCAGAGAAGGAGGGCAGGGAAGGAGGAAGGCACAATTTAGGAATTGCTTGAGCCTGCATTTGATTAAGAAAAACAATGTATGGCAATTCATACGCACACAAACATGCTTCTATTATTCAAGGCTCAGCAAATCTCCCAGAGGACAGTTTAACGGCCACTATCTACCTTGACCAGATGAAGTCCCTTTTCTTAATCCTCAGTCCTCCTGAACTTTAATCCACTGCTATTTAAATTTGTCATAAAATCTTCTATTTGCCTTGCCATGTTATTACCCAATCAGTAAGTACATTATGTCCTCATAACTTGTATGCGTTCACTTTGTTACGTGAGTAGAGGATAGGTTACTGTGCCTTCCTGAGCTAGCTGTAAATAAAAACACCGTATTTAAAAACTAAAGAAGAAATCGTACAGCAAGATCAAAAGACCCTGGTTCTCATCCTAGATTAGTATCGTGAAAAGGCAGATGCTTTCTTCTTTTGCAAAAACAATTTTTTTCTCTTCTCCTCATTATTTACTCGGTGCCACATTAACCCTTCCAACGCCTGTACCAGGCAGAACGAGCCATGTCACCTCTCGGACCTAGGAGCTGCATCTGGGGATGCCTTGCAGGGGCTTCGCAGGCTGGGGCGGAGGGGAGAGCGGGGTAGAGGTACTGATGGACCCAGTCCTCTGGCTACCGAACCACCACCACCTACCAGACCACATTCCTCCCCCGACCATACCCCAGACCCCAGGAACGTGCATCGGGATAACACCGTGCAACAAGGCAACTCCAGGCTGGACCAGCATCCAGCAAGTTTGAGAGACTAACCTGCAAAAGAGGCAACGATCAAAAACCGAATTAAATTGATAGCAAAAACCCTAGTAGTGTTCCCATGTCCGCTGCAGTTTGGGTGTATAACTCACGGCAGGTGTATGTCACTGACTTGCAAGAAGTCTGTTTTCTTAGAAGAACAAGAGCTTGAGTGAAAACAACCTTGTCAAAATATAACGGTCTCCCTTCCCCCAGCCTGAACTAAGCAGCTATTAAAAGCTACCAGAATACAAGAGGCAAAATATTTACTGCATGTTTATTTAAATATGCTACACAGTCACCTTGAATTATAATATCACTCCTGCTTCTAGCTGCATTTTTAACCTTCTAGAACTTTCTTTTCTTCAAGCCAAGAGAATAAATTAGGCAGCGAAACAATACTGAACCTAATACTTCACTGTATGCTCAGTGGCTGTGTCCTGGTTTCGGCTAGGATAGAGTTAATTGTCTTTCTAGTAGCTGGTATAGTGCTGTGATTTGGATTTAGTATAATGTTGATAACACACTGATGGTTTAGTTGTTGCTAAGTAGTGCTTACACTAGTCAAGGATTTTTCAGCTTCCCGTGCTCTGCCCAGTGCACAAGGAGCTGGGAGGGGGCACAGCCAGGACAGCTGACCCAGACTGGCCAAAGGGCTATTCCATACCAACGTCATGCCCAGTATAGAAACTGAGGGGAGCTGACCGAGGGGCAGCGATTGCTGCTCGGGGACGGGCTGGGCATCATCGTCGGGTGGCGAGCAATTGCATCGTGCATCACTTGCTTTCCACATTCTTTTATTATTATTACTACTACTACTATTTTATTTTATTTCAATTATTAAACTGTTCTTATCTCAACCCATGAGTTTTCTCACTTTTACTCTTCCAATTGTCTCCCCCATCCCACCAGGACGAGGAGTGAGCAAGTGGCTCAGTTACCGGCTGGGGTTAAACAACAGGCTGCTAAAAATCCTGTGACCTCTTGAGTTCTGCTAAAACAGAACATATTTAGTATTTTGCTAAACTAACTGCATGTATTGAAAAGAAATGGTAAAACAACAGAGCTCTGACTGTGTCCGGTATTAGGAGAACTGTGAACTTTTGATTTGGAGTTTTTTGACAGAGGCAGAAGTTATAAATATCAGCAAGTGTTCCGCAGTGCTTCACTGATGTTCCCCCTGTGCAATTTGTATACTGCTTCAAGATATTAGACAGCCATATATTTTACTTTCCCTGCTAGTAGCCAATTTGCAAGAAAGCAAGTAATATAAAAATGGCTATTTACTCTGTAACAAGCAGTACAGTACATTATCACTCGACATTGATGTTGTTAGAGGATAGCAAATCAATAATCAGTTCTTATTCAGTAACTTTGTAAACCATCTGCTTCTATCACTGCAAAGCATGCTCTGCTGCAGCAAAAGCCTTTACTGCCATGCTAACACACAATTTCCTTTACAAAGTCTAAGACAATGTCATATCAAAAGCTTTTTAATTGCCTTAGCATTTAAATAAGTGAAATGGTTAGGTTATACAGAAATTCTGCAGAAAGAGATAAATTGAAACCCCTGTGCAAGCTCATCCTCATCAGAAAATATTTTGTGTACCTTTCAAACTCAGAGTTTGTGGTTATATGATATATTACATTATTAGATCCTACATGGCAATTTTATTATTACCATTTATCATCTGATCGGAGCGGGCCCAAGACGCGCGGCTGAGAGCACCACGCACCGACCCTGCTCCAAAGAGTTCTCTCTCTGCATGGCTCTGTCCAGAGGTGACTGCTCAGCTCACCCGTGTGCCTCCATTTAGGCATCCTTGTAGAGGCCCTCAAAGGTATCTACTGCTCTTCACTTGTCATCTACGGAGCTCAGCACTCATTTTAAGGTACTGTTTTGTTAAATATCTAACATCTGAGAACAATTTGGGAAGAACTATACAGTCACTGTAAAGTCTCAGGCATCCCATAGAATATTCAAAAAATTTTCTACCAAGGATGAATGTGGGCACGTGGGATGGGGAGGGCAGAACTGCAAGCAGAACTTGGAGGTTTACAAAGCTTCAAGCCTCCAGTAATCACTTCTAAGCTGCCAATAAAGTCATTGGTTTCCTCAGTGAGTTGACTGCTCGTTAGAAAGAAATGAGCAATGTAGAGACTCAGAATCCCAGTCCTACTCTATTTTACTCACAGCCCTTTGCTTCAACAATATATCTTGCCATTACAACTCCAGCCAGGCAGCTAGGAAATGCCACGCTGCTGGCTGGCTGCTCTGCCTTCCCGTCCCCCTGCCCCGGCACCAGCCCCACTCTCACCGCACTCATCCCAGGCCACTAAACCTCAGACTCTGTTAATCTTACAAAACCCACAGATTTTTTTCCACCCTTATCTTCTGTAAATAATTCTGCCCACACCTCTAAATTAAAACACAGCAACACCTTGCTCCAGCCTCCTGCTCTCACCATGCACGGTGCAGCCATGGAGGAGCAGAGGGCATCCATGGGCTGTGCCCACCCCCAGCACATCCTCCCCAGTATGGGGAAGCTGCAGCTCCAAGACCCAGCAGCTCCAAGACCCACGCTCCTGCTCTTGGGCTTTCTCCCAGTGGCCAGGGTCAGTGGCCACTTGCCACAAGCCCAGCCATCAAGTGTTGTCAGGATTTATTTGTAAATAAAACCACAGCATAGAAGGCTGAAGCAGTTTCAAACCTCGAGTGTCCACACCCTAAAGACAAAGAAAAAAATCTAATAATCTTCTAGTGTATTGACTCCTTTGGACTACTTTTTTTTGTTTCCTTGGCTTAGGAGTCTTTCCTATAAATCACTTCCACATTTAGTGTCACCAGCTTCATGAATTCATTTGTCTTTGCTAAAAGCATCATTGCCTGTGTTTATATTAGCTGGCTCTTCAACCCGTGTGTTTCTCTTGCACACTCCTCTTGTAATTTAAACTGCCCAATGACATCATATTTCCAGCATTAAGTAATATTAGTTTGATTTGCTTGATTTCAGTTCCACTTTTCTCTCATGCAGAAAGCCAAAAGAATGTTTGTAACCTAGACTATTCAGTGATGTCCCATTACATATTTGATAATGGCTTTCCAGTTTGTGAACTGTTACCTCTTCTTTGAGTCTGATGCTAGCCTGAGCTTAATAAACCAGTTATTTTTGCTATAGGCAGTACTCTCATGTCATAAAAAATGCAGAAATCTCATTCTGGAGTTACTGCTCACTTTGACATAATGCTTTATTTTCCTTTTGGTTCTCTCCCTTCCATTTGCAAGCTTTGATATAATGATTCCTTTTTCCTTGATTACAGAACATCACCCCATATGTAGAGAAAATTCCATTAAACAGAATCTTTTTTACTACACTACTCTGCAATTCTTTTGCCCACCTCTGAACTACCCTCATTCAACCTCCCAACCCTCTTCTTACTTTTAAGCTATCACAAATCATTTAGCTATTTTAAATTAAGATGTAATAATCACACAAGCCAATCACACGATGACTTTTTAAACTTAACGTTTTGCTGATCAATTTATTTCACTTTGATTACAGTTGCTGAAAGATACTTTTTGGATAGGATGTATTTTCTGGGTTGAAAATGTTTCTGCATGCACTTTTACAATACGCCATGGTGCCCAGTTAGACTGCACCATGACTTATTGGCATGGTGACAGATGACTAGTTTTTCTGCATTAATGCTAGTACTATGAATTTGGCACTGCTACTATACTATGGCATTCCCATTATGAACTAAAACTGCTAAATGTATACACGTCTGTATTTGTCTGCTCAGTGACAAATATTTACTGTGTTTCTCCTCAGGTTCTCCTTCTTATTTTCTGGGGTTTTGAGGGGAGGGTCTTCCCTCATAGTTTTGGGTTGTTTTTTTTTTCTGCTTACGCTTAGGCACAAGAGTTAGTCACCTTTTGGCACAAATTCAGAGTAAAAACACTGAAAGGAAAGTAAGCCAGCACAAGCACCATGTTTCACTCCTTTCCAAACACAGACCCGCCTCCAGCATCAGCCACCTCCCAAAAGCCCTCAAACTCCCATGAAGGAGTTAGATATCTCTAGCCCGTTGTTTTCAGTGAAGGCTCAGATGCACATTCAGTCTTGGCACATTGAGCTTGGCCTGTACCAGAAACATCAATCTTTTAGACCAGTGACTGGACCATGGCCCCTCCCGAAGTTGCCCAAACACGGCCTTCCTCGGAGGGCAGCTGGGCTCATGGGCCCCCCAGCTCCGCCTGCCCCTGAAGCCTGGGGCTCTCTGCAGCCTATACCACAGATGCGCAGGGAAAGCACACGCCATATGTATCAGCTTGTTCTCCTGGCCTGTCCCCTCACTACAGAAATTTTATCTACTTGGGCATCTGCCTTTCTCGTGGCCTCTGTGGCCCAGGGCAGGCTGGAGTCTTACCGACAGTAATAATACAAGTTCAGCACTGAAACCCCTGGATCACTGAAAAATGTACATTTTCAAAACACATACTCTTCTAAGGCTTATCTTTTAATTTTAGCACAGCTGGGGTATAATTTTTGAACATGTGGGACTGACATTTCTCATTGCTACCCTTATAGTGGATCAACTCACCTGAAACAGACGGCATACATTTATTTTCACTTGATATAGTATTACTTACACTGGACACACTGGACAAGCTTGCTCTGTAAATAATATCTCAAACATTGACAAGTGACACAGAATGAGATGACTACTCAGAGGTGAAAAGGTCATCAGGGATAATTTCTTTTTTCCCCAATTGTAGAGGATATATATGTGTGCACACCATAATCCCATACAGCTTACAATAATGCTTTAATTCAGGAAGAGAAATAGCTTTGAACTTTCATGCTGAGCAATACTTAGACAATGAAAACCTTCAGCTTAATGCCTCTGAACTTTGCAGGCATACAGAACTGCGACCAACATTCGTGATTTACACCGTCCTGCATGTCCCTAAATACTTTCTGGTGATGCCTGAAGTTTTGTTAAGAGTTGATGCAAGACTGCTATCAATTACAGGCTCACTCATCCTCCCTTCTATGGGTCTATCAACTTGGCTTCAGATACAGCCGTGGGTTTGGTTTACCAACTGCATTTTCAGAGACTGCGGAGGCAGTTCTGAGAACTCCAGGCAGAAAGGACATGGAACAGACCATGCTTGGGAAGAGTCTGGAGTCATTCTTTCAAATGGCAGAGAGAGAGTTCCCTTGTTCCCTAAGAGAGTAAATATTTAAGTGAGAGATCATTAAAACAACATAAAGGGTGCTACGCCTGCAGGTTAGGTAACTGATTTGGTCTAGCTTCCTTTAATAATAACTTTTTTTTTGAGATTGAGGTCCAGACTACACATCAATTATAGCTATGACTAGTATAAAAAAACTGACATTTGAATGAAAAAAAATCAGTTATGGTTCCAAACTTCCTTTTACTATAGGCATGAAAGCAAATATTTCTTTTGCTTAGTTTCCACGTTACCTGCTCAGTCCCTGTTCAGATTGTAGGGCTGTAGCAATGGGAAGGCGTGAGAGATCAGCAAAAGAATCAAGAAAAGTGAAGAATAAAGTGTAAAGAAGAGAACAGTCACTTCCTGTTTTAAGTAGAATTAAAATACTTCCAAATCCAAAAGACAATTCAGTAATACCTGTTGACATCACTAATTAGCCCCCTGAGGTAAGGATTGCTTTGTTATGCATTTCATTGCTTTCATCCTTTCCATCCAGTCCTGGATCCTCCAACCAGTCCTGGGAAGCTCCTCCTTAACCATCCCAGACAGTAAGAAAAGCAGGTCATTCCTGGCATTTCTGACATTTCCAAGGCACCAGCAGAAGACGCCTTCCAAAGACTTTTTCCTCATTTTGGTTGAGGGCAGGGAGAGGGGGAGGAATCAAACTTATTGCTCTGCTTCACCCCTTAAGAAGAAACAACGTGATTGCTGCCATACTGCTGCCAACACCTTTATGAGGGCCTCCTCCAGACCCTCCATCTCACCGACCACCGCGACACTTCCCTCTCTGGTACCAGCACATCGCGCCCGCAGCACCTACCTCCTCCCGCCACCGCGCTTGCAGGCAGTGGTAGCTCATGCATAAGAGAAGAGCCAAAGTAGCAGTTAAATAGCATTTTGTCTCAGCAGCCCAAACGCTCTCCAAAGACTTACTATGCTGTGCCAGTAGAAAAAAAGAAAAATATAGCAAAAGCACATTGCCCACGACCACACAAGAGATATTTGCTTCTGATTTTGAGAAAGTGCTGGTGGTGTTTCTGTGGTAGTTTCTAACTACTATTTTTGCATGAAAACCTGTTCGTTGGGATGACTTCATGCAGTAGTTACCTAGTTCTCAAAGCTATCTTCTACCCTGAAAATCACAGAATAAATGTGTGGCTAACAAATGAACTAATCAGCTAATGATTTAATACAAATGTGAGTAAACGGCCAAACCTGTGGTCAGGCTGAAAAATCACCTCTACAGCGGTAAATGTACTTTTAAAATACATATTTGGTTTTCCTTAACCCTTATCTTAACAGGTAAGAGTTTACCCTTAAAGTTAGTGCTTACCTGAACATACTTCAGTGATTCTCTGATTCTAATGTCATAGACATTGAGTAAAGAAATGCCTGCTTTGAGTCTAGAGGCACAACAGTAGCAAAGCCCACACATTCTAGCACCTGGATGAGAATTTTGCATAATATTCAGGTAGGAAAACAAATCTGTACATTTAATACTGAAGTGAAAGGGAATCCATAAAAACTAGTATAAAGAAGCACTGGATTAAACCACATACATTTGCAATTCTTGTGACAGAAAAAGTAGATTTAGAGTTAATCAAACAGCAATCAATCAACTGCATTATTAGAAAACAGGATTTTTCAACTCGGGTTTAATTTCATGACAAGCTCCTGGTCTCTGCTTTGTGTCTGAGCAACGGTGTGATCTGCTGCAGAACCTCTAAGCTTCTCTTCACTGAAGTGCCTGGTGGATCTCCATGTGCACACATATAACCACACAGGCATTCAGTAATAAAGACCTTTGGGACAGGTAAATATGTTATGGTGTACGGATGGCATGGCGAGTCGTTTGAAAGAAACTACAGAACAGACAATGGCAACCAAAAGCCGCTATCAGAGGGTTTGCGTATCTATTGCTGTATCCAGGGTAGATACTATCACAACCCCATAAAACCTCGGGCTGTGACCACAGTACCACCCAAACACAGGTGAGCTGGCTAGGTAACTCAGTGCCTTTTCCCAAGGTGGTTTCTCCCCATCATGATAGAGGCACGCACAAGAAAGAAGCCTGAATTGCTCCAGATCCTGTTGTAGCTACTTTGATCTCAAAGAGAACATGATAAGGCTTGCTTCCGAACACCGCTCAATTCCAATCAAACCACTTAAATAAAACTATCTCGTGTACAAATTTAGGAAGACAAAGAATTCAAGTGTGAGGTACTGCTGAAGCAAAGATTTCACTCCCAGCCAGAAATCTACTCATCAGAATGCAGTGCATCCCTCAACTGTGCAGCTGAAGTAGCAGGAAAGAATTTAAATGACACATATACAGTTTGGGGGGCCCTTATTTTTTTTTTTTAGACTGGCCCATGGGTTTTTTTGACTAGCCATGATTTTTGACATCATGTGCCCATGTGTTGTGAATCTCCTGGTGATGGTTTCATTAAAAAAACCCCTGAATTTCACTCTTTTTATCAGCTTATTGATATACCCCCTTCTTAGGTATACCTAAACTTACTTATATGGAACCATTCACTGGCAGCTAGTAACAAGAAATAATCCTGTTAGCACCTGCAAATAATATTTGCAGATTACATGCAATACCAGCACTTCACTAACACCTCTCTGAAGTCAATGACCAGCTGAAACAGAATTATTGCTGATTTCTACCAGTAAGAGGGAAGAACTGAATATGAAGCATTCAGATACCCCAGGTTGGATTTTTTTAAAATTTTTTTTTTTTTAAATTTATTCCACCATGAGTCTTCCTTACACCAGTTTAAATTTAGATGAACGCCAAAGATCTACCTCAAGAGGAACAGTAGCTTGTTGGCAGGTACATATTTCTGATGGCAGAATATGTTCCTCAAACAATTATGTCTTATCACAACATTCACTTAAAATTTCACATCGAACTGTATCATGGGGCCCTTTTAAAATCCCCTCATTAGTGATTATTATGTAAGTACCATTAGATGTGAGACATTCCCATATTGCTCGTAGGAGTTATGATTTAATTCTATTACAACCTACTCCACCATTTGTATAATTACTCCTGACACTTTACCTTTTGTTTTGTAAAACATTATTGTCTGCCACAGCAAAAAAACAGATGATATTTTGTTTGTCATTGCAATCTGATTGGAAAGGTGTTATTAATTACACGTTGTATGCAGTTATACTTGAAAACTCACTGACAGCTCTTGGGAGAAGATGTACTACTGGAAGACAGTTGTTATTTAGGTCTCTGAAGCCACACAGAGACACTAATAAATCTCCCACACATTCCTGTGAATTAGGCAGATATTATTCAACATTTGTGGGGAATAGTCTGGATTTTCTTCAGCCTCTAATAATGACCACCGTGGCCCAGTGTGGTCCATGACTCTAGGAGCTAAAGGAATACTTGCACTTGCTTTATCTCAGTAGGTGACTTTGCAAATACAGAGGGAGCAGAACTGAGAAGTCGCTTCCCTCCCAAGACACAATACAATGTTCTGGTTCAGTACCCAGGCTGAGCTTTTTGCCAAAAGGAGGAGGCAAAGAGATTTTACCAGAGCTGGAATTTTCATTTTCTGTTTCTCACTCATTCATTTTTTGTCATCAGAAGCATTACACACAGAGAAAATACTCCTTTACAGGATAAATAAGTAGAAACAGCTACAAAATTTGAACTGCCTACAGTGAGAGTTTTGACCAAGTCCCTTAACTAGCAGCAAGTTTCCTTTCACAGAAGTTAAATTTGTAGTCCTCCTCATGTTAATACTATTGTTCTTATCTTCTGAGCAGAGAGAAGGTCCATCTCATAAACAAAGAGATTTTTTCAGAAATTATTGTAATAAACTTTTTTTTTTTTTTTTTTTTAGCATTTTCACTGTAGCATCCATAGGTTTATAGGGAACAGGGAATTTCATCAAGAAAGAGGTTTTGAAAGTTCTTACCTTGGTCACAGAGGAACACAGTGAATTAAATTTTCCTCCTCAGTGTGCTCTTTGAGCTGGGCCTGTGGCTTCTGAGTACGCTGAAGGTAAATGTGATGTGACTAGTGATCAAATTGCTTCATAAGGAAAAGTTCATCACAGTCAGGGTAACTGCTTAAAATGCAACATAAACAAACAGGTCTGTGTCAATATTTTGACTTTGTATAAACAATTCAAGCTGTATCGCTCTGGAGATAATGACACATAATGCTGCATAAAATGTTCTGAAAGGGTTTTACTGAATTAATCTGCATTTGCATTCTGGAAGAAAATTGGTCTGTGCAGTGTCAAAATGTGAACTTCTGTGCTCCTGTTGAATACGATCCTAACAAGGTCTGGAGCCTCCAGAAAGCATCCTGGGAGAGGGCTTCACTACTACAAGGTAAATGGGAAAAGAACTATCTTAAGACCCTGCACTGTCTTTAATCCCTTTCACAGAGCTTCAGAAATTGGTGTGTGTGACAGACTGGAATATATGATTTTGTCCGAGTAAGTATAAGCAAAGTATTTCTTACAACTCTGATGCTACATCTCCAGGCAAACACTCTTCTCCTTTTAGCAACACCACGAGTTCAAGTCTGGAAAGGACAGTGATTAGTGTTTTAAAACTCTGCTAATAAAACTAAGGGAAAGCAATCTGTACATAGGAGTTTATTTAGATGCCCACAAGTTTTAAATCATTCCCCTTTATATCTCAGCCCACTGGATATCTCATCCAACTGAATTACCATTGGGGTTTACAATGTGATATACAAAATGAGCTGACATGATTTACAAACATCCTTTGAGTATCATATAAAACACAACTGTTTCCCTTATTATACAATCATTAGGGCAATGCAAATATAGTCGATACATCAGTAGCTGAAAATGATGGGGCATTTTAAGAAAATAAATTTAACTTTATCACACAAACCTGTTAGATAAAACAAATCCTGTTTAAAAAATGGAAATAAAGTTGTCTGAATGATTGCAAGTAACTTTTATATTGTTTTGCCACTGTCCCCTTATAAGAAACATAATAGTACTTCATTTAAAAGACGACTAAGTTTTTCACTGTATAGTCACACTTCATTCTTATTAATCAGTTTCACATTTTCTGCATGAAACTATGAAAAACTCACAAATGTAGACTTTCCAAACTGTAGCCACTATACTTATTTCTGCACTCTTTTCCATATACTCAGTGTGTTTAATTAAATAAACAAAAAGCAAAAAACACTACACAAATGAGCAGAACAAAACACAACAGCACGTTAAAAAGGTGACATTTAAGCTGTAGATGCCATCATCGTAGAAATATATTCTTGTTCTAATGCCGCAAACTTCCTAGCCTCATGGAAAAAAAATAGACATTAGCTCAAGAGAATCTAAACTCTAACCTCGATATAGGGCTAAGAGTTTTAATTTGTATTTCTGTCTAAACTTAGGTACTAAACAACACTGTGCGTGCGGTAAATTTAAAACTAGATTTTTTTGAATGCTATAAAATACAAAAAGAGAAAATCTGTTTCTAAGCTGTTAATTGGGTAATGAAAGTTACCAAGCGTTAAGGTCTCCTGTCCCGCCTGTCGCTGGTACAGGTGCTTCTGCACTTTGTCATTATGGTAGCAGTAACTGAGAATGGCAGACATCAATTATTACTGTAAATACAAAAAAGGAAAAATTCTGAATTCATCAATGATGTTATAATTAAAAACAAATTCTAACCTAGTCAATTTAAATTATATCATCTTAAGGCTCTCCGACTGTTTTATCACTGCACAACCCAGGGGGATTATACCCTTTTCCAGCACTTGCAGTTTCTCTTGCAAGACAGATTACTAATAATGACCCGTGATTCTTTCCTGAATATGTGTTGAATTGGTGGTGGAATGTGGTTTTAGTTCCATTTCTCACTATAGGAATCTCGCTGCTGCTCCGCATGTTTGGAGAAGAAAGTGCTTTCTTTGCCATTTCGTTAAGTTCATGGCATTTAATTTTATAAATTTTAAGACAGACTTATTTTGATTACTTCCATTCTGTCCAATCAAATATACCTTTGAATGTTTTAAAATGTTGGACAGCTGTGAAATATAAGTACTATGCAATTTGACTGTACATACATACATATTTTCATAAATACATCTGACAGGGACCTTGGAACTAAGTATGTGATATCATGAGACAAAATCACAACAGGCTGTCTTATTCATAAAATCTAGATCCAAAGTAAGAAGAGCTGAATTCTATCATGTAGTCAATACACAAATTAAAACAAAAATACAGCATTAGTTTACCCATGAAATAATTTAAACAATTTGCAAATGTCTTGACAGGAAAAGTGTGTGATTTACAACACTGAAAACTTTTAACAACCATTGACTTATATGCGCTGTACTGTAAGTCACCCAGACAAGGCTAGCAAGGATGAGCATAGTGATAGGTCCCAAAGGCAACTCCCAAACATCTTCCTCATGCGGAGACTTTGGTAATTGTCTGTTGTATAAAATGCCAACGCATACGACTTCGTTTCAGGTGTTAACTTCATCAGTTTTCCTCCCTTGGCACAGTCCAGTCTGACTACGTCAGTTATTGTTGAGACACTCTAAATCCACCGAGCAGCAGACGTTCCCATTCTGCACAGACAAACAAGCAGGTGTCAATCACCTCCACAGAACAAGTTACAAAGAGCAAAGGGGCTGGTGGCATGCAGAGATAGATGCATCTCTGACACATCTACCGCATACAAAAATCTGCTTAAGCCATCATCCCAAGGTGTCCTCATTGGTCCCAACTGTGGTGGCTTTTTGAGGAGGTTGACTTTGCCAATTAGCACTGAACTGGCCTGAACTACACATGAACTACAAACCTGGATGTGAAAGACTCAGTGGTCCCCAGAATAAAACACAGCATAGCAATGGCAACAAAGATGATTTGATTTGTTTTCTCCCATGCAAGAAAGTTAATGGAGAGAGTTTTGATGGGATCCATGCAGGGAAGCTTTCTGTTTGTCCGAAATAAGCAGATAATTCAGATTCTGGATTCATGGCAGATATGTATGGGGGTGGGGAAACCATAGGGCTTTGGAGCTTAATCCATTGTTAAATACCTTTCTGCAACATCCAGTCATTTACAAAACTATCTTATGTATTAAAAACTACAGCAACCATCAGATCCCCAAATGAGCAATTTTTTTTTCCTTTTTTTTTTTTTTTTTTTAAATCCAACACAAACCAACAGGAAAAACTCTAAAGAATGGCAGAAAAGCTACCTACAATAATTTAAAGCCCCGGAGCAACAGCTTGGTTTCCCACAGCGAACAGAAGAACATTTTACATATCCGAAACCAACATTTTCATAATTCTGATATTAGCGCAGTGGGGTCATCACTGCATGGAACAGGGGAAACAGACTGCATTTCTGCATTAGAGCCACTGGATTGAATACATCTTGATGAGATGAGGGAACAGAAACTGTGACGTTTCCTTCCCACTTCTGTTGTGGGAGTGCCTTCATCTCTGAGCTGCAATGTATTTCTACTTGTGTACTTGCTGGTGAAACTTCTATTAGTGTTTTTGCCTCTGCCTACTAGCTCTAAACCACATTTTCATGAACATCCACATTAGGCAATTATTAAAATATTAGCCTAGATTCATACTGAGAACGCCTGAAGGGCTCTCCAACAGAATGACTTGAAGTTGCACTAGGGTATTACATATCTGCGCTGAACATTTTCAACAAGCACAGAATTGTTTTGTTTTCACCCTGCAAAACACAAAAGCCGTGGGTTTTCTGCAGGCTTCTGCTCTCGGGTCTCATTTACTTCCCCGAGATCTCAATGTGAGCTTCCAAGGGCAGAAAGTGACCCTGACTTTATGCAGCAAAATACATTTCCATTACCATTCTACGTTGCCCATCGTACCTTGCATTTGCAGGTTGTACAAGGAGATCCCACCATTGTCCATACAGCGCCGCTAAGTCTTGTAATTCCATAACCGTCTAGACAGGTTTTCCTGATGTCGTAGGTGATGTTGTCAGCCACACAGGGGTCACTGACACAGTGGGGGCAGCACTCCCCTTCTGAGATGGCTGTGTACTCGCAGTTTAGATTCGGGCACAGAAGAGGCCAACAATCCACCTCTCCTTCCTGTAAAAATTGAAGCAAAGCTCACTGAATTTGTTGCCATTTACTAGGTACCGAGAAACTTTGCATCCTGTTGAAGGGGAAAGTTTTATTTTGCTAAAATTGAAATAAACTTAATGGGTCAGCTCTCAGTTTGGTTGATCATATAAATGTATGTTTGAATACTGAGCTGAAGTTTCCTAAATGTAGCAGACTATCATTTGGTTGGTTTTTGACCGAACAACACTACTGTCATCACTGTAGGAGGAGTTCTGTGGGGTTTTTAAAAGCAGCATTTTAAAAGCAATACTGGGTTCCAATATTTTCCATAAACTATAATTTTTGCAGTGATCGCCTTTCAGGCTCATGCCCTCTTTCTACGCCTGGTCACATAAACATCTCTGCAGGACCACAGCAACTGTTTAAATAGAAAATTAACACTGCAGATGGATGTAAGTTAGTACATTCGAGAAGCACTGAACATTGAACTAACTAGCGACAGCCAAAATTGATTTTACTGTCAACTCCTAAAGGAATTGTAGAGTAACACCCGTTATGTTCCACTGAGTCATTTTATTTTATTATTTAGTTTTGAAAAAAAAAACAAACAACGGTTTAGTAGATAGAAACATGGAGAAGAAAGAATCATCAGGCCACTTCTGTAGAGTATTGCTGTAGGATCCATGTGCCTAAACTTAACCTGCAAAGGGCTCCAATAACTTGCGGCATGCTACTCTGTAAGCACTTCAGATGTTGATAAGAACACACACTGCACAGAACCTTACATGTAGCACTGCATCGCTCTCTTTTAGCTCTGTATGTTTGTTAACCCAATCATAAAATTAGGCAAAGAACTGCTAGCCACAAACTCAGTATCCCTTGTAAAACATGTCACATCTAATATTTGCCATTGCCGGTGGCTGAAAATGTTTCTTGCTGTTCTTTTGCAAACATTAAAAAAAAGTCTTAGGAGAATACAAAATACAATACTTAGTGCTGTACATTATGGATAATTATCTCTTAACAGTAACTTAGCTTTGAACATAATTTGTTTCCTGATGCTCAGACACCTCTTGATTAATATCATATATAAAGACAATGTTACACAGACAGCTATAAATGGAAAACTGATAATTTTAATGAAGTTCATTGCTGCAGTAATTAGTATATCTGTGCAAAAATTGAAGCTTTAGGGAAACAATCTACAGTGCCTAATGAGAAAAGAAATGTTCTGTATTTTGCATGTTTGTCTAGTAATTTCAGTTTTCTTTATCCTTCTTTTTTTGGTTAAGTTCACCATGGGGCACTGGCACCCCATTTTTCCACCATTTGCTGAATGAAAAAAAAGAACTGCATTGTCCATTTTGATAAGACAGGTACACCAGATGATGCAATTCAAAGCTGAAACTCCTCCAACCAAATCCATCGCATGTGAAAAGCATTTTAAAAAGTCATTTAAAGATCAGACAACCTTATAAAAGTTCGCAAAAGTAGACTAATGCTAAAGTTAATACAGTGGCAAGGTTTTCAAGCTTTTGTCAAGAGTTTCATTTTGTTTATTAGACCCTACTTATTCAGGAGTAAGAGGAAAACTGATGGTGTAGCTTTCAGTTCTCTGGTGTCCTGTACGTGTTTTATCATCATTCCTAGTCTGAAAAGCAGGTGAAGAGAGAGCCAAGAGCCTGCTTCTAGGTATGCTTTGCTAAAAATCACTATCATTATTCTCGCTCCTCTCTGAAACGCTTTATCCATACCAGGCAGCGGCACTGCTGACAGCTGTAGGTCCAGTTGTCCCCACTGCGGTAGAGCTTGTGCCCAGTTTGGTCGAGGCACTGGCTGGTGACACGGGTGTCGCACTCTGGGCAGCAGAAGAGATCAGCGCTGGGGTTCTCGCAGTCGCAGGCTGTCCTCCGGCAGAAAATCCTCCCATCCTGTGAGGACACATTGCCCTGCCGTCAACCACAAACTGCCAGACAGCAACCCGGATAAGGTCACAGGGTATGTATATCAAAGGGCATGTCTTTGGCATATCAGGAAATACCAAGTTCTTAATGTGTTTGATGTTACCTCCAACAAGGACTGGACCCTTCTAGTTGTAATAGCTCGAAATACCAGTATTGTCCCAGTTTCTATCAGTGCATGGATCCAATACTGTCTGAATCTGAGAATACTGTTTTCTTGTCTCCAGCTAATTGAATTTAAAAGAAATCAGTATCTCAGAAGAAATATAGTGAAGCAATTTCATATCTCATTGATTACATCAACGAACTCTTCAAGCAGTTGCCAGTCTAATACATGCAATATTTGTTGTAACACTATTTTGACTGACTGTACCACTGAAGAAAATAACTTGAATAAATAAATTGAAGCTATGGAGGTGGTCCCTTTATTTTCACAGGAGACCAATATAGCAAAATCACAGTGGCACTAATCATTTTTTACTCTGAATTCACTACTGGTTCTGTTCCACATCTGGACCTACAGTACACCATCTTAAAGCTAAATGGACTTATCATCATCCATTGTAATTCTGTTCATGTATTAAAGAGAGCCACAGGCTCTCCAAAATATGATTTTGCTAAATATTTGCTTACAGTATTGGATGGCCTATTTTGTTAAAGACCATTAAACAGAAATGTTTGAGATAAACAGAAGAATTGCTTCTGCATGTAAAGAGAAAAGGATATATTCTCTTTGCATCAGAGAAAGCATGAGAGAAAAACAAATTTATTCTAATTCTAGTTATGAAAATTGGACGGACTATCATGTTTGAAATTATACCCCTTACTGTAGGTGAGCCAACACAGTTATGCCAGGTGTAGACTGGGAATTGAAATCACAGTTAACAACGAGGAGGTTATTGAAAAGTTTTGACATGAACTTCTTTTGCATTCAATGGAAATTCTTGGATTAGTCCTTATTCAAGCAAAGCGTCCCCTGCAGCCAATTTGAAGGGAGAGCTGAGAGAGGAATGAAGCTATATTCTGCTTTGGATCACAACTGTACAATTCCGAAAACAACTCCACTCATTTCATTGCAGTTTTTCCATATTCTCACCAGAACCCTGTTCTGAGTCTATAAACCTGTATCTGATGTAAGAAGAAAAAGGGTTTTTCATTGCCACCAAAGAAAGGGACACCTATCAAAGCAAGGGAATTTATTTCCTCTTGATCCTTTCAAAAAGTGAGTACTAAATGAGTGAGAGCAGCCCAGGATGTCTTTGCCACAGGCAGACAAAATAGCCATAACCACAGCATGTAGCATGGGAGGTTGTTTTCTTTGTATTTTGACGCAGGAGTCTGTGTTTGGCTCTTGTTTTTAAGCAAAGCCAGTCTTGGCCACAATGCAACACGTACAAAATCAGCATCAGGGAATCACAATACCCGTGCCAGTCAGTGTCACTGCTGCATTTCATCATGGTTTTGAATTGATTAGAGTATTACTTGCTGTTGTGAGAATAATTGAAATGATTTCTTATGCCTAACAAGGAAAGCTGAAGAGAACACAGCATTACAGAAATGTAGAAAACGTGCTAGGTTAACATGGATCTGAACTGCTTTTGCCAACCACAGGGCATAGGACTAGATTGCCCTACAGTCTTTATTCAGTTTTGTATCAAACTAAGACAACTGAGGATTCTGTACTTGTGGCTAGTTTGCTGCTTTAGCTGTGGGAGAAGGAATAAACAAGCGTTATTTCCTCACTCAGCAGTTTGAGTAAATCATAAAGTAAGGGAGACTGGCAGTGGCCCGTTTCCTTAGCCACAGGTCCGGCCAGGTCCAGATGCAATGCTGGGAATAAACCCTTTCCACAAAACAACAAAGTCGTCATCCTCCCCTTTCAGCAAGTGGTGAGAGCGCCAAAAGCCTTCCCTGATGGAGAGTTAGGACTAACTCTCCATTCTTGCAGGTGGGAAAGCACAACTATCTTCCATCCCTTGCCGAGGGCAGACATCAAGCGGCAGCTCAGCACAGAAGTTCTGCCAGGCTGACGATCTCCAGGCATGTGGGGTTGCACCAGGCATCCAGGCAACCCAACACCCTCGACAGTGGCAGGCTCTCTCCTCTCCGTAATGGAGTGCTGATTAATAATGGCTAACAATAACCTGTCTGCTTAGTTCCAATTCAGTTTCTAAGCTTTCAAGATTAGTTTTCAAATTCCCCTTTCAGCTGGTGACAGTGCTGGTAGTTCTGTGCTTCTCTGAGCTCCCGTGCTGTTACCTCTGGGGAGCAGCTAACCTTTTATGTTGCCTTTACTCTCTGTATTTCAGAACACTGACAAAGCCTGACGATTTTGCCAGAGACCTTTTGGTAATCATAATACACTGCTACTCTCTTTATTCTTTAAGCATCTGTGCTTTATCTACAACCTCATTAGTTCCATGCCTTTCAAAAACATTTTTATCCCTACACTGCAGTGACACAAAGCCTCTTAAGCTACAACACCTCACTGCATCTTTGCAGCTCTATAGTAGCGTTGAGAAATATATAGAAAATTGAGAAATATATAGAAAGCAACTTATTTTCTTTCAGTGGGTAATAACATATAGCATCTTATTAGTACCTCTCCCTCCCCACCTTTCTCACTGAATTGGGTCTACATGCTTCATAAGCATCAGTGGTACAAACACAAAATTGTTCTTACCAAAGGAAAAAACACAAGGGAATCGCTGTAAAGGGTGACTCAAGTTTCCACAGAGCCCCAAAGCCAATTTGGACAGAAATCGGACCCTGCAGAAACCAAACCACCAAACCATTCTCACCATCAGGAACACACTTCATCTTGGCACATCCCCGCTCCCAGTGCTGGGAATGGAGGGTTGTCTTAATTAGAGGACAGACTCAAAAGCCCAGATATGGCCAGACCGTACAGCCAGGGTTAGTTTTTTTCATGGGAGAGAGAAACAGCTCCCCACCCGCCATCAAATTTCTACCAGTCTTGTGTATTAAATCCACGAGAGTTCAGGAAGATGTCTGTAGCAGACACATCAAATACACTTAAGGTATTGTATTAACTTATATTTTTGAGAATTTGTTTTTGTAAACTTTATATTTACTCGGATGAACGAGGATGGTTTGAAGAGACGGGGTCTGATGAAACCCTGAAATAATCCCTTGTACTTCAGTAATGACACTTCACTTCATCATACAACAGAAGTAACATAATTCCTCATATTCCATAGTATCCTACTCCACAAATAGCCTTACTTAATGAACTTCAAAGTTAAGTAAGGTATTTAATTTCCTTTGCACCAGATTTAAGTGAAAATATTTTCAAGATGGGATCTATGCGTTTCAGCCACTGCACAAAATATATCCATCTGACCTTTCCTAAAATAACCACAACAAAAGAAAAGCCAAAAGAAAACATATTATTTTAAATCTGAAATGCAGATTTGTCTCCTAGATAAAACAAGTGAGTGGGATCATTTCAAAGTTTGAGTAAGAAGTATAAGGAATGATTTAGTTACACTCTGCCCTTTTCCTCACTGAAAACTGAGCAGGCTGCAAAAAGGTCAAGCAGGGCCAGCTCTCCATGCAACTGCACGACAAGGACAGAGTCCTGCAGCAGGTTTGGGAAGTAGTCTGGTGTATCGGAATCTATCACCATTTATAAAAACATGTTTCAATAACATATTTCAATAAACACTGAGTGAAGACTTTATGTCCTGCCTGGGATATGACAGAGGAGGAGCTCTCCCTGTTTTCCCTGTTCTATAGACAAGAATTTGGCTCTTGAAACAAGGCAGCCACTGGAGTGAAATTAAATGCAAATGTTAATTCACAGAGGAAAAAAATGGAAAGTGAGGAAGATATAAAGGAAGAGTCATAGCAACAAACAGTGCCAGGCTTAGTTTAAAATATCTATGTACTAGTTAATCATTTTGTATATTTTCATATACTAATAAGAACATTCAACATAAGAAATAAGTGCAATGAGAAATGGCAAACAAAACAAATTACAAGCAATCCAAAATGGGAATACTAATAGTTGTAAGTCTGCAAAGGCAGACCAGATGTCTTCACATATATTAAACTGTTTATTCTATTGACTGGAAATCCTTTCATAAGCCAGCCAGTTCCCCAAGATTACAATAAATGCTTCATATATATATTCAGTGGAGTTGTACACTTCAGCTTCTGCAGGGAGGAGTTTTAGGGAGCTTGAGGCTACTTGAAGTAAAAAATATAGCAACTAACAAGAACATATTCCCTTTTGAGCCCAAAATGGCAGTGTACTTCGCGGGCTCTATTCACTCTGAAGTCTTGCTTTTCCCTTCTGTTATACTATTGCAATAAAGAAACAATGAGGCTGTCAGCTTTTTGCAACTTCAAAACAACTCTTCCCCCTTGTCCCCCACAAACCCTTTAATGCTTCTCTGGCTCATCAGCATTGAGACACGGGGACTGATAGGCCACTTCTCATGCTCTACATTCAGCTTTTCACAGTGGCCAAAATCTCATTTTACTTAGATTTATGCAAGGGCCAATAGTGTTCTGCCGTGTCTAAGGACAGCTTTACCAGTGCTGTAAATGCATCAGGTCAAAGCGGCCGTAAAAGACCAACCATTTCTCAGATTGGTGCATTTCTAAAATTCTTCTAATTTCAGCGACAGCACTCCTCTTTTGACTAGTAAGAATGAAGAAACCAGAGTCAAATGTTCTTTTAACTTGATTAGCACACTCAGAAAAGAACTGAAAATTTCCAGGGGAAAAAAACAAAAAACCAAAAAAACTGATCTAAGTGTTAACTCTAAAGTATATGTACTTATACTACACCTGGCTTCTCCGAAGGTGCAGAGAGATCTCCACTGCTCAAGTGGGAGAGCTGCCATCCCAGCCAAGCTGGGATGAGGAGGAGAAAGCTGGCCTTCACCATTCTTCATTTGAGGGAATTAAGTGCCTGCTGCTAGGTCCTCTAACCTCTGACTCATGCTCAGGCCTCCCTTCTCACTCAGTTAATTCACATGTATTCCGAGTAAAGGGAAACACCACCAACAGGAACATGGCTGACCACAGTACTTGTCCCGAGAGATGCATATTCACGTGAAAGAGAAACTGAAAACAGTTTTCAACATTTCCAGTAAGTGTGCTGATTGTCCGCACATTCCATTAAAGGGTAATGCTCCGAGTGGCTCTGGACTACGGAGTGACACGGTAGAAGCTCAGCAGGGTTAGCCATTATTCAGCTCTGCCTGTGGTTGTGCAAAGTAAGAAAAAAGATGACTTCCCAGAAGAATTTCCCCATCACAGCTTCAATGCCCACAGCAGAGCTTACCTTTTGCCTCAGCACCTTGGGCTTAGGCTAGTATTTTTGCCAACACCAGTAGCACTGCAATATCGGGCTTCTGACATGAGCCCAGAGAATTAAAGGACTCCTGAAACCCAGACCAGCTGGATCTCACCTTGCAGGAACAAACGGAGCATCTGTCCTCCCTCAGGGTCCACACCTGCCCGTTCCGCTTGAAGCCGCCTTCATGGGGACAGTCTCCAGTGCAAGATGGTCCGGACGGACAAAGGCAATCAAACCCTCCTGCCAAGTTCACACAGGCTGAATCGTTCCAACAGGTGTGGGTCTTTAAGGCACACTCATCGATATCTGCAAAACAGCAGATTTATAATGCTTTGGACATTTTTTTCATTTCAGATTTTATTTTTGTATTAAGTAATGATTACTCATCTGCCTTGCTGGTGGAAGAGGGTGCCTTCTTTCTCATATCCTCCATATTTACTTGCTAGACATTAAACACTGATTTTTTTAGGTTATGCTTCAGTGTTTGTTTTGATTCCACCAAGAATTCTGAAACTATCTCCAGCAGGCTTAATTGTAAATGCTGAGACTGACATACCTATGATGAACTTGAACCTTCAGACAAGGGTGTATAGTGATTTCCCAGTGACTGGAAACCAGCAAACAATCAGAGTGACTTTCTGTCAATTAGACCACTCTCTGTTCTGGATTTTATACCAAAATAGAAGTGCGCTATTCTTCTTAAGTTCCTAGCATGATCAACATTTACTAGAAGCAGTCAATTGCGTCCTTTTCCCATTGCTGGAAGGTATAAGTGAATTGGAAAAAAAAAAAAAAGGAAAAAAAGAAAAAAAAGAAAAGGAAATGAAAGCAATCAGAGGCACCTTATACAGGACGAAAGTCTTAGAACAAAGCTATGCAGCAAAAGCATGATTTAGCAATGACACAAGGAAATAACTAACAAAAGAAAATCATTATACGCTACAGAAAAGTGAATTACAGTATCCCATTAAAATTGCTTTTTGAGGGTAAAATATAATTATGCAATATGAATTTATCTAGGGATTCTTTTTCTTGCAGCGAAAGCCATGAGATTTTTAAGCACATTGTGAAAAGCAGGTACTTCTTTCAGAAAATAATTTTGGACTGTTCTTAAACAATATATTGACAGACTGCCCAGATATAATACTGGTAAACTGGTGAGTCTCTCTTGTTCCAACACGAACAATGAAAACTGTAAGCAACAGTAGGAGGAAGGCTGGAGAAGAAAATCCCTTAGAAGTATGTGATGGTTTCTATCATGAAAATTCCAGGACACTATTATGTTAATTCAGAAATTACAAGGAAGAATCCTCACACTTACCATTTAAAATTACCTAATTGCTAGTGTGAAATTTGTAACTGTTCATTACTCAAGAGTACTTTTAATTCCGTTCTAAAACAAAAAATTTAAAAAGTCAATAGAACTTACAAAGAAAATTACCTAAAGTCTAATTTAGGTGGGATGTGATGGCTAGTTGCCCTACTTTTTGGACATCTGCCATGGGTTCACAAGTCATCTCCTCAGAAAACCAGAGTTTTAAAAGATGCCAAAAATTCTCTCAATCTGCTGAAAGAAACTCTCTATGACAATAAAATCACAAAATTCCCTCTGACCTGGTTAGCAAAATACCTGATTTCAATTCATAAATAGTCCAGGAACAAGTGGAAATGCAGTAGTGCCCTTGGATTTGATCAAATGCAAAATCAGCCTGCACAACTGAGTCAGGGGCCTGGGCCACCAGAAGATGCCTGTTCCTCCTTCTGCTTATAGACCCAAAGGGAAGCTGGAGGCAATTACACTGCCGAAGGGCTTCACTCCCAGGCTAACCTATGGGCCAGCCCTTTGTCAGAGATGTTCCCAGTGGCCTGATAGCACAATTTAATTGCTCGTTGCTTAGACTTCCCTAAAAATGGTGTATTTTGCTGCCCTGACAGTCAATTGCCAAAAAATAACATTATTACTCTAATACATAGCTTAGCACTACTGAGTACTTGAAAGGTTCACTATCAGTGGTGTAAAAGGCGCTGCACTAAGAGAAATTAAAACTTGTAGTTCGTTGTTTAACAAGTGCCAGAGTATCACAGGAGGTAAAAACCATGAAGAGAGCTATAAATGAACTGGTATGAAACAAATTATACCCAACCAGCTACTGTAAGACTTAAAATATTCTTAAAAATATCCCATTTTCCTTTCAATAGACTTTGACTTGTACTTTACATTGAAGACAAAGGTATAAATGAAGCATTCACTTTGTCTTTGGTGATTTCACCAAGCATCGTCAATATTCTCTTCCCCACCATATTAAGTGCTCCTTGAATAGCATATATATATAGGATGTAGCAGGATCACAGTGCAGATTAGAAAGGTAGCTTTCACAGTTCAAAACTAAAAGGATTTCACAGATGAATATAAAGCCATATTGCCTACAAAGTTCCATGTAATTGCTTTGCTTATGACACAGAAATCTAATTCTGTTTCCATGTAATTTAACAGATTTATGGAAAGCCAGATGTTAGCAATTATAGAAACTAACATTATTCATATTCTCACTATTACAGACCTGTTCACACTGCACAAAGGCAACTTAATCTGTTATACATATCCAAAAGGGAAGAACACCCTATTTACGTACTGCTACTGCTGTTCTCCGTTTAGCACACACAAAAAGGATGCTCCCATTAAGAGCAGCCCAAACTGGTAAACGGGACATTCTTGACAAAGAAACCAATCAAGCAAAGCTGAGTAACATAGCGTGAACATAAATTCCTAATTGCAACTCAGTTTGCTCATATTTTTTTGTTCTTTATGTAAATGATCGTTACTTATTATTTTACAGCATTTATTATTTAAAAAGTTTTAGTAATTAATCAAATATAAAAGGCTCGGACACTGCACTCATTTCCAGCTGAACTTTTAATAGAGCTAATTGTCTGAGAAAATCCCTTTGGCAGTTTTTTCTTGTTGCTGGTTGCATTTCTAAAAGTCATAACAAACAGACAATGTTACCAGTAAATTGAGAAAAAGGCGTTATAAGCGTAACATGTTTTTGTCCCTTTTACTCTTTCAGCCTCAAACCAGATTAGGGGATGGGGAAGGAAAAAACCCCAGACAAATGCTCCCATATTATTAGCTCGAGAAAGTATTTCAGTTTAATGGAGATCAAATGGACTTGCTCATATTGACATGAGATCAGCATGTTGGTGGCTATGCAAAACATGGAAGAAAGTACTCATATTTAGTGTGAAATTTCTCTTAACAACAGGAATCAATGTGTCTACTTAGGTGTTGAAAAATTAGCTTAGTTTAAAATTCTGAACATGTCCAAAATAATCTTCTAATGAATATGAAAATTGTATGATAAGACTCTTGCATATACATTATTTTTACATTAGTCAAATCCTTGCTCTGCTCAAATTCCCCACACTCCTCTCAAGTTCCGTTTGCTTTTCCACAACTGCTCTCAGAAGATGTGGGCCCAAAACTGGAACATTTAATGATGGGCAAAGCAAAACTGTACACAAATCTTATTCCCATTATAATAACACTATGTAGGAAGAAGATGAAATATTCATTTATAAATCAAGCAACTTTTAAGAACATTGGACAAGTACATATGTGAAATAGCCAGGAGACTCGATAGTCTTCCCTTACATTGAATACAAGAACAAGATGTCTGTCTTGACTTTTGGGGGGATTAGTTCTTTCATCCATCCTCTCAACCTGTGAAAACAATCTTATTTTCACACCTGGAATAGGACTTTGCAATCTTATTCATTATGTTGAGATAATCTGTGGCATAAACTACTAATTAACCCCAGTAAAAGTGGCAGAGCCTTACTTCCCTGCTCCGCACAGCTCATTTTCAAGGAAAAGTGAGGATATAATGGAAATGACCATAATCAGAGACTTGCTTGTAATGCTATGCTAGCCTTATGATATTTTCTATCAACAACACACAGCCAACAGCAAAGTGACTGTTGCTGAGACATGCCACCTCAAACATTGCACAGGACTATCACAAAACTGATACAAACGCTCCCAATCTGTGCTTCTTTAACCAAATGTACGGCAACAAGTATCTGATCACATGTATTTTAGCTGCAATGCAACTAGTCACATTTTGTGGATGGGGAAAAGAAAGAAAACAAACCACCCAAGATGTGCTCATTTCCCAATATACTCTCAAAGTACATAAAGATAGCTTGGTAACGTGGGCAGACAAGAAATCAGAATCAAAATGGAACAGGATAATCCCCCGAGATGCAATTTCCTTTTTCAGCCTTTTTGGCTGTAACGAGAAGTAATTTGCCTCAGATATCATGAGAGGTCCCATGGCCACTGTATTTGAATAGGGTAGAAGACAAGCATGACTGTACATATCAACACAAGTTCATTAGCTTGGTTTCACTGAAATTTTAAACCTATCCCTAGCTACTTCATTTCTTAGTTTTCAAGGCTATTCAGGTTTTAATGGTATGACTTTTCTATAGCACCTTAATAAATGTGTGCAAACAAGTCATGCGGCGTGGTGCTCTGTAATATCATGATAAGCTGTTGCAGAAGAAAGAACCTTACTAATGTGCTAATTTTAACTGTTATGGTACATTAAACCATTACAGTATAATGTTAATGTGAAAAATGAATGCTGGGTGCCCAAACCAATGTATGTACAAGTTAACTAAACACTGTTTTGACATATCATTTTTCACAGGCAACTTGTCACTTAGGGTATTTGCCTTCTTTCTAAATCAAAGTGATTTGGACTCGTCTAGGAAAAAAAAAATCACTAAACAGATTTGTTTTTAGTTAGAAAATACTTTATGATAGTACTTTTATTCTCTAAAAACATAATAGTCTATTAAAGAACATTGCCTAGTAAATTAGATTCTGAATATAGGATTTACTAATGCTTTCTAGAAATATAGAAATGACTAAACACAATTACCTTGAAGACACGCAATACAACTTTCTCTCAGAATAGAAGAATCTGAATTTACTAAACAGAAAGTAAGCAAGATAATTTTTATTTTGCAGGATAAAATCCCCAGACACAGACTCAGACATTATGAGCTTTAAGAAATTCTATGAGCAGAAGAAAGTCGTAAAACAGCAGATTCTAGAGTTGGTCTTGGATACTCTGTACCATACGCAAACTTTCTGTCTACATACCGCTTCTCTAACGATAGATAGAAAAGCAATTCAGGCACATAGATTTTCAAAGGATATGGCTAGCCTTTTGTTTGACACAGAAAGGGGGCAAAATAAATAAAGAACAAACCTCCTTTTCTTCTACTTTCTAATCTAGCTAATAGACAACACCACAGCATACTAGGGAGTATATGAAAGCTTCAGGAATTGATTTTAAACCCATTCAGACTTGACCCTCAAGCACTGCTGCACCCAACTTTTGTGGGAGCCTAACACATGTGGAGTTCTCTCTCACAAGCTGCTGCCTCCTACCTTTTTCCAGCTTTCATTTCCCCACAGCTACTCCAACCCTGCAGTGAGGTCTAGCTACGCAGCCTTTCAGGATGAAATACATGGTGAATCCTGTGGTCTTTTTGGTAGGAGGAGGATCTGTGTTAAGCTTCCCTACAAAATTTGCACTTAAAGAAAACAAGAAAATAACCAACAAGTGACAGGGACTGCTGCCTTGGTTGTTCTTCCTTCTGTGCTTGCAAGTCACAATGTAGAGACACCGAAACACAAAACATCATGAAAAAAACAGAATCAGGAATTCTGCACTGCAGGGTCTGAACAGCTCTCCACAGACTGGAAGCATCTCACTTACAGAGAGATGCAGATTAAAAAGTATAACTTCATTTGCTTTTATTTTTCTGCTGTAGATAGGAGCGAGCTTTGTGGGACATTATTAACTGCCCAGAATACAGCATTTCTTTGCCAGTTTTTCCCTTCTTTTGGTTCTGATAATCTTAAAGTTTATCACTGAAAATTCAGTGGTGAGGGTTTATTCAATGATTACCTTATGAGGCAGCAGTATTTGGCAGCAGGTACTTAGTGCAGGGTAAAAACAATGTATACCAGTTGCTTCAATACGGTATCAGTAGACAGTAGTTAATACTGGGATATGTATCATATGACAACTGATAGTTCTCTATAAAGTATTTTTGTTTGTTTACCTTAAAGCATAGCAAAGCTCCTATTGAAAAAGAAAAAAAAAAAACAAAACAAAACCAACCAACCTAGCAACTATAGCCTACATGTTTTAATTGCCAAGCAAACTTTGGTAGCAACTTAATATAGCAATTGTCTTTTGTCTGCAAGCAGTGTTCTTGATAACATATTGTGAAAGGCCAGTGCCTCATAAAAACACTACCACTGGAAATTAAATTACATTCTCTTAATTCAAACCTGCTCACCATCACCTTATGAAGCTAACATCTTTTATAAAAGCATGTCCATGGAAATATATTCCCTTTTCAAAGCTGCCTTCAGTTGATATTTTGAGCAATAAAAGAATTTTCCCAAGGTTGAAATGGCCTGGTAAAGTCATACATCCTTATTACCCAGGCTCTGGTGCAATATTATGACCTTCCCTGCCACATCCATTGATTTACACATTTGTCCCTTGCCAGGTGACAAACTCCACTGTTTTCTCACAGTCAATGAGAATAAAGCTTTTAGAAGCACCGAGATATCACAGAACTTCTCAAATAGATGTGGGTTTTTTTTTTTCAAATGCTCTGCAAGCACTGCAGAGACACTGCAAGCAATGACTCAGCTCCAAGACCACCTACACATAAACGGAGGGAAAGGGGGTTAAACTAACAGATACACAAATGCAGCCAGCAAAAGCAAACGGCTGCCGGGGCTTTGGGCAATCTGTCTGAGCTGAGTGCTCCCTCCCACTGCCTTATGATTTTCATATGTTATTATAATTATTATTATTAATTTGGGGGGGAGGGTTTAATCTTTTTTTACTTGTGTTCTTAGCCTATTTATTTTTCTCCAAGTTTTGTCCTCCAAGGATGAAGAAAGGTTTCAAAACATACCAAAGAGCAATGGCCCAAATCCACCTCAGGTACACATTAGGATTTCAGTATACAGTCCGTAAAATATGTCAGGACAAAATGCTGTTGCTAACCAGATGAACCCTCTTTTATCTGAAATAGGGTGAATGACTCTGGCCCTGACTCTAAATACTCCACCATGCAAACAAGCTCTGTAACATTATGAAAGTCAGTGTTCAAGAAACCGAGTTTTAGCTAGAATGTGTAGTGTTATCTATCTGTCATTTTACCCAGTTCTTAGTTGCACTTTAAAATAAACATCATGGTTTGAAATTTCTTTGTCAATATGGGTTAGCAGAATCTTTCAATTAATTTTAACTGGTTAACCAGTATAATGAAATAAAATAAACTGGTTTATTCTCTTCCTCAATAGTACCCTGCAGCAGATGGCTCAGAAAAGCTATTTAGTTAAAATAACCTTGCTAATTTCACTTTCTGTTTACCACTTGCATATGGCAAGATAAGCACCTCACCTTACGAACTTCTAGCATGCCGCGCAGGTCAAAATGAGGGCAGTTTGTTTTCACAAAAACTCATCCCTTCGATCTCCACAGAATACAGAACATTTTGGGCTCCTTTTTGCGGTGAGGTAGCCAAGCGCCCTTCCTTTTAAAAGCGATGCAATGCAAGCAATACTGACCTTTTCAGCAACTGAGCCTAGCTGTAGGCCATTCAAAACCACAGTCCTCTCTATGCACCTGTCTTCTCCTGAGACCAGCCTGAGCCTTGGATCTTCTTTGTCCCAAAACAGTTACGTAAGGTCAGCCTGACAAGGGGTGGGCTTCCCCATGCAAGCAGCAGGCATCAAGAGTGCTACAAATGCCCCTTATCCCCACTTGCCACAGGGCTTTTTGAAGGTTATGTCATGTTGCTTTGACTTCCCACAAAGCAAGTATTTTCAACATTGCTCTCTCCGTCACTCCTTTTACATTATTTAAATAAACCAGAGGAGAACTCTTAACATTTGGGAATCTTTTTAGAAATACATGGCTTTCACGTGGTGTTTTATTTATTAAGTCACAAAATGCTATAAAATTTGCCATTTTTTACACAGCCACCCCAATGAAGTTCACTGCTGTGATTTTTTTGAGCTCCCCATCAGCTTAGGACAATATGTAAAAAGCTAATATAGCTGGACAATCTACAAAATATTGGTTTTGAAAACAATTGTTGCTCCTCTGCATTTTTTTCCTCTGCATTGTTGTTCCTCTGCTATCTTATCCCAAGGACTTCTAATAGCCAGTATTTATAAAAGATGGGAATGTTTGTTATAAGTTACAAGTAAATGTATATATTTTTATTACAAATTTTTATTTTAACTTCTACTTTAATTGTATACTTTAAATCTTAGAAGGAGTCTTTTGCACCCATGGAGATGATAAACGAAATTTACTGTGTTAAAAAAAAAAAAAAAGTCTTTCACAGGAGAAGCAGAAAAGGTTTTACAGAAAACTCACAGAACTGAATAGAGATTAAGTAACTGCAATTCCAAAGAAAGGACATAGAACTAGGAAAAGTTGATCTCTATCTCTACAGAAGTTAGAATGGGATCCTTTCTAAATAGTTTTAAACTCATTTGATACAATATCATATAGAAATTATGTATAAGGCTTCTAAGAATAAGTAAAAAGGTGGGAAAATCGTAAGGCAGAGGTAAGCCACGATTAAAATCTTCACTATGATTTTATGTCTGCTTACTTGCTGTAGTGGCACACAAAGTCTTATGGCCAGTCAAGGGCACCCAGATTGCAAGAACCAGCACCAAATCCTCAGGAAGCCTCATCTTTTGTCCTCCCATAGAAAAAAACGACAAACTCCGCTGCACCCTTTAGAAATTCCTCTCCGTTCATGCTCTTAGGGCTTTATTCTGCAAATATGGTGCGTGCAGTGATTGATGCTATTTGTATAATTCTACAAATAAAATGATGAAGATGCCAAACAACGCAAAAGAAACAAATTAAAGCAACACAGAGATACCCCAAATGTGTTCTCATATCGCTCTGCTGAAATTTGAAAATGGAAAACCAACTCTTTCCCTTTTGTGGCCTATTATGCTCCCCAGAAAGCCTACTTTCACTTCAGGTTTTACAGCAACTTATTACGATAAATGGCAAAGCGCAGTAAGTCACACTTTGGATCTCTGGCTGCCTCCCTCCTGTAATAACCATTCAAAAATGTGACGCGTCTTGAACTAGCACCCACACTGCGTGGCTGGGGATGCTGACAAACACAGACACGCTCGCTTGCATTCTCATTTGAGCCTTCAACACAGTAACTGCTCAGGACAGTGTCTCAATAGTCACTTTATAAACACCATGCAGAAGGAGGAAAAAAAAAAAGCGCTATGCTGATCATTGCTTACCAACACAGGACTCCCCGGAAAGAGAATAGCTTCCATTGTCATGGAAACCGCTTCTGCACTCACAGTGGTACCACCCTGGGAGGTTAACACAGCGTGAATGGTTGTGACACTCAATGATCCCCTCTGCACACTCATCAATATCTGCCTCAGAGAAAAACACAAGCCAGCCAGGAAATTAATTTCCTTTGACACCAATGCTTTAGGTTTGTTTTTTTTTTTTAATGTTGCTGTTTTTTTCTTTTTTTTTTAAAGTATTCGTTTAATAGATGGATCAAGGTTTATTACGGTTCCAAACACCAGACACTAAAACATGACTCACATAACAACAATAAAAAAGAACAATAATACATCACGGAATTCGATACACACAAGACATTTGTTTACACCATGATTTGTTTAAAATGCAAAGCAAACATGCAGATTTTTTTGTTCTTTGTTTTTCTTTAACTCAGAAGTTACATTTCTCTGTGCATATAAAGCATTGCAGAGCAGGTTCTCCACCAAAAATGCAGTGTCAGCAATATTCCTGCTTCACAAACTGCATGTCCCAGGACACCTTGGACAGAAAAAGCATTTTCTTCAGGATTTGTGTTTCTAGTGTTCAGCTGTGATATTTGCAGCTATCTGGCACTTAAGGTGCTCAGAGCACTTTGCAAACAATACTTCATCTCTTTTGTTTCTATGAACAAAATAAATACCTAGTACACGTATAATAGTGTGTGACAAACAGAAAAAGCAGTCCGTGCTTCAGCTGCAATAAAACATTTAGCTGGAAAAGAGTGAGGCAAATGACAGCAAGTCTGTAGCAATGGAAAGGCACAGCAAGATTAAAACCCTGCTGAGTTTCAATAAATGTGCTGGTTTTATAAAGGAGTTCTTAAAATTTCTCTAACGTGGTTAATAGAGACCTCATAATTGCTAGTAACCTTGGTTAATCACGGCTGGCACCTGGCTGCTTCTCCCCTTTGAGCATTTTTCAGCACATTTTGTAGGGTTGTAATTAAAATTAGCAAATTAATTATATGTTAACCTTGCAGTAATTTAAGAACCTATTATATTTTCATTCCTCTGTTTAGCTCAAGCTTTTTCTTTTTTTTTTTTAAGTCTTGGACAGTTTTCAGCTGGATACCTTATCAATTAAAATGAATCTCAACTTATTCACAAATATTAGCCATTTTCACCCATTGAGATTTCTTCCTTGGCAATCAGCACATTTAAAATATGTATAAAATTGTGTACACCAAATACACAAATTTGGGCAAAACAGGTTCTGACACTACATTTAGTTCTGCAAGCACCGAAGTACAAATGCCTCATGATCCCGATGCAAGACCGAGTTAAGGTTATGAAGGAACCACAGAGTGTAACTTTTCTCTCAGTTTACAAAGTACATACACCAATATGGTTTCAGGACTGCAGTGGAGTCATGTCGATACATGTTGAGATTGATTTGAATGAAGTATCCTTCAATACAATTCCATTTTCTTACATCTTACAAGCAATACCATAGAAAAGTTCGATTTTTCCTCATTTAACTAACAATATTTATTCTTGTTGAAATATGGCTAAGAAACCTAAACAAATGCCTTTTTCCAGTTTTGTGCTCGCCCTCACTCAAGAATGATGCAAGTTATCTATGTAGCATGGTTATACCCACTATTTATTTCTAGCTTTATTCAGCTTCCATCTAACAATAAAGTCAATTTTTTTATGCTTCAAAATCTGTCACTGCTGCCACCTTTTCTGTACTTTTTATTTTGTAGAAGCTAATTTTAGTGTTAAAACACTGCACAAATCTAGCTGTCCATCAACGATGAGTGCTGCTTGCAAACTCAGACACTTTCAATTCATTACAGCAAATGGAATTTATAACCATGATCTTTTCACATGTCATGGCTGATGGAACCAGTTTAATCCTATTTGGAAAGTGAATGACTTTGCTATTGCGGGTCAATTGCAAATGAATCCTCCTTCTTGCTTTCTTCTCTTTCCCAGTGTTGAATCAGAGAATGTTCCTGTTTAAAGATTGCTTCCTCAGGTCAGTCCCGTACTGGACCTCTATCCATTCAATTTTACAGTTTTAATTTACAAAATCAATAGAGTTTTCCTGAAGTTCATTTCTAAACTTGAGCCCTTTTGAAAGTATATTTGATTTGGGCTCATGGTGTAGGATACTAATTGACTGGTAGATTACTTTTCAGAAAGCCTCTCTGCCAGGATACCAAAACTAAGCACCAGTTTACTAATGGAAGAAGAGGAGTGTCAAGTGTATGAGTCTCTCTGGATTATGTCAGAGAAGTAAAATAATACATAAGAACTATTTCAAGCCTAGATGACTTCATTGTGGCAGTACCATACCTGTATATAGTTTTTGTCCACTGATGTTTAGGGAGACACAAACCAATTTCTTAAACCAGCAGAGCTGGAAAAACGGGACTCGCTTTCAGTTGTGTAGGTTCTTCCTTTATTTGCTTGACCTCCCCAGACCAGCGGAGTTACACCAGCACTGCCCTACCCTCGCCAGGGACAGAGGGCAAGGGAAAAGGAGGTGCTGTGCAGGCTGCTTTGGGAAAATCTGCCATGAAAGACACCATCGATGCAGTAGCAACTAGTAAAAAAATCTTTCAAGCTCTGCTCGCTACCACTACCTCTTTTCTCCCAGAGCTATTTCCAGCTTACGGGAGCTGCCTTGCTCCTCCTCCTCTCCAGGTGAAACTCAGCACTCCTTGCTCCTCAGCCCAACTTTCTCCTGCATGCGTGTGTGTGTGCGTGCTGGAGACGGACTGGGCTGATGGTGCTGGGAGGGGAATGGGGAAGCAACCCTTCCCCTGCCTCTACAGCAAGTTAGTATTCCTTTGGCAACACATCATTAGCAGCACCATGTAATACGATATGCATGAAGAGCAGGATAAACGGGAAAAAATTAGCAGCTTCTCTATTTGTCTAATACATTGCAGTTTCTTATTCCCATGCTTAAAATGATGTACATAAAGAGCAAAAGGGGAGAAAATATTATGATTAGGTCTGTAAGCTTCTCCTGTGGTCTTGCGCATTATTTGTAGCAGATGTATAAACATATCTCTGCAGGTATAGGAAAATATTACGGATTTGTTTTAGAAATTCAGAATGATCCAAGATGCTCGTAATAACAAAGGGAACTGCATATAACAGCTTTATAAAATGATGTATCATATACTGTGACATTACTTAGTTCACCTAATAGATCATTTCCATCTGGACATACTATGGCTTTTGAAAACACCTTTTTGAGGACTTTTTCTGCATAGGAATATGTTGCTATATATAATGGCCAGTTCAGAGAATTAGCATCAATTCACCTTTCTTCATCTTTGCTTTTCCATCTTTAGATCCTAGCACTATATTTGCATACTTGCTCCAGGATAAATATCTTTCTATCAAAGTCTGGTTTTGGGTTTTGCTATAGGATTTCAGCTATATAAGCACTATTTTGTGCGTATGTGTGCGGTTTGTGTGTGCAGATGCTTACCAGAATACGCTACATACACTTTCTTCGTAAAGTTATGTTAAGCTGAAATTAAAGTGTATACCTCTGACCTGAGAGTGAAAACAGTACAAAAATTATAATCATTCTTCAAAGGAGCACAAGAAAACCTGTTCAGAAATTCTGTAATGACACAGGCCAGCGGAAACAATGGGTGGACATTTTTTGGCTGTGTTCCCACGCTTTAGGTCTTGCCTGCCTTCAGTGCTCCTGGTAGCTGAGCAAGAACACGGCTCTCGGGGCTCCAGGCTCTGCCTTCTCACAGCATGGCAGTATCCCACCATGGATGAAGGAGCCTGAGTCTTTACGTGCACATCTTCACCTTGTCATCCCACATGGCTAAGCCATGCTCACAAAAGTCAGTGAACACACATTCACTAACTCTCAAATTTCTATGGGCTTTCTGTATATCTGCATTAATAGCTAGATAGTCTAAAACAGAGTACTTATGAGAAACAGCAAATTTAGCATTTCCTTGGGAACTGAAAATTTCCCATAACCTTAATTTGCTTCTATAGTCTTTGGCAAAATATCTGTACTACCTTTGCATTAAGTGAAATATTTTTCATTTCTAGTTGTAATTCACCATAAGACATAGCTGCTCCTACCCTCATGGAACCATTCACCATAAGACATCGCTACTCTTACCCCCATGGAACTATTTTTGCAGTTTTTCATTCAAGCCTTCTTACGGCGTCCATGTAAAAGGAGATCCTGTACAGACCGTTCCATCGCCTGCTTTTACCCCACTAGGTTATTTAACTGTCATTAGTACAGAATTGTTAATGGATCTGGCAACGCTCCACTATAATGGCTTTGCAAAAGGTCAAAAATGGCCCATTTTTGTATTGTACAATAAAGGCACCAGTTGGTTTTGAATAAGCTCTTGCAGGATGTTAATCCTGTCTTTTAAGGACAGGTCTGTAATTTTTACTTTTACCATCCCAGCTTCTTGCATTATTCATAAAGGTATTTATGCAGACAAGATAAATAGGATAATTTACCTCAAAATAAAACACAATGGCTTCAGAACCCAGTGAAAAAGTAAAATTAAAATAATTCAATTTTTTCTAACGCCTCATCACACTTAAGTCACTGTGTGATAATACTGAAAGGCAAACTGTTCAGTGTCATGTAATCGCTAGCAATCTACAGTTTCAATGAGACAGAAGGGTTTTATTATAAAAGTGTCTGTTCATCAAACTCTTACTGCACTGTTTTTCATGCAAAAAATATAAGATCCTTATCTGTAGCTCTTTGTTGATCAGGAGACCTAAAAGCAGGAAAAGCATGCACTAACAACAAAGGACCACACAGGTCTCAAGATTCCCGAATTAAAATCGTACCCTGACAGTTAACTCCAGAGCACTACAGCTTTGTTTTCCACCTTAGAGTATTTTTCTTCAACATAAAAACACCAGCAAAATTCACCCAGCCAACTAAGGCATAAGTTCTATGAAAAATACAGCCTCTTCCCATCTCCTACTCTCGCATGACCCTGACTTCCACGAGACAGAGACAGCAAGAAAGGGATGTCACTGACAGCACTATGCAAACAGCTTCCCCGCTGCAAAGGAGTCATTCAACCACTTCAAATAAACCCTGAAAGCAAAGACAACTACTTCGGATGAGCAGAGATGAAAAATTCTCTCTCTAAAAAAAATCTCCCACCTGCCTACCTTGAAGCCAAATTCAGTCGATGTAAGCAAATAATAATTTTACTGGTTTACATAAACTTACATAAAGGCTGAATTTTATCCTTTATTATTAACACTTACATTGGCTATACTATTAAATCTCTACATTAGCTTTGGCAGTTCGCTACAGTTATCAAGAAGGGCCTGCATTTATTTTTAAACATATGCAATACAAAGCAGAAATACATCGACTACAGTCACCCTTTAAGTCTGCTAGATTTTCCCAGTACAAAGTAGAAGAGGCTACAACACTCCGACCTTGTCATGGGTTTACAACCCAGCGTGCCCGGAATACCAACGATACAGCAATGGTACAGCAATTTAGCTATTACACAAATGGTAACTTAGAAGAACACAGATAACTGTATAATTTAGTTACATTTGAATAATGACTCGTGGCTGTCACTCAGTCTCATTGGGCCAGTTCATTCTTAAGACTACAGAGATACTAAAAGTCAGAAAGGACAGGAAAGACATCTGTCTGAGCCCTATCGACGTTTTTTATCATCAATTTCTTGTCTCATAGCTTTAAGTGTCTTGGCTGATACAGATTCCCCCTCTCTCTGACTGAAGCCACTAGCAGGCTTTGGAATAGTTGCTCTGGAAGTTTTTCCTTGACATTTAGCCTCTTTTTTAATTATTCTCATTTTAACTCATTAGGAGATTTTGGGCAAACAATCAGCACCAAATAACATATTTCTCTCTCCTCGGCAGTCACGGCTGTTTTCACAGACTGATTTTAATTGCATTATATTTATATTGGCCTTTGCGGTTTCTTCTCAGGCAGGATTAGTTTTGCCTGAATAAATGATACAGGCTTTGGTCCATTTTTCTATTTTGAGGACACAGCAGTAAACCATAAAACTTCAAATTTGTTGAGATAGTGAATACAACTCAAATTCATTAATAATCAAACCCACGCAACAGTTTAATGGTACTAAATGGCTTTCAGGGATGAAAGGTGTGCCCACCACTCATTATAATTAAAGAACAGCTGTTAAAAGCTTTATTGTGTAATTCTGGATTGGTGTTATCAAGATTTTTAATCATCTGAAACTCATGTGCAAATTTAGAATGATGAGTTTAACAATAATAAATGGAATTAAATTGGTATCAGAGTAACAACACAGACTAGTTGTACCAGCAATTTTTAAGATTAATTCTTTTAATATGTAACATCTAATTTACTGACATTCATTTTTAATACGCACTCCAAGATGATGTCTTTATCACTTTAGTGCCTGTCTCTCTCACACCCTCATATTCATCTATTTGTATGCTAAATATGCAGCACACTTGGGAGTATGCAACCTAAAGGTCCTGGATGGTCCAAATAAATGTCACTTCACAACACTGGAGCTGAAACAAGAGGTTTTTATTCTCATATTTAAAGATTTCTGGGTGATATAGGAAATAAGAATTGCAGCCAGACTGCTCAGTGAAAAGCATGGCAGGAATATACAAAGGCAGGGTGAAGAACTATTTCATATTTAGTATTGCATTTGAGTTTCCATTGCAAACAGGATTTTAGTTATCACTCTACAAGCCAGAAAGAGACTGACTTCACAATCAGTAGGTTAAGTTTCAGTCTGAGGCAGAGACTTTTGGTCAAATTTGAGGCCTATGGTCAACATATCTTTCAAATTATATCATCCTGAAAACAGCAGGGCTATTAGCCCAGTGTTGATTGTATTAGGGCTCTTCCCATGTCTTGTAAGGATAGTGCCATCATGCTTGATGTAGCTGGCTTTGGAAGGAGGCGCGGGGAACACAGTTCAAAAGAGCCTGCTTGCAGCCTCCAACCATTGCTGGACTGATGCCTCACAGCTTCAGGACAAAAGGTTAGCTCATTGCCTACCAGCACCTTATACCTGCTGGCAATATCCCACAGTTCTCCAGGAGTGCTCCTCCCATACTCTCATGACATCATGCTCTTCCTAAACATACCAGAGCACTTTATCAGGACCCTGAATTTATTCTTTTTCTACCTACTTACGTAGAAATAGCGTGTGATCTCCATGCTAAGGTTACCCATGTAACTCAATCTGGTAGCATTTCTGTACAGAAACTCAACTGCAAACCACTAGTGCAGTGGTATTTGATTTGTTTATAACATTTTCTACAGTAGAATAGAGCGATATCATGTGCAAGTTACAGGTAATTTAAGGCAGAGAGATACAGTGAATTGCCCAAAGTTGCCCAAACCAATGTGTGAGAAGCTCCTCAATTTTGTAATTCCAGTCCACTGTCCTGTCATTTAGGTCACTATTTCTCTATTCCCTAAAAAGATGTTTTTAAATAATCAGATAGAGGCAAGGCCAACCTTCATTCCCCTCATGACTCATGAACATGGGCTTTATTTTTGAAGAATGTTCAGTATCTTCATCCTGGATTACTAATTCAATTAAAAGGCAATACTGGAGTTCTATCTGCATATATTATACATGAGCAGCTATTCAGAATATTAGATATGCATACTAGAATAAAATGAGAGAACAAGATCAACAGGAGAGGTCTATCGTGTCAATAGACTGTAATCAATGAAGCCCTCAGCACACAGAGGTATACTTTTACACAGCTAGGATTATGTAGATTTAAAAAAAAAAAAGTTCAAATCCATCCTTAACAGCATAGTATTTTTATGCACAAAGCTGTTTTAAGCCACTTCAAAGCATAACTGCTGTAAATTCAGATTCGTTTAATTTACAATGACTGGTAAGACCATACTAAACACATTACAGATTGCAGAATTACATTTCAGAAAATCTGTGTGGCAAAATACATTAAATACTTGATAAAGAGATTAATATATCAACCAGAATTAAAAAAAAATATTTTTGACAATTGCTTTTGGCATGCTACAATTAAAGAGTTGCACATTCTTTGCCAGGATCACAAAATTTGAGAATTACCTAATGGGGATACATGTTAAATCAAAATAATTGATGGGGGCTAACCACCTGGAAAGCAGCTTGGCAGAAAAGGACCTGGGGGTCCTTGTGGACACAAAGTTGAACATGAACCAGCAAGGCAACTCTGCTGCAAAGAAGGTGAATGGTATCTTCGGCTGCATTAGATAAAGTATGGCCAGCAGGTCGAGGGAGGCGATCCTTCCCCTCTACTCCGCACTGGTGAGGCCACACCTGGAGCGCTGGGTCCAGTTCTGGCCTCCCCAGTAAAAGAGAGGGATGGTCATACTGAAGAGAGTTCAATGAAGGGCCACAAAGATGATCAAGGGTCTGCAGCACGTCACATGTGAGGAAAGGCTGAAAGAGCTGGGACTGTTTAGCCAGGAGAAGAGAAGGCTGTGGGAGGATCTTACCAATGCATATAAATACCTGAAAGGAGAGCGCAATGAGGACGGAGCCAGGCTCTTTTTAGTGGTGCCCAGTGACAGGACCAGAGGCAATGGGCACAAACTGAAACACAGGAGGTTCCCTCTGAACATCAGGAAACACTTTTTCACTGTGAGGGTGACCGAGCACTGGCACAGATTGCCCAGGAGGTTGCGGAGTCTCCATCCTTGGGAGACATTCAAAAGCCGTCTGGACATGGTCCTGGGCAACTGGCACTAGAAGGCCTTGCCCGAGTAGCGGGGTTGGACAAGATGACCTCCAGAGGTCCCTTCCAATCTCAACCATTCTGTCATTCTGTGATTCTGCCTCAGAAGGAATGCTCACTCCAAAGAAAACTGCTAAAATAAACTGGATGCAGGCTGCAAATTGGTTCATTGGAGCCACAAAAGATGAATGTAACCTCTTATAAAACAGGACACTGACAAAGAGCATTCTCTACCCAACGTACCAATTGTCTGCAATCCAGTGCATTGCACAGAAAGAATCATTCAAATGACACTGGCTTTATGTATAAAAGCTTCATTGATGATCCTTAGCATTATTATCCAATGCTAGCAGACTATTTCATGCACAGTCTTCAGGTACAATGCATAACCAATATATCACTCTATCTAGCACTTGAAATGCTAGTTCAACATCAGTGCTAGTTCAACATCAAAAAGTCATAGAAATAGCCTATTATCTTATCTAGCACATCCTGTGACAGAGAATAAATGCTCCCTACCATACATTCGCTGGTGATTTGCCTCAACCAATTTTAAAATGACTCACATGATGAGTCCTCCTCCACTTCATTGGGAAGATTATATTGCAGCCCAGTAGTCCACAATGTTAGGAAGTTCTTTTGATTAGTTTGAGCCCTTCCATAATCGAATATGGTTCAGACAAAATAACGTTTGTCAAAACAATTTTACTGCTAACAGGAGGCAGCAGCTGATGAGAAAATGATAAAAAGCACAGTTTCTTCACTCTGGCTGGGGTGGGGGAGTGTCGGCTGTCTTCCTTAACAATTCCCATGTACACCATTGTGCCAAAGGGCACAAGAAGCAAAGCCAAATTGCAGGTTTAGATTATAATAGTGTGCACGCCCTATAGAACCCCTGAGAGTTTAATAATAATGGGAAATATTCTCAATTAGGTTTGTTTTTTTTTTAAATCTTGAAATGATTGGCAGCTTCAGGAAAGCATTTTCATTCATACAGTAATAAACTCTCCCAAGGAAGCAAATCCCCAAACAAGCAGTGTAAAAAGAGCTCTTGAGATCGTAAGCAGAATAATGTAAAGCTCTCTGCATCATTAATTAGGGAAGAAAAAGGTTCAGGAAATGCTGATCAATACACTGCGAATGATAAAAATGCACACTTTTGGAGAATATATGAACACAGTTCCATAAAAAAGATGAAATTTGTTCTGGGTGTGCCACACAGCACACTAGATTACAACTGCTTGCATTCAATGGAAGATCCCCATCCACCTTGGAATACATATATTTATTTCAAAATTTATCAAATAACAAAAGACTGGAAAGGTTGTTTAAGAAGAGAAATCAAGACTCTTGCATCACTTAGCCTATCTCCTTTTGTTCCTAATGCAAGTGAAAACCATTCTCTATTTTGGTCTGCTTGAACTTTCTCCAGTCCCACCACCTTCCATCTGTTCCCTGCCCCCCCAGTGCAGTTAGATTTACCCAGGTTCCAGACGCCATCACGCCGTGTGCACAGCCATAAAGAGCAGTTCGCTGTTGTGATTTCCCATGCACAATCCGGTAAGTTTGAGAAACATGAAAAAAGTGTGTTTTCCCAGTTAACTTGGACAGCACTCCATTTCATTGCACTAAACAATCAGAGTCAAAATGTTGCAAAAAAAATCTAGTAAAACTTGCTAAACAACCACAACAGTCCAAGCATCCCACTGACACATTCAGAATGAAGGCAAGGATTCATCCCACCTGACTAGAGATGCTCAATAACTGTCCTGTGGATCCTCAGTAGTCAATGAGCAGACATACAGACTTTCAAAAGGTAATACTGACTGCTTAATATCTTCCGTTTTTTCCATCAACTCGAATCAGAATTCATTTTAATGTTGAACTTATTTGTTCTATATGTTGTAGCACGTTTAAAAATTGTAAACATTTATACGTACTTTCAATCAAGCTAAAAAAATCCCCCCCCGTGGAAAATTCAAAAGTCTTGGTTTCCATTACAAAAAAAAAAAAAAAAAAAATCAAAAAAATCTTGAAACCCATCCTAAAATGAACTTCCCATTTTACATGCAGTTCTAAATATAACTAAAGAGAATAAAGTATACCAGCAGGTACGAAATCACAGTGTTGCATCCAGTAAAATCTTCCAGGTGAAAAACTCAAAAAATATTCAGGATTAAAAACTTCAGTCATTACTGTTGCCCTTCTTTTTAAATACTGCAATGACTATTTCCAAATAAATAAGAAGTGACTGTTTCCTTAGCATAAATGTGCGCTCTGAAAGCACACACTCTCTCTTTCATTTTTTAATTACAGACTGAATTTTTAACTTCACTAAACCATTAGCTGCAGACTTTGATCAGACCCCAGTTTTCCCAGCCTGGGTGCTGCTTCAGACATCAATAATTCCAATTAAACCAACTCTGAGATATAAGTACATCATTTCACTAAGCAATTAAAAATGTGCAACTGAAATAAGTAGAAAATCCTGAAAGAAAAGCCAGGGGACTCATCAAATGTTAACAATAATAATAATAAATACATTGCACTTTTATACCACATTTCATCGTGTGATCTCAAAATACTTCCTACGTATAATGTAATATTACATTACTTTGGAAAAAAAGTAAAAATATAAAAAACTTTGCTTATTCGATTATCTGAAAGGGCTTTGATTATTCAGGATGAAGATACGTCAGCACTGCTTATTGCATGAATAAGACCTCCAACTCATTAAAAAACCCACATTTATCCAAATTGATTTTGTGCCCCCCATTTCATTGAATTAACTAAGTTTTATTACATGTAAGTTGAACGTAATTGCTTTTCAACAGCATTCCCAAAGTTAGGAGTTTCTCATAACAGTTGATTTTATTATTTGAATACCACAATGCAATTTACGCTCTTACAATGCACTAACCTATACAACTTCTCTGCAAAAACATATCTGCAAAAGCTGGCACATAAAACTAGATTTTATTACACTAGAAGGATCATTTTGAACTTTGCTGAATCTCAGACAGCTTCATGGTCTAAATATTAGTGCTTGGGGTTTTGGGGCAGTTCCAAAGACTCAATGAATCTAGCTAGATAAGTAAATTGAGGATTAGAAGCAACAGCTACCTAAGGTTTAACACTGGTGCTCCTACTGCCTGCCCCGTGTTCGATCTTGAAAAAAATTTCTCTGCATTTCTGTTTATTTGTAAGCAAAATTTTTTGATACTACAGAAACCTTTAGTAGCTCTTCAGTATATACTTCAGGCAGTACGTAGAATAATGAATGAGCATGCCAAATGTTATCATTTTACAAAGAGTTTTTATATATGCATATATGTGATGCAGAGTCTCTGTTTCACAGCTTCATTATCAGAGAAATTAGTTTGATCTATGGCACACAGGATACCAGAATATCAAGAATCCAAAAAAGTGAGTATGTCTGAAAAAAGCTGTCTTCTATGTATTTATGCACTTAGGAGGAAGACTACTGGGGGGGGGGGGGGGGGGACGGGGGACACACGACACGATGACACACACACGATATGACACAAAAAAAAAAATCAAATAAAAACCCCCAGCAAACAAACTGAAAACAAAGTACTTATTCTGTCCCTTTAGATTTTTTTTTTTTCTTCCCTAATTGTACTGGGTATGTTCCTTCTCACACAATCTTTCTACAAAGACTACAGTCTCCATCATGCACACCCGATCCAGATCAAAGACTGGGTGAGGTGAGCTGCTCCAGACAATACAATGACTGTGACTCATGTCATAAACAAGGACAATGGCAGTGGTGGTGTAGCCAGGAACATCAGAGGATACGAGCAAGAGAAGGGTTGTAGGGGAAGCGTTTCCACAGTAGGAAATACCATGTAAGCCAATAAATGGTAACAGGCAATGGAAATTATTCTTAGGGCCACATGAAAGCACCTAATATGTCACAGTCTGTAAGATTTAAATCACTTGAGAGTCAGTAAAAAAAAATGCTTACTGCCTGACAGTGACTTAGGCCAATGGTCGCTCTAAAATAGATGAACACCAAATACTAGTAAAGCATGCAGCATGCCATTGTCAAGGAACTTGCGACCACCAAAACAGATTATAAAATATCTGGCTTTCCAAAACAAGGTTTTCACAGATATACTGATCATGAAATACAGCAGACAAAAGGCAAATTGCAAGATGTGTATTTCATCTAGTTCTTAACCTGTGCTAACTTAGAAATCCTACAGCCTATCTTCTAATTTATTAAATGCAGTACAAAAGATGCCTTCATTACCTATCCTTCAGTTACATAACATGCCATCGCAAAATTCACCAGTCTTTTAAATGCAAATCTTGTTTTCTTTAACCTGAAGTCAAAATATCTACTTTTTTTCTTAAGAAGAGGTCCATTTATTACACTCCTAGGGACATTTTCTTGGTAAAACTACCTCATTTTTCAGTAACTGAAAATTCAGTCTCTGGCCTCATGGATTTTCAGTCATCAAAATAATTTTAATTCAAACCACATCACAGCCTGCACACAGCTGTTTCAGAAATGCATCCAAACATACATCTAAATTATAATCCAATCCAATATGGCCACTTCAACCCCTGACAGAAAGTTACTACCATTAAGATGTTGTCTTCATTTGGTTTAAACCAGTAACGTACACCTGTATTTTAACAAGAAGCTCCTGCAGAATCATCCCACTGGATTGATAAACACAGGGTACCAAGAAAGGTGAAAGGGGAAAAGGGGAAAGCTACTAGCAGACAAGAAGGAATTGGAATAACAAGAGAATATTTACAGTCCTCTTCCACTTCAGCCAGCTCTGCCTCTCTGAAGTGTAGCTAGGAAAGAACCAGTGTTAGTGAGCCAATTTGTTTAAGCGTATTTCTGTGAAATTCTTTACTTCAAGAAAGACTTTGTGTATTTCATTACTGTATCTCAGCTGAGTCACCAGCTGCTAGTTCACAAGGACTGGCAGCCCTACCTGTGCCAAACTGAAAATATTTCTTGAGCAGAGCAACCAACAGTGAGGGATGCAGTGCCTGCAGGGAACGTATTCATAGTAAGGGGCAGGATCACACCGGCATCTGGGATGGCCCTACTGTCTTTCCCATGTTTCACGAGAATTTCACAAGAAGCTCACGGGAGCCTAATTAACCAAACTCACAATTCTTTCTTCTTCTTCAGTCACTTTGATTTTCACCTTACAATGAAGCACTTGCATACATCATACACTGCTACCTACCTTTCAATGACATTTCCTTCCTACAGAAAGGTGAACATTAAACTGAGAGTTAGCTATTTTATTACAGTGCCATTGGCTAGCAGTCAAATTGTATGCATAGACCTTTTTGCCTTTGAAAAAGAAAAGAAAAAAAAAAAAAGAGCAAAATGACATTATCCTGCTGTCCTTTATTTACAGCAGAAGAAAATCTGTTCCTGATTTTTGAAATAATTTCTACAGGTCTGAGTTTCCAACAGGTGAAAATCACCTGTTGCTCATCCTGTACAACTGATGTAAGCTGTAGAAGGCTAACTGTATCCCATATGTCCACAGTAATCTTGATTCCCACAAAAGACATCAAAACCCCCCTTCAAGCAGAAGTATTATACAGCGAGATCCATCTCACCTAGCTTTAGATGTCTAGAACGTCTGTGTATTACAGACAGTTATCTTGTCCCCATTTATCATCAATGGAGAGCTGGGTGCTTTTAGGCTACAATTCATCTAACATCTACTTCAGATGCCTCCTTAGAAGAAGTTGCATCATGCATTAGAAATACCTATTTCTCTCCGCTGACTATTAAAAGAAGTTTAGCTGACTACCTCAAAGGCAGACAGCCATAATTTCTGCCATTCAAACAGGGTAAGATAAATTCTATTTCACTTGCCCATGTATGCATCTACATGAAAAGGTATCAGTGACAACTGTGCTGAAGGGGTTGTAAATCTGAGTTAGGCCTCAGAATCTCAGACTAATTCAGACTGGCTGGGGTGTCAGGAGGTCTCTGGTCCAAGCTGCTGCAGCCAGCTGGGCCCACCATGAGGGCAGACCAAGGCTGCTCAGAGCTGCATCCAGGCAGGTCTTGAAAACCTCCAAGGACAGAGACTGCACAGCCTCCCTGGGCTTCTTCCCCATAGGGGAAAAGTTGGAACCTCTCTTGTTCCAATTTGTCTGTTGTCTTTTGTCTCCCCTCTTTGCATCCCTGTAAAAAGCCCATCTCCATCTTCTTGGTAACTTCCCGTACTTGCTGGGGAGCTGGTGTTCGGTCCCCATGAAGCTGTGTCTTCGCCAGGCTAAACAAGCCCCATTCCTCAGCCTCACTGCACAGGGCAAATGCTGCGGTGCTGATCATCCTGATGGATTTCTGCTGATCAAGCTGCAGGTTACTGATGTTTTTCTTGTTTGGGAGGAGCAAAACAGGACACCATATTCCAGATGTGGTCTCATGAGTACTGAGTAAAGGGGAATAATCACTGTCCTCCTGGCTGTGCTCCTGTCAACATAGCCCTGGCTTGAGAAATTCCTCCTTTTGTGTCTGCTGCAGTTGCCCACGGAGTGGGCTGTCTCCCTCTGATTGATTTTCTCCAGGCAGCTGTCTCCTCCCTGGCCACCGCAGGTATTTTAAAGGCCTGTTGTGCACTTCCTTCACTTTTCCCTCTGCTTGTTGCTCTGTGGACACTGGCCTCCTGTTTAGACGTGCCCTCTTGAGACATCATGCCGTCAGCTGATGCGCTTTTGCACTAGCAGCAATAACAACTGTAACAGACTGCATCAGCTATGAGGAAGGGCTCCGCAGGACCAATGTGAGGTCATTTGCTCAGCAAGCTGAAGATGAATTAGAAGAGGTCATCTTCAGGGCAGTGTTGTTCGGCTGGCATGTAGGCAAGTAAGCCACTGGGGCTGCTTTGGCCTCTTTAATGGTCCAGTGGGGGACAGTGGATGGAGGAAACAGTTTGAAAGATATGAAAACAGTGCTTCTAACAATGCTTTAAAGAAGATGTATTTTACAATAAGCCCTTGCCTGCTTTTTATTGTTCTTTTATCCATTTTTATACTTTCCTGTTTTCTTTCCCCCTTTTTTTTTTTATTTTTTTTTTTCTGGTATATAATATAAAGTTCAGGTAACAGTATAAAGAAAAGTTTAAAAAGCTGCCAATCTTAGCACAAGGAAGTATTTGATACACCAAGCAAGACAATAGCTTCCTTTTTGTTGGACACGCTTTGAGGCTTTGTCCTAGGTTGGGTGTTTTTTAGTTGCTCCGACTATTCCAGAGAAGTATTCCTACCCTTTCAAAGCCAAACAACCCACACATGTTCTGCTGGCAAATGCATGAACAAGCTCCGTGCTTTCTTGCACATGCCAGTGATCATTCATCCCTCGTTCAAATTCTTCTTTTTTAGAAAGACCTCCGCAACAGAGAGTTTTTGGCATTAGCACTCGTAGAACATTTCTCCATTTCTGAGGTGGGACTAGAATCTTCTGAATTGCTGTAATAGCTTTCATATTTTATAACCTTTCTCATCGAAGTTTAAACTTTAACCTTCATTTGTATTGCTTTTAGTCAAAAGCGCCTCTTTTAAGTTGTTAGAATTATACCAAAGACATGAACTAAGAATTGGGCTTCCTGGGAAGAACTGAATATTTATGTATTTATTTTTCAGGTTAACTGTGACTCTTAATTCAAAAAACTTTAAAAAATTGCTTCCTCCATTAAAAGCCATTAAAAATAGTAGACAGTATACAAAGAAATCCCTTTACCAATCACTGCCAGTCCTGGAGCTATCTACAGCAGCTATTTCATGGCATATAGTTATGCAGGCAAGGACAAAGAGAAAGCGTCCTTGATGACAGACATTAGATTTACTTCGTGAAGCGTAATCTTCCAGAGAGGAATTTTTCAAGACTCTAACCCTGGCTGTGTCAATACCGTAGACGATACTGTGGTGAAAAAAAGTTCAGCTTCCCATCTCAAATCTGCTGTGCTTTCACCTTAGTGTAACAACTGTAAAGGTACTGTGTCCCCTAATGCAGTTCCCATCCTGGGGTGGGATATACAGGGCCATGCTTGAGCTTCATGGACTGCACTTTCAGGAAGGAGACGCGATACCATAGATGGAGCACTACCTTCCAAATATTTCATGTCATAAAAAACAAATTAAAAAAAAAGCAAGCCAGGATGGAAAACTTAGCTTTGAATGAAATTTCCATCTTTTTTTTTTTGTTTCCATCTTTTTTTTTTTACTACATCAAAGTGTGTCCTGTTTGTCGCAATGGAGCAGTTCAGCAGTTAGATCAAAGCATCTCCTGGCTGTGTTGTACTGAAACTGAAGTGTCAAACTGTTTCACTGCAACACTAATAAGAAATGCTTTGATGCACACGTGTGTGTACCGCACTCTGGAACAGGTTGCCCAGAGAAGTTGTGGATGCTCCCTGCCTGGAAGTGTTCAAGGCCAGGCTGGATGGGGCTTTGAGCAACCTGGTCTAGTGAAAGGTGTCTCTACCCATGGCAGGGAGATCGGAACCAGGTGATCTTTAAGGTCCCTTCCAACCCAAACCATTCTACAATTCTATGAAAAGTGTACAAAGAATTGGCCTGAAGCCTGTCCCCAGATCTGTCTATCAAAATAACTCCACACTATTATCTTCTACCCTTGGTAAACAGTGTCTCCACAGTTTTACATCAATTCACATCTGATCTCGTTCCAAAATATGTACTTACAAAAGCTTATTAAAAAAATGTGGATCCCCAGTTGCCTCATTGGATAGCAGAGACCTGCCTCTACTCAGCACAGACATTAGCTCCTGCATCCATAAGGGAAGAGAGCAATGTCCCTCTTGGAGCGCTGCACTTCTTCCCAGCTCCGAGAGGCCATTAGCCTTCCCATCAGCACACTCAGGGACAGAGCATCAGGGTGCAGAAAGGGAAATCGAAACATTCACCTGAACATGAGTCAGCCTTGCATCTCTGGGGAGAACAGTTACCAAATACATGCAGTCAAATATCTGCAATCTTTTTTTGTGTGTGTGTGCAAAATATTAGAAAGTCAATTTCAAGCAGCACATTAACATTCCTAAAAAATTTAATTAAAAGTAAATCCCATGTTACAATTCTCCTGATTTTTTCCTACTGCTTTATAGTTCCAATACAATGACTATAAGTGAGGGAGAGTAGAGCGCATTTATCATTTTAGCTCTACAGAGGACCCAGCTCTGAAACTGCTGAGAAACACAGATCATGCTGCCAGTTGCTCCTTTTAAGTTGAAACAGTTTCTGTCATTTCCAAGAAAACTGAAGAGACTTTCATGTGCAATTAACCAGTTGAATTGCTCAGATTCACATTAATTATCCTTCTTATTATTCACCACCACCTTATTTGTCTACACTACTCTTTTTAGCATGAGAACACCGTATATTTCTCTTCTGATTTTAAAAGTCCCCTTCAGCTCTACAGATCATAAAATTCTGCCTCTTGAATAGCATAATGTTAGTATTTTGTCTTTTTCTCTACCACTGCATAGCTTATCTCTAAAGCTTGTGGTCTTCATTGATTTATAATTGCCTACCAATTACTATATTGATAATTAGGGACAACTTATTGATATGCGTTAGCAAGAGGACAGCAAAACAGTTGTCTGTTTCAATAACTTACTGAAAATATATCTGAAGAGTATCAGAAAATATCTGATCCATGTTCTGTAGTATTGATTGTCAAATGCTGTTTTCTCTTATATCAAAAAAAACTTTAATAAATTGTGTATTCCATCATTGTCTTTTGAAAAGCCATTTGAAATTTTATTTTATGAGGATTTAAAAAATTCTATATTTTTCTTGGTTTATATTACTTCATAACACTGTATGCAATCCTAATGCTATCATACAGTATTTTAATTAATTTAATTTTTTTAAGAGAATTTGGGCCGTTGCTACTTGTTACTGCTTCTCCAATTTGTACTATAATTACATGGCTTAACACTAATATATGCACTAGTATCACTGGCAAGCCATGAAAAGCCAACAAGAAAAACAAGATATACTATACAAACAGCAATACCAAGAATGAAATTTTAATATTCCCTGCACCTGAAGAGTTTCCAAAAATGTTTTTAGATTCACAGGACAAAATACTTCAACTCATATCAAAACTTAGGTTTTGACACATTAACATTTTCTCGAAAAGCAAATTCCAACTTCTTAGTTGCATCAACAACTTGAGTTAAGTCATTCACCCAACATGTTATAGGTACTTGTCATGATATATGTTCCATAGACAGAGAAAAATAAGCCTGGAGAAATGAGGGAAGCACCTCCAGTCACTTAAGTTAGTGGCCTAGTCAGGAATAAGATCTATAGTCTATGAATTTATTTCCTGACAGTAGACACTAAATTACACCCCTGCATGCAGGAACACTTTGTAAATGTGATAATTTGGATCCCACTTCATACTTAATATAGAGCTTTAGACTATATTAAGCAGCCTGAACAAAATTTGTAATCCAGCAAAGACTGTACAATTTCGTAGATAGAAAATAGAGTAATTTTCATTCCTGCTATTTCATACTAAATGAAACGTCTTGTCTTTTCCAGATATAAATCATTTGCTATTTGCATTATAATTAAACTATGTGACGCTTTCTGTGAATAATGAAAGAACTTTACGGTGCAGCATTTTGGCCCTTTAATCTTTTAAGAAGCAGAGGCAGAAGCAAGGTGGCCAGAGAAAGAAAACAGAAGAAAATGAGAACAAGTGATGAATTTACAGAAAGTATGTGTGAAATGATGATAACAGCTCAGATTAGCCCCAAATAGCCTATCATTATAAAGATATATTTCCATGTATTAGTACTTCTAATAAAGAAGAAATTTCTACTCTGAAATGAGCTTAATCGTAAAACTTTGTTTAAAGACTGCTCCATGCCTCCCTCCTTCAGCTCCAACCAGCAGCAAGCTAATCCATCTACAAAGAAAGAAGGATGCTTCAAAATAACAAGGAACATCCTTGCACTCCTTTCCCAGCCCACTGGGATTTTGCCAACTTTAAAAAAAAAAAAAAGGGGGGGCAAAAAGGAAAGCACTGCAGTGCTCGAATCCTACTGCTGGCTGTGCCACGGATCTGCTGGGTAATGATGGGCATATTAAGTTATTTGCATTTATATTCCGAAAGACTATTTGGGGATGGGGAGAGACAGAGCGAGAGTGCAAATAGGAGCATCATTCTCAATCTTCAGGCAGCACGTGAGACACGGGGAGAGACGAGCAGAGAGAGAAACAAGGGCCGGTAACCATCCCTGGATTAAACAGTTATTGCTACTGGAGGCCAGCAGAGTCACCTAACCGCTCTCCTAGGAAACTATGTCCATGTTCATTACCCTGGGCAAATCAGTCTCTGTTGGTTTCTGCAGTGTGGAACACCATCAGGAGACCTTACAAGGGACCCTCTCACAGACACTCCGCAAGGGAGGAGAGAGAGATGCACAACACCTAAGCACAGAGAGTCACCCTAAATCAAAAATTTGATGTTAAAAATACCATTAGGCCACTCTGCAAGCCATGTACACCCACAAACAGAAATGCTCTGCCAAATGTCTCCGACTAAAAGTAGCAGCTACTGTTGGGTCAAGGGTGTGTTTTGCCAAGAACCCAGCCCCAGGGCTGTATTCTTGGAGCGTTCTGGGTTAGTGTGTTAGCTCTCAATAAAGCTTATTTTGGGGTTTTAGTTACAATGGCTTTGGCATGAAGTAAGTGCAGGGCTGGGCATCCCTGATAAGATAGATGAATCGCATACATACAGAAGTAGAACTTAGAGCCTCTAGGACATTTTACCTCTGAAAATAGGAGTGTTCGTAGACAGCTAATTACAGAATTAATGAAGGACTGCACAGTAGGACATCTAACTTTACTTTGTCACAGCCCCATTAACAAGTGACCAAATTGCCTTGGAGATCTAGACTTCTCCAACTATGCCATCTCAGTATACACACCAATAAAAATGAAATAACTGTATCCTTAAAGTTCCTGGAAGTCTATTGATAAAAAAAAAAAAAACAAAAAAACACAAGAGAACCGGAGAAGGTAATTTCTTCAAACATTTGTCTTGGAGCTCATCTCATATTTTCAGTGAAGACATAAAAAAGGGGGCACAACTTTGGTCAGTATGACTGGTACAACTTTGGAAAGCACAGCCAATGTCAGGGAATACTGGAATTTAATTCTGAAAGAAGCGGAAGGCCATAAGGACTTGCCTAATAGCAATGGAATGAAAAGTAATGATATAAAGTGCCTTGTGATTTTGCTTGAGAGCCTAGTAATAAGCATTTCTGCTAAAAGATGGGAAATTATCAGGAGAAATGACTGGGGAGGATAAAGACCATATTAATCAATCAGAGGATCATAGGATAAGGAGGCTTAGCTTTGTTCGAAAAGGCAAAAGCTATCTAGAATTTATCAACAGAAGCATTTGTAAGAGAAACACAGAATTATTAATGGCATAAAACAAGGCATAATGACACCTTATCTCAATATAATTTTTTTCAACTCTGCTTAAAAAAAACAAAAAAAACCAAACCAAAAACCAGAGGCACTAGTACATACAGGTGAATTAATAATCTATTTTATAAAATGTAGTGTTTCTCACTTATTTCACCTAGCAAATTCATAAGCCAAGAGGAGATATTATTCCTTTGTGTAAGCTCATTAGGGGCACATAATAAAAAGGTTCTTTTTATTTAAGACAAAGAATGACAAATAGCAGAACACCAATGCAAGCGAGTATTAACTGTCAGGAATAAATCTAGGCTGGACATCAGTGGAAGGTTCCTAGCCATGGGATCATGGGATCAGAAATGTCTGGAATATCTTTGCAGGCTGAGTAGCAAGATATTTACCTTTTTTTTTAAAAAAAAAAAAAAAAAAAAGAAACAGCTAATTGTAGGACAGGCCTGACAAATCTATAACAGCATTATGTGACACTGTCACCCATGGTAAGTGGAAAGTTAGATTATATCTGAAAGCCCCTTGTGCTGTATAAAATGTTAGGGACTTGATTATTTTGTTAATAATAATTGTTAATATATGATAAAATTCTGAAGAAGACAGCACTGTGTACTCTTCATGATACCAGATACCACAGGGTAAGCCCTGTGATCCACTTTCCCTTCTCTGTGTAAACAGAACTTGCCCAATTTCCATTGTAATTTTGTTCTGCTAGCTATCAAGAACTAGCCATCACATACTAAGAACACTTGCTTATTCCTAGACTAGCCTACCAGCGCTTTGAATACAAAACATGGGTTTCTTTGAGACAGGAAAAGACAGGAGGACTGGGGAAAGGAAAGCTATTGATGTTTCAATATATACTTTCCAAAAATCTTTGTTACATTTGCAACTTCTACAACATTCCTAGGAATCAGCCAGGTCTATCTATATATAAACCACATAGCTTACAAGTAACTATCTTCTCCTTCACATAAGGGCCAGTAGATCGTAAGAGCTAATTTAAAAACATTACGATTTCTTGTTCAAATGTGCAATTAAGAAGAGAAATGAAGACTGAGATTACCAATGGCAGATCTCTAAACTTTATATTACATAATTAACATTTTAAGTAGAGCGGGTCAAAATAACAAGGCTTTTTACTTGCTTGCAACACTGGAAAGTGAAATAATCATGCTTCAGGTCAAATAATGCTTCATTTATTTTTTAGCATTATTTTAATGTTTTCGAGCGTTTGTAAAAGCCATTTCACATTTAAAATTGGAAACATTTACAAGGGTTTTTGAGGCTGTTCATAGGCTTACAAACAGATACAAAAGTACATTGGACCTTTCCACCTGGAATAGCCATACATGAAATCCTGGTGTGTTGTTAATTAAGCTCTATGTGAGTACAGAGAGAATAAAGATAATTCTGCTGGAAAATCTAAACAGTTCATTTAAACAAACATTGGTCCCTCTGACTATTGAAATAAATGGAAGTTAAAGGCTTAGGGTTACAAATGATTACCTTGCAATGCTCATTAAGTGTACTGCTAAGCAGCAATGTCATACAGAAATGTCCTGATTTACTTAGCAGAAAACACGGAAATAATGCAGGCCAACTTTCAGAAAATTAATAGAGACAACATAGAAGTGAGTTGCTGTGCTCAGGCTGTTCTACCTTGAACATTGCTGCCGGCCCAACCCCTCTTCCCTGACCACCCTTGCTAGGGGAACGACGCAGCAGAGCAAGACCTGGAGCAGATCACGACCTGAACACGATGCCATACCAAAATGAAATCAAAGCCATCACCACCTCGGAAGGAACGAAAAAACATACTGTGTATCCCTCCCTTCTGCTCAGCACTCCTGATAAGAGTCTTAGCTGTAGTAGTATGTCCAGCAAAGAGCGGTGAACGAGCTTAATGGCAGATATGGACCAACTGAAGATCCAGAGGAGAGGATAACAAGAATAATGAGAGGTCTAGAAAACATGACTTCGAGGGAATACTGGGGGAAAAGAAGATGAAAATAATATACAGATTAATATAAATTGGAGATATGAAAATAGGTCTTAATTCTGAAGAGGACTGAAGTAGTATGCTTAAATTATAACAAAACAGATTTAAGACATTAAGAAAATAATAGTGATGATAGAGAAGCACATGAACAGGCTATCTAGGGCAGCTGTACAATCTCCATCCATGACGATTTTTAAGAACACATTACATAGATGTGTGATGAAAAGGTGCAGCTCATCCTGCAACAGGTCAGCAAGACCTGAAGTCCCTTCCACGCTTATTTTCTGAGTTTAATTTTGTCTTTTGACCAGCATACTTGGCCCTAAGTCATTCCCTTACATTCTCCTTAGCCAGTTACTGACTTCAGTAAACTCAATACCAGGGAGTGAGAAAATATTCATTTCCTTATGCCACTTTCATTACTTTAGAGTTCTGCTAAATGCAGCTAACTGGGGGGGGGGGGGGGAATAAGAGGCAACACAGATTCCTGAATTCAGATCTTGGCATCGAAGAAAAGAAGGAACCAAATGTCCCAGATAGCGTGTTTAAAATTCTTTCTGGCCCATTAAGGGATACATTTATATATTCTACTATGAACTTAAGCACAGTCTGGTATTTCTAAAAGCCCTCCTACTCCTCTTCCTCCTGTAGCCTCCCCCAATGGCAAGAACTCAGTAGCTTGCTTTTGTTACTAGCCCATCACATCCAACTTGGCAGGATTCTTTTCCTATTTCAGCTTTTTACCTTGGTTTTCCTATAGCACCTCACAGATCGCAGAGTGTCTGGGATTTTGCAGAAGAATGTTCCCATTAAAGAATTTTACCTCAGAGAACTGGAGTTTGCCAGCTCCCTAGAACCAGGATCTTCTAACAACCTCCTGAGCAGAGGATGACATTTCTGTTCAGACAGGTTGACAGATGAAGTATTACACATTGTGTCAAGGAGAAACACCAAGAGAAGGATGAAAAAAATGAAGTCACAGATTCCAAGAAAATTTACTCCGCTGTAATTCATTACTGCCAACTAACTCAACAAAAGTTACAGTAGTACAAAACCAGTTTAAGTCAGAATAAAATCAAACTCTTTTTCTCAAAGGCAGCAACAGACTTGATCATATTTTAAGGCAGTTATCTGCACTCTTTATTTGGTAAATATCAATTTTAAGAGTGTTAGATGCCAAATGCCACAAACCATACATACATAAAATGGAATATATAAATTACATTACAAGATATTGAAGGATATCACCATGACATTTTCACTGAAGAAGCCGACAGCTCTGTTATTGTCTAGAACGGTGTCTGTTAACTCCTAGATAACATCTGATTCTTAATTTAAATAACACAAGTATATTCAGTTCACATTTTTCATGACTTTCCAAATATACTTTGGACTTCAGCTAGCAAGGCGATATTGTGGGCGGAAAGAAATACAAGCTCTCTTACATGAGTAGCAATGAGAGAGAAGAATCAGAACTGAAAAGAGGAAAGTTTAACCACAAACCTAGCCAACGCGGAAGCACAGTGTGGAAAAAGGCAAAGAACAAATCCACCCCCCACACCACCACACACATTTCTCGACTGCTAGAAAGTAACTTGGATTTTTGGAGCGGAGTGATACCGTAAAGGTGGTGTCAAGCCTGAGTTTATGCCTTTTCTCATCTCATTTCCCAGTCAAATCATTTAAGCCATAACACACCCTAGCAAGCAGCATTAGGCTGTCTGAAGAAGACAGCCATTTCTGAGAGAAGGTTTAAGAAATGTCTCTTACTGCTTCTCTGCTAGTATTTGCCTCTTCTGAGTTGTGCCAGGAGAGGAATTCAGAAGTCCTCCCACTCTCTCCCATCTCAGAGAGGCAACAGTTACCTCTCTTGGCTGTGAAATGCTGCTGCCTCTCCGCGGGGGCACCATGGGGAGGACCAGCCCTGTGGCGGGGCTCCCGCCGTGGCAGCAGCCAGCAGCGCATCTCCAGAGAGGCTGGTGGCAACAGGGCCCCCAGCCCTGCTCCTGGGAAGGGAATAGAAGGAGAGCTCCCACCTCCCCGGAGCAGCACCAAGACCAGTGAACCCACAGACTGGCTTCTCTGCACAGCGAGGAAGTCAATCCCATTGAGGTATCGCCTCCCAGCTGGGCCGGCCTCGCAACAGCAGGCACACAGGCAGAGAGAAAATTCAGTGTAAAGCTAGCCTGAAGCATAACCAGCCATTTGGGGCGCTCCTGTAAAAGAAGAAACGCTACTTTGTTCTAACCACCAAAACTTCTGGTTAAAACTTAGCAGTGGTTGGGATACAAGTAGGTGATGTCTCCAAAACCAATATATTTTCTTCTTTTATTACGGAGGTAAAAAATAGTAAAGTATATCTTTTGAACTTTTGTATTAAGGAAAGAAAAAAGGGCTCTCAGGCAGAAACCTTGAATGTCAAGTGATTTTTATGGCTATGTAATAGACCCTGAAAAAAGAGGGTTTTAATAGAAGTGTCAGTCACAGTCTCTAACTACTTCCACACAAAATTATGACGTAGGTGCTTAGTGAGATTTTTAAAGCAACATATGCAACCATACTAGGCAGCTAATCTGCAGGTTACTAGGACCAAGAAAATTCACTCAGGAACTTTGCATACTCCCAGGATTCACGCCTCCTACTGTTCATGAGGTCAGCAAGCTAGGCTCTCATTTGGGCTGATTTTAATAATTTCTAAATTCGATATGGTTCTCTCCATCTCATACCTGTACAGTATTACCCAATCTCCTAAATATCATGACAAATCACCTGTGAAGGTTAGCCATTAGGGTTCTTTCAAGAATAGGACTAATAACGCATAAACCCTGTCAAAATGAACACACTGGAGGGGGTGGTATTTTGAACTGAAAAATAATAATTGCCTTTTAATTACAAGGCTTTTTCTAAGAAACTTTTTTATGTGAAACAACAATGCTCTCGTATGAATTAACAGCTGGAGTCCTATCACATCACTCCATGTGCATTTTGTCAACAGAGCTACATTTTTCTCCAGCCCATACATTACCCTAAATGAGAGCAAAAGAACCCTGATTTTCCCCAGAGCTCTGGCAGGATCAAAGGACTGTGAAGGTTAGCTTTCATGAATTGTTTCCATGGATAACTGGTCATACTAGATTTTGCAATAGCAAAATTGGATGTAGGGTACCTTGTGGAGATATTAATTTTTAACAATAGTAATGATATTACTGCATTCTTCTGTACTGTAAAGAAGCAGTACTTGTGATCTTGCTCATCTCGACATCTAAAATGCATCAACACATTGTTCAAGGCAGATAGTTTTTAAATACCCACAAAATCACAACTGACCCAATTCTTGTAATTAAAGAAAGAAAAAATATTGTCCAACGCCACCCTGTTTCCAAGCCTCAGACCAGGTCAGACCTGTGGAACCTGTAAGCTTTGCAACCCACCCAGAAAGCAGCTCTGCCCTCCCCCACCACTTGCTCTGGGAATGAATTTCTGTCAAACTCATCCCTAGACTGCGAGCCTGCTCACACACACAGCCTGAATGACACTTCAAAGCAGAAACAGGGCAGTCTTTGGAACAAAACTTTGGTTAGCCAGTGGCCGTGCATTCTGCACAAAGTGACATTTCTGTGAAATTTCAAGTTAAAAATACGCAGATAACATACTAACCAGTGACAGAATGTACTTGCCAAGTCTCTACTATTATTAGTATACTTAATATCCTATCATCCAGCTAAACTTCCTGTGTTGACCGTGATTTTCTAAGGGAGTATTTGTGCCAGTTCTCTAGCACTGGGCTAGATGAGGTTTGAACCTGAGCTATTACTGATACACCCACTCCACACGAGACCCTCCAAGATTATTCCTTCAGCAGCTCATCCATACTGAGCATTCCTTCAAATCTGTGGGTCAGATGGAAAGAAGATAGAGAATGTAAAACTGCACACCTCATGTAAGGCAGCACATTTTGTACCATTTCTTTAGGTCTCCCGGTGCCCCAGTGGTTTGTTTAGACTTCACTAGACTGAAAGATCTCCCAAAAATACAAAAATGCAGTGTTTCAGCAAAATGGTTAAATCACCCTATGTGTTCCGGCTGAGAAAACTACACAAAAACAACTCCATCCATACCTGCTATGAACAAGTACAATAGCAATAACTGAATAATAACATTTTAGCACCCAAAATATTATAATTCAAAGCACCAGGAGAAATGATTCAGGATATTACATATTGTCCTTGATTAGCACAGCCAGTACTCTTGTTCTGTATCCTTGACTAGAAAGACCAAATAAGCTTAGTCTTATAGGATACATACATAAGCTCATGGTTTTTTATATATATAGATTCAAGTTTAAGCCTTCCATAAATATGAGATTATTCTCATTCCTAAAAAATATATATATAAATGACAATGATACACCTAATTTGACATAGCAAAACACAGCCTTCTTTTCTTTGGAAGAAAGGAATTCATCCGGAATGCTAATCAACAAGGAGGAGAGTGCTTTCTGAAACACAAGACCTACAAATCTCCTTGATATAGCCATCCTTTTTCATTATTTCCCTGTTACATGGTCTCAGACCAGATGAGGAAAGATCAACAGACAACCTGGGGCAGCCAGGGAAACAGACAATAATCTTGTTTTCAGCTGAGGATCAAAACAAGCTTTGAGGAAACTAACTCTGGGTTTTATTTCCTTATAGAAGAAATGCATTTGTTTCCCAGTGTGCTTGAGCAGCAGGAGATCTATGAGCGACCAAAATAACGTGTACCTCGAGCCCAAAAGAGCCATAATTTATTTTAGTCACAGAGCACAAGAAGCTGTCTTCACAAAGCGGCCTCTTCCCACCCTTCCACAGACAGACTACTCACTGCATTTTTAAGAACAGACGCACAAAAACACAGGGAGGATGATATCTAATTAGTATTTGTTGAAGTGCGTGTAGCATTCCCTGAGCATTATATGGATTTGAAACAATCTAAGCCTCTAGTTGAACTGTCTGTTAAAGTTAAAAATATTGAAGTTAAGGTCTCCCTCCCCTTTTTCCCTTTCTTCTATTTTGATTCTGTAAGATAAGATAAATGCCAAAGAAATCCTCTGTTCAGCTGCAGAGATGAACAACAACAGTCAAGGGCAGAGGAAACGGGCAAGAGAATCAGAAATAACACAAATGCCTTGGCTCACTGAGAATGAAGCACACACAAAATCAAGCAAAAAGATCAGTAAATAAGAGTCATCATCACAACATTCTTAATCCAGACCCAAGCAGGCTCCACTACAGTTGAAAGTTGTCAATCACAGAGTGCTTAAAACTGATGAGGCTGCCTCCTATTATCAGTTACACGCCAACACATTCAATCCTCTCTTCTAAACCTGGAGAAAGCATCTCTTTTCTTTCCGCTCTGGGCAAATCAGCCTTTTCACACTGAGACAACAGCCAGCAGAAGGGTGAGCCACAATGAAGATTACGTTCTCAGCAGTACCGTGAAGAGCCACGTCCAACTCTACTAACCACCTCCTTTCAGCAAAAAGAACAATTTCAAACAGCAGCAGCCACGAAATTCACAATTTTCAGTGGCACGAACACACAGAGAAGCTAACTGCCATCAGATTTCTGAGATGCTCTATTTCCAGATATGCCCTGCAAAATCTAACACAAAGTTTGCAGTAGGACGAAACAGGGATAGGAGTTGAGAGACCTCTGTTGACAAAGCAAATTGCACAGTCTCTTTTCAATTAAGGGACCATTTTTCGTCTTATATTCACAGAGGAAAGCAGGAGGAGGCAAAGAAGAAAAAACAATTATAGTTTATAGCTCATATCAAAGGGGTTTGCATGTTTCAGCATTGTTTTTCTTTCAATCCATGAGAAAAAAAAAAATCAATAAAGCAACTCAATGTATGAAGTTGAGTGAGTTTAACTGGAAAGCAGGAAAAGAAACATCACGTGCAGGGTACGACAGTTCTTCATATTACATGGCTTTTGTAGCAGATAAATGATGATTTTAGAGGAGTAGCTTCCATAATACTCATGGAGGTGAACAATCTGGTTTCAAAGAATTGAAACCATGAGGACAGTTTCAAACAGTTCTTGCTCAGGCTTCCAGCAGTTGAACCACTGATAGATCTCCTATACTTTCTTCCTCAAGGCATCCTTGTTTTAACTTAAGAACTGATAATAACATCTATCTTTCACACAATAAAATAGGGGTTAGAAAGCAGAACATGTTGTTGGAGAAATATGTCCCACAATCTCAATTTCAAGAAAACACTCTAGCACTCTCACCGCTATCCTATATGAGGAGGCTTCCCTGTTTTTATCACCATTTGTCTCGCTCACACACACAAACCCCAGACCAGATAACGACATGCCTCAATGAACGTAAGGGGCAACAATGAACATGTCTGAATTTTACCACCCTTAACACAATATTACTCATCTACCTGTTATATCAGACTAATTGAACAACCAATGAAGACACTTCCCTACCAGTATGGTTGAAACAAGAGGTCACAAGATCATCACAAGAGGTTTCTTTTGGAGAGAAGTTAAAAATCATGACATTCATAATCCGACAGCTCGTTCCACCCTCTGTCTGTGGACTGGCCATTTAAAATGCCTCCCCTTTTGAACACAGACATATATATTCAAGCCTTGCTTCAAACAGGTCACATCAAGCAGTGTATGGACAAGCTGCAGCCGGCCTTCGTCGCCAGTGGACAAAAACAACCAGTACAAAATGTGGCATGAAAGAGCATCAAGGAAGTCCAATGGCTCAAGTAACAAGAACTGTATGCAGGATGTTCACCTGCCACTTGTGTCTTGTGTGCAGTATATTGAATCCTAACTATTTCTACGTGTACTCTGCTGTCAGAAACTTCAGATCTACTCAAAATGGTAAAATGAAACTCTTCTGAATACTGAAGAATAAAGAAAATACATCTAGGCAACTGCCTGCATTCTCTGAAATAAGAGATGTAAAACAAAGTGGTTCTTTCCCTCATAAAAATTTTGGGTCGCAAGACTACATTGTTTTCTGTGCAAACACGTATTCTTTTCAGAAGCCTTGAAAGTCAATTATACAATATAGTTTAATATTGGAAACAATATATAACATTTGAAAGCATGATTTCATACTAATATATGTCAAGAGCAAATTACATTGAGTAAGAAAGTCTGCCAAAACAGCTTGAAGTTAATGAAAAGGCTAATCAAAGGAAATACACATCTTTTAATTTTCAAACCTTGAACACTCATTGCAGAAATATCTTCAGCAAAGTATTCCGCTCTTGGTTTTAGTGCAAACAAGTAGCATGGGTAGTATAATACAAGGGCCTAAAAAGTCACACAAAGATATACACGGACAAAATTAGTGGCTTTTGTTCCGAGATGATTTTCCATGATATTAAATTCTTGACAACATCATTATTTATATACTTCTGATGTAAGCAGATTTCAGTAATAAAGACACCAAAAACAAAGGCAAGTTGCAGGCTAGTGCTATATCTATCTCTCAGAGAGAAGGACCTATGAGAATCATATTCAATAACATAAATTGCATTACAGCGTAAACAAAATTTAACACAGGTGAAATGAATAAAGCAGAAAATGACTGTATTAAATGAAGATGACAGGGCGGAAATGTTTTCTGTAAAGATATAGTTCTATAATATATTCATAGCTAGCGGCATCAGGACAGCTCCACAGAAGTAGACAATTTCTCATTTTTAAACCTCTTTGCTAAAACAAATAATTACATCTACTCATTGATTTTGGAGAAAAGACTCTCCTTTTAAATATTAATAAGCTGAGTTTTATACTGAATTCTAAATTACAGTAAGAAGTCCAATATAAGGGTTGTTTGGGGTTTTTTAAATCCAAGATATTTTCACAGTATTATTCACTTGATAATTCTTACATGGTTACAATGCATGTTTACAGTCTGAAGCCAAATTTGCAGTACATCATTTTAGAAATCCTCCCATGTAAATGCTGTAATACTCTCAGTATCACTGCTCAAAGCAAACGAACAATGAAATCAAAAGCTTGATCTATGAAGCACCACAAGGACAGAATTATCTATGCTACATTATCTACCCACACGACCACGTAATCCACCTAACCAAAGAGGCAAAAGTAAAAAAAGAAAATCACAATTCAAGAGCATCTTAATTCTTTTCACCACTCGGTTACTATTCTTCAAGCATTGCAGACACCCTCCTCAGATCCAAAGAAAAGGAATTCACAGTCCTTTCTAACGTAAGCCTACCCAACATGCATATTTAGCCATTCATACAATCATCTAAAGGGATTTTATATTCTCATTATCCACATCTGGGTAAAATAATAAATCACTGAGAGAAGGTTAAATAGATAACTAGAAACTGTTTTGCACCATATCAGCACATTCTTTTCTTGTGGAGCTGACTTTACAGCTACAGAGGTGCTATTAAAGAAACAACATTTTGGGAAAACGCCACAGGTCTTGGAAAAATCATGACATCAATGTTGCAACTAATGGTGCTGCCTCTGACACCAACGCACACAGAATGACCAGATGAAACATACCACGAGTTCTCTTCTCCTCGCTTATTTTTACGTGATGGTGCAGCCCTTCTGTCCTTTGACAGCCTTCCTCTCCCACCTAAGCCATCCTAAACGTATACACGTGCACAAAGCTATACCACAGATAAAACCCAGAACTAGAACAATGAAAATATGATTTTTATTCCACTTCTTCACTACTATATAAGAATCCCTCCCCATGAAGGCTAGCCAGACTCACCTGCCTAATTCTACAGACCTAGGATATGCTGTTTCAGAACAGGTATACATTACTAGAAAACATAACAAAAATACATTGGAAGTGATTAACTATGTAGTATTTTGTTTGTACTGATCTCCATAGAGCAAACATATACAAAAATCACAAATTATGGTTTAGAATTAGTAATGTACAACTTAGAAACAGAAATCCTTGTTTTCTGAAAACAAGCAATGACCTACACCCCACAGCACACATACAATCCTATGCTGGTTTTGCAAGCATATTTTAGCAGTATTTCTATTTACACTGAATTTAGATTAGATGATCTCACTTTCAAATTAATTTCTGGAAGTAACAGAATGCTCACAACAACACTGGGTATTTTTGAGGGGGAAGTAGAAGAAAAATAAATGAGAATTCATGAATACTGTGATTATTTGCCAACATTTAGAGGCAATTTTTGCACTCCTTTCTCAGGAGTTCTTAAAAGACGCATCACTTCAGTCAAATACAAGCTATATTATACATACATTACATAGCCACAAAATAGATAGGTGCAACTAAAGGGGTTGCTTGTGATTTTCTTTCCGAAAGTAGGTGGAACCACGTACAGCCAAGTCAGCCCTTAATAGCAAAGTAACCAATTCATCTTTCCAGTACAAACTTATCTTTTAAGGAAGCTTTACCTTAGCTTTTGAAAACAAAACAAAACAAAAAAAAAATCTTCTGTCTGGCTGTCTTAAGACAGCTGTGTCCTTGAAGATGACCTCACCCAATTCTCAGGATCTTTACTCATGGAAGGGAAGCAAGACTTGTGATGACTTTATACCAGGTTCTTGTCTTGCAATCCGTGTGCCTGGTGTTTTAGGAGAACAGCTGCAGGGAATTTTATAAAATAGCTGATTATTAAGATCCATAAACAACTATGATCTCCACCCTTTTTATATGACAAATTCATTAACAGTTTTTTCCAAAGAGGAAATAATCTCTATGTCCATAAATTGCCATGGTCCCTCATATTAGTGCTGTTTTATACGGTACAACAAAAAAAGATGCTGTTTTAAAATAACAACAGGACAATCAAGTTACATCATTATGGCTGACCTGCTCAAAATTGGAATCTACTGCTAAAGTCTGCTTGAAATATATAACTTGTCAATATAATTTTTCTTCTTTATAGTCCCTAAATGGGATTATAAGCAGATGATACAGTCATATCTGATGCAATGCACTTTATGAAACACATTCTATGCTAACTCCTCTATTAACTTTCAAGAATGTCAAGGGGTTTTCTTCCCCTTCTTCTATCCTCCTTCTATGCTGTAAAAATAAATTAATAATACTCCAAACGTATTTAAAGATGGTATGCTTTTCTAAATAATCTAGAGAAAAGATGTTCTGTGCCAAGTAAACTTCTGCCGCCTTCCTTGTACAATTATTCACATAATGTGCCAATACATATGATACACGCGAGACAGAAAGAATGGAATTAGACCCTCCATTCTTAGGTTTTGCTTCTGTGCTTACGTTCCTCAATAACTATAACTTATTTTCTGTGCACGCATGATCTGATATGTCAGAATGCCAACGTCACAGGGCATTCATTCTCTCTTTACATCTCCACCTTAAACACTTTACAACACTGTACATTAATACAAGTTTTTTCCTTGTAAAGATTAAAATTCATCCAGTCAAAATCTTCAGAGCCATAAAAAAGGTATTCAAGTGCCTCCTAGTTCCAGCTGGTGCTTATTCATTCACTAGAACAACTGGAACTCTGAGGATCGAACAATAGCTTCATCTTGAGTCCAGAAATTTAGAATCATCTAACTGACCTGAGAAGGAGCCAAGTATAATACTTCAGTCTTATAAAAACTGTTAAAAAAAAAAAAAAAAAAGAAAGACAAACCACAACCTTACAATATACCCAATATTTATAAAGCTTGATGTTTATGTCAGACAAATGACTCGGATATTCTGAATAAAACGTTACTTTTAAAATGTTATTATGAATACATATTGCCACTTTATATTCCTCCCATTAATTATGCTTTTTGGATTAATTTTTCTTTGGCTAGCATTTTTAGCCACCTGCTCTTAGACTGAGCTGTACTTTACATCATTACTAGGCAATTGAAATCTACATGCCTAGTCATAGTGTAAGACAACTCAGTGGGGTAAAGACTGACAAAGCCTTTTATGCCTCTGTCAGATAAATTAAGCTTTTATAAAATCCCTTTTCACCAAATGTAAGAGGTCAAGATTCTCAGCCTGTTTCAGTACAACTGATGGTATAAACCACAAGGTTATGGAAACCAGAAAGCTTGTAAGGCTTTATATCTTCACAAAGTATTTTGGGTTTTACATTATGGTTTGGATATGGTTAGCCCTTCAGCTTAGGTATCATGTTTGATTTATATTCAAAAGTGATACATTCTAATAGGGAAAAGAAATAAAACTAAGGAGTTATTTCCTGGTTTGGTTGGACCCTTTTGTTCATGTCTCAAAAATACTATCTTTCCTTCAGTGGAAAACTGAAATTTGTTGTTGCTCACACAGGCAGTTTATGAAATTTGTCATTTTCAGCTTTGATTGACACAAAATTCTTCCCTTAATTCTTTCCTAATTTTATTTCTCAATTTGGCTTAGAAAACCCACGCCCTTTAAGTCTGGCACTTAATATACAGTAATGTAAAGAAGAGTGAAACATGAAATCCAGAAATGTGAATATACTACATATAAGTTTCTTCAGCTGGACTGAATTTAGCATTCATGAAAAACATCCCATTAAATACAATAAAGTGAGGTGTCTTCCACTTTTCCACAAGAGTCAATAGAAGAGCAATGTCAAGGGTATTACATTTCCCCATTTTGGATGTTCCTCCCCCTGGAAGAATTTCCTCCAAAACAGTTACTGCAATTTATTTTTACAGTGAATGAGTTCACTGTTTAAACTCTTCAGCAAACTGACTAATAAGTGACCAATTTCATTTTGCTGATTGTAGCAAGAAGATATAATAATGGATTTACCACACCAGTTAATTTATTTAACATCCAGTAAGGAAACTGTTACTAGTAGTAGGACAACCTGCAACTTTTAACAGAGAGATATGTGTTTTTGTAGTGGCTGGACAAGTGAGTAGTGGACTACCTCCTTCTTGTGCAGTTTTGTATTTAATTCTTTTTACATTTGTGAACTATATATCATGGAGAGATCTGAAAAAATCCCCCACAGTCAAATCAGTCAGAGAGACATTAGATATCAGGAAATTCTGGTCATTATTGATCAGATTCTGTATCCTCAGTGACCTACCACCATCCATCTACACATGCAACTTACTTTCATCTTATTCAGTCATGAATACACCTAATAAAGCCTGCTGAGAAAAGATGAGGGGAGGTGAGATAGAAAAAAAATAAATCAAAGCTCTCTTCAAAAAGAAACATATGACTTAGTCATCTCAAAAGGGAGGCCTTAGGAATAGCTAGGCATTATCACACTGTATCTGACTCCCTAGCCTATAAATGATTAATGGAACCACTGAGGGAGTTATTATTGCTATCAGCACACACATCTCACAAGCTGCATTAGCTGTGAACTCTATAAAAGTTGGAGGAGAAACAAGATTTCAGATGAGAAAATGGAAGAAAATTTCTGAGGTATGAATTAAATCTCTACTTTCTCCATGCAGTTAATGGAAAGAATTGAAAAATTCTGTGTTGGACATTCCAAGGGTGAGAAACAAAACAATTAAAGGTGGGGGACAGAAAGATAGGCTTTAGCAGGCAATGAAAGTCCTATCCCAAAAAGCAGTTTCCATTAACTGTAGGATTTACAGTCTGCCTGGGTGGTAACAGACACAAAACAAAAAACCCTTGTGCTATGGAGGTTTTGGTTTTGGGTTTTCCCCCCCCTGTTTTTAATTCGTTTTGGACAGACTGATAGGCTTTCCAGACCTAGGGTTGTCACAAGAGATGGAGAGGACAGCTGTTGTAGAAAGGGACAGAATAAGTATTGGGCAGAAAAAAAGAAACTGTCCTGTCACACTACTACACTTACTTTCTGCAGGGGCTGACACAGCTCATGGGACATTCTTTACTCAGTCTATGGTAAAGAGAAAAACAAACAAACAAACAAAACCAGAGAAACCCCTCAGTCTCTTTCTAGGAAATGCAATCACTAAGAATTGCCAGAGAGAACTTTTTCCTTACATAAACCATTACCAATAGCTAAACATCTCTCCCATACTGTGGTACTACCTGTGCTCCAAAGCATCAAATGGCAACCTAGAGCATCTTCATAAAACATCTCTTCGCAGGAATTCAGTCTTCATAACTGGTCATGTAAGCAAGTAAAATACATGCACTGGCCATACCTTCTGACTGATCAACAGCACACCAGTTTCAGTATTTTGGTAACACTCAAGAGGAGAACCAACCTCCTCCTCATGGCTACAAAGCTATTTCACTCTGAGCTTGAAAACTTTCAGTGGTTTTTGAGGTCAGTGGCTCAACTGCAAACGGGAGGACAGACCCATCCCAGCTACTTGTTAAAATGCTATCTTGGAAATGAGAACAATCTATTTAATCTCTTAAACTGAGGAGTACCCACAGCCCAAGCTGGTAAAAAAATAGTAGTTTATTATAAAGAAGCTGGGTGACTGCAGCACACGCAAGGGTGACACATGGGATCCTAAGCAGAGCTTAAGTCCCTCTCCACTCTTCTCACCTCAGACCCCACTCCCTGCCAGCTTACAAGAAGAAGATGCAATAGGTGTGCATGAACCTCTAACTGGCCCTGGTGAACTCTGCCATCCAGATTGGAGACACCACTACTTCCAAGACAGCGTGATGAGGAGGACAGTGGACGAGCTGAGCTCACTCTCGCATGCCTGCGTGCTTGTACTCCACTAAGAGTCATTCACATTTAAAACCACGTGATTGCCATTAAAAGCTGTAAGGATCTGTAACCTACCACAGAAATACAGCCATCTATGAGTAACTTCTCTGACTGACATTGCTAAAGAAGGCAGGATGTAATTACCTGAGCTGAAATAGGATACAGGTTCAACTGGATCTTTAATGACCAGAAGTGTTTAGGGCTTTCATTTCATGTCTCGTTCAAAAGATAAATGAATACCATTCCAAAGATTAGATTGCCAGCATACAGAGAATGTCTCTTCAGGAAAAAAAAAAAAAAAAAAAAAAATCAAAGAAGAGATTTTACTCTTTCACATAACAACTCCACCATTTATGTTTGTCTCTGAAATGACTGATCTACTTAGTAGATATTACATGTTGAAAGAAATAATTCAGATGTTACACAGCTTAAGCAGTAGAAAACTCCAGCTACTGAACGGCCTGAGTTGCTAAATCAGAGGTTCTCTTTTTAAAAGCCATAAAATGATTGATGTATTTAGGAAGAACTCTATTTCTGCAAAATATTTCTGAAAGACTGAACAGATTTTTATCACAACGTTATAAAAAGTTTGAAAATAACTTTGACATGTAGTTCCTTGAGGTTGAGTATGACTTATTTTAAAGCTACTTCAGTCAGAAAGGAACTAGCAAAGAAAACATTCAACCAGAACAAGCCAAGTTACTTTTATGCTTCATACGCACCTTACATTAAGCACAGTATTATTTTAACATCTTGCATATTCTTTCTCTGCGACTACAGGCATGAACAAAAGCCTCACAAAAGCAATAGGAATCTGCACGGTGAGTTAGTGGGCTCTGAATCTGGAATAGGCTTTAATGCCACACTTTCTAGGAGGTGGATTCATAGGCCTTTTCCACACCCAACAGGTATTACTCTAATGATTTTTTTGGTATTTCACCAGACATGATATGCTGGATTATCCATAAAAAAGTCCACTATGAAGAGGAGTCTTCAGGTACATCATGTACTTTCTGCAGCAGAACAGACACATCACTATCAAACAGACTACGGACAATAAAAAAATTTCACCTGATACAGAAGAAGCCTTGGCAGGGGATAAGAAAGTTTGTAAGGTTCCATATCAGCAAAACTTCCTGTTCCTTTTCTTCTCTGAACATACACAAGTACACTCCTAAAGAAGACAGGCTTGTTTTCTTGAGTCCACACGCTGATTTTAATTCAGCAGATTTTGCAAAGAGCCACCTCCTTCTGTTATAGGCTTTTCTTCACTGTAGTGTTGTATAACAACAATGCGATTCTGCAGTCTTCCTGGAGCAGACTGTTGAAAATCATGGGTGTAACTCTTCCAACAAATTATACTCAAAAGGACTGAAGTTCAACACAGTTGTAGATGTTACAGGGGCTACCTCAGTTAATAAAGAGAGATGACACTCCGTTCAACAAGGTTTTAACTCCCTTTTTCACTCTGACTCCTAAAGCAAAATAATTGGATTAGCTATCCTCATTGTACCTAAGCTGCAATCTACGTAAGTCACATAAGAAAGTGATTTATGCCATTTGATTTGCCTTCCAAGGATTATATGAATGGGGACACGATCTCGTCCTCTGGATGTCAGCCCAATGGAAGCAAGTGAAGGTGACTACTGCTTTTGTGGTGATGAATTCCTGTCGACATGGGAAAAGATCTTGCTGGTTACACCTACTTCTTTCTCCTGTTGCATCACTTCCATCTGCTTAAAGTGTTCTTATACCATAATTTTTCAGGGGAAAAAAATCTTAAATTAAAAAAAGAAAAAATGCAGGAAAACCGACTTTTTGTCAGAATTAAATACACAATACCTCTAAAACATCAACATGTTGTTTTGCTCCACTCCTTTCACTTGTCACATTATTTCTCAAAAGAAATTGTTTTCTCATGCTGGTTCTGATGACTGAGGCACATTTTCTCTCACTGCACCTTGATTAACTTCAATGAGATCACTCATGAAATATGTTAGTGTTCACTGTATTAAACTCCAGCAGAAACGTGGCTTTTTATAGTAAAATTCTCAGAGTTGTACAAATTTTCTAGAGAGACTGAATTCTCTACCCAGTTTGAATAGGATCTTACTCCTAGATTAACTAGTTAGATTTGTACCATAGACCAATGAGGTAAAGATGGCATATTTATCATTGGTAACTGCAACTAACACAGCTTATCCCACATAAAAACCCCGCTCTCAACGCTATTTTATTTCACTAGAGCCATTTATTTTTCATTTCACCTAATTCGACTACACCAGATCCTAAGGCTTCCACTCAGGTGAAATTCCCACTGAAGCCAAGAGCATTTCTGTCTTAAAAAATATAAGTACCTCTCTGTGCCTTCTCTAAGCATCTTGAGTTATATTTCTAGGTTACCAACAGATTTAAATATTCATGGTTGATTCTCCAGTCCAGAGAAGGCTATTAACAAGAAAAAGTAAGGTGGCAAAGAGCTTATTAAACTCAGTAATGCCCCCTAAATACTGTCTGTAGTTGGACAGACTGAGGTAGTTTTTATTTAATATTTAGGCAGTCTGCTACCTATTCTGGTATTTCTCCTTAGAATTATTCTTTTTTCACTGATGTAGCCATCTGCCTGGAAGAACCAAAAAAGGGGGTCAGAATGTCCTGACAAACTAGGTTATAAAATTAGCATTACTGCACTGCACTCAAAGTAGACTTGTCACATTTTTTTAACTAACCATAGTAAAATGAGATGTGGTTTGTAGTTAATTCATCATGAAGTAGGTATTTTAAAGCAACTGTCTTTTCTGTACAGCTCACATCACAAGCAATGTTTCATATATGGAAATGTCTTAGTTGCAAGTAGAAATTTCATTAATATATGGATATATCTATTTGCTCAAATATAAATATTTGCTCACATTTTTGAGTGCTTTGTAGTTCTCTGTTTCCTTTAATATATTCAATGGTGATTCTGCCACTTGAAACAAATTTAATTCCCATTGCCTGGGTCCTCAGAATCCAAGAGGAAACTAAAGCAGATACGACTGCACAGAAGGTGTGGGAGATGTTCCTGGTGATAAACTGGATGAACGTTAAGTCAGGGACTAAGCACTTCAAGAAAGGGCCAAAGCAATGCGGCCTTCAGCAGGGAACAAATCCCAACACCTTGGTTTGAGCAAGGCTTTTGTGCAAAATTTAGCTATGTAGGCTGAGGGCTGTAGGAAGTTCAGAGGGAATATGGGGCTTTTATATTTAGAGCTTAGGAGCTTGCTACTTCTTAGTTTACCTGTCTTTTTCTAAACATGATGTTCCTCCTGTAGCACATAATTAGAGCTTATGGATGAATAAGCATCTAACCCTTTGTGTTTAGCAGCAGCCGAAACAAAGAAAACAGGAACAAACAAGCCTTCCTTTCCCACAGCGATTTCCAGGTGCTAAGTGGAGGGCAAAGAGAGGCCATAACACTTTTTACCCGTTTAGCTAGAATAGCCTGTCTTCCTTACAGCGTGCTCTTCTCCCACCTAGGAAAGTCAGGCACCTCCTTTTTGCCTGTGAATACTGCCTTCACCCCCTGCACCATGCTCTGCATCTTTCAGGCACATGATGGAAACAACCCTATGAGCATCCCTCTATTTGCATAGTTACATTCAACCTGAGGAAACACACCGTATCCTTTTGACCACTGAAAGACAAGTTCTCCCTCACAAAGGTACGCCGCTGTGTGACAGTGCCCAAGTAGCGTAAGGCACAACTCCAGGAGTGTTCCTTTGCCGAGAGGCTCCCTAAGGAGCAGGGCGTGCAGCCAGCCCAGCCCCAGGGAAACACAAGGACTATCACTTTACTATCATTTTGGGAAGTTACTCCAAGCCAGGCGATGGCTGGCTGGCTCCACCGGTTGCCACATGCAGCTAGTGACATGGGAATGGGGACACATGGGGGCTCACAGAACATGCTCGAGGGAAGAACTTCTCTGGCAGAGACACTCCAACTGGTATAGCTCATGTAAGCATTCATCTGAACGGTGCTCTCATACTTCTGAATTTTGTTAAACTTCACAGCTTATGCAGCCTTGTTCTGTGAAGGGCCTTTTGAAAGTCCAGCCTAACTGTGCAGAGGATGTTTCTCATCTAGAACTTGAATCAAACACCAAATTCTGATGCACTAAAGAGCCATGTTGCTTTCAAATGGTTCTATGAAAGCTATGTTTATTAGTCTTCACCACATCAAAAAGTCAATTTTTAATATAAATTCAGTCAGTTCACCCCATACTGCTGTAAGGACCACTCATGTCTAATTTCAAGACAATTGCTAACGCCTTTTTAAGAGATTGAACATAGGTTACTACCCAACACTTTGGCAGGGTACCTGAATCTAAAGGAGTTTCTCCTTCTGTTAATTGCTTCTTTATCACTGGAGGTCTAGGTGAGTCATCAATCTCCTCCTAAATCTTCCCACTCTTTTTCTTCCCTTCCAAAGCACTTACCATCATTTTCTTTTTAGATTTTTCATTGCCTGCTTTTCAGCAAGAAAGACACAGCGAAGGAGGCAAATCTATTGCTCCATTACAAAAGGAAGATACAAAGCCACTGACTTCATGAAGTCACATCCATTCATTTCTTTAAATATCACATGTATTTTCATTTCACTACTAAGGTACAAAGGAATAATAAAACACAGCAGCTATTTTCGTAAGCTCTATAGTAAGTTCTACAGTGGGTCTTCACAAGATATTAATCCAAGAACATCCAGTACAGGAACTGGGACATAAGAAAAATGGCATGCCAAGACACTATCCAAAGGTATTTTTCTTAATGTTTAAGGCAGGAGAATAAAGGAGTTTAGAATCTGGGTTTGGATCTTATGTGCACTATAAAGTTTGATCAACAGAAATTACTTCTTGATTACATGGTTTTGCATTAATCTAAATGCAAATTAAATGTCAACTAGCTAAATCTTGTCCTTCTCTTGTATAGATAAAACGGCATCCTTTAGCAATGCCTGACACGTCCAGCTGGCATACAGACATTGGTCAGGGTGAATAAAGTAGAATTTGAGTGAGGAAATTCAAATTGAAGGAATCTAGAATAGGAAGCATAATTCCAGCCAGGATAAGCAATATAATACTACCCAATTTCTCAGTGCAAGCTTTGGGGACCAAAGGGGAAAAAAGAAAACCCAAACAATTTTCTGTGACTTAAAAAAAACCCAGACAACTATGTCCCTCAAGAAGTCAGAAGACTATGCAAATATACAAATAATAAAACATTAGAATATTAGAATCATCTGTTAGCTGGAATGTCAAGATATCTCAGCTAACATAAAAGATTAATATAGTAGATATTACTTTCACTACAAATAAAGAAAATATATAGATCCAGACACCTGAATAAATAAACTATACTCCAACATAAAAATATCCCTTGGGGGAAAAAAACACAAAAACAACAAAACAAAACCAAAACCTCCACACAAAACAAAACCCCAACAAACCAGGGTCTGCTTAGTGTTTTTCCTGGCTTTTAAAACTAAACTTTTACAGTATATGAGAGGGACGGTGTAAGCACTATCAAAACGAGTCCAGTCTTATGCTATGGTCAGGCAGGGGGATGATGAGTGATGTTCTTGGTCTGGGAGATCTCACTTTCCTTTGGCTTGGCAGCATGAGACAGTACAACTTTTTTCTTCCACTGAGAGTTATTTGTTGATTTGCAGACAGATGTTCCCTTGATCCTCAGAGACGGTCTTAATCAGAGTTTTCTAGTAGATATTCTTTGATCTATTCTCCGATATCTTTACAAATGACAGCTTTGTTTCTTCTGTCACATTAAGATATCACCCCTTGCCATTTTGCAATGAGCACCACTGGGGCAAATGCTGTAAACAGCTTGGCAGCAAATGGAGCAAGGTAACCTCAGCCACCTGGAGCATCTGCCTTCTCTGGATCTGTCACACCCTCAGGAGTGTCATATCAACAACCACCACCATTTTCTGCAATAAGCTAAGCATCATTCACTTCACACCTCCTATCTCGCACTATGCTGGCTTTGCCTCACCTTGAAATGAGAGGCTTTAGAAAGTATCTCATGCAAAGCCTTGCACCCACAGCTGCACAGCTGGTTTGTTTCCCAAAATAAACCTTGCTTCGTACTTTACAAAAGATCTTAGATAGAGAAAGGTAGGGAGTTTTGACATTTAGCTTACCATACTCACTGAAAAATCTTTCTCTGCTTTGCTTTTTGTTTGCTTTTTTTTTTTAAACCAGGTTCCTCAACTGAAATGTCTTTGATCACTACACACCTAAAGATCAACCCAGCTCAGGAATCAAAGAAATAGCACACAGAAATAAAATTCCCACATTTTTTTCTATCTTCAGGGTCCAAAGGAATACTGACTGTAGGGAGTTTTACCCAAAGGACTGCAGAAGACAGTATATTCCAGAAGCAGCAATTTAAGAGATGAATACACAAAGAAGCATGCAACTTCTTAGACAACAACTCCAGATACTGCCAACTATTATGAAACAAATCAGCTAAAGGTCTCCTCATTTTCATGACGTATACATGACATATCCAGCTTCAAGTATAAGCGCAGCAATATTTCATTGCACACCTGTGAAATCTATGACTGCAGTGAAGAATACGTATGTAACTAATGCAATACTGCAAGTGTTGATTTTTATTTTTTTTTCTACTCGCAATATAATTATTGGGATTCAAAGAACATTTCTCAGCCATGGTACATACTGAAAAATGACCTCTCACCCCAGTATCAGACAATCTTTTGTACACACAGCCCAAAACAACACAAAAAGATAACCCCAGTAATTATCACATCCTGATGCTTCACTGCCATGTCTTATCCTTGCTTCTGACTGTTTATAATCAGCAGGTAATTCTTTGACAGCATTCTATCATTCCGTGAGAAAACTCTTCTCCAGTGCTTTACAAAGACTTTAAATACACACACAGTTACCACAAAAACATTTACCTCTCTGAGCTCCAGCCTATGCAATGCCTTTCTAATCTATCAGAATCATACTCCCCATTCATTGTGTACCAGCTCAGACAGTAGCTTTCATGAGCCAGGGGAGCAAAGATGTGGTGCAACTGTTTTGAACCCCTTTTGGAGGCGATGCTCCACCACTGCCAAAAGCCTTCCTCTGCAGCTTTTGGAAAAATACCACGCTTTCCTTGACATACCCCTAGCTGGGAAACCACTGCTTCAAACCCTTCTGCTGTTTCCTGGTCATTGCCCAAAGTTGTAATTTGTACAGACAGATACTGTAACTAACTCCCTTAGCTGAAATTTTTGCCACCACTGGTCACCATCCCAGAGCTGTACAGAAGTTAGTGTGTATTTCTTCAGCCCATGCACAGGACTCTACCACATGCAGGCAGGTGTTCAAGGAATGCCTGCAATTTCTAGGCACTCAATCACCTGTTTACCCCTGCCTTTGATATCGTAGATTGTCCTGCCTATCTCATCTTCACCACTTCAAGAGTCGCAGTAGTGACTAGCATTCCACAAATACAGAATAATGGCAAACCCTGTCTACAAAACCAGCATTGACACCCCACTGACCTGTGGCTCATCCACAGAGAGAGAAAAGCAGCTCAAGGAAAGATGGTTTTGGTTTGTTTGGGTGTTTTTAACATTGCAAACACATGAGATGCAGAAAACATCACTGGATGGAAAACTAGGGCATTTGAGTCCATGCTGCCAACAACTCTGCGAGTACTGTGTTTGCGTTCCTCTCTGCACACCAAAATGTCTCTCAGAAGCCTTTAAGAGGGATCCACGCCAAGGAAGCACCTGGGCTTAAGCCAACAGTGTTACATACAGTTAAGGATGCATCTCTCCAGCTCAGCCGTCAGGCACGTACATGCTGGAACCATACAGCAGCGTCAGCAAAAATTCTAACAGAAAAAATTTCTAGCACAGGTATCACAACTGTGTTAAATATGATCACAAGTGGTAATGATCACAGAGATCATTGATTTCAGCCCTGGCCAGCTAAACACAAAACAAACAAACAAAAAATTGATTAGAAGATAGAACCAGATCCTAAACAGAAAATGACAACAATTCTGTAAGAAGCACCAAGCACATACTTAAAGAGACAGCATTATAAAGAATGGATGGAAGGAGGAATGACTTGACAGTATCGCTGGGTATCAATTTGCAGTTCACCTTCAAAAAGAAAAGGCAGCCCCACAACTGTTATGAAGATTCCTCATTTCAGGCAAAGCAACTGGCAAGAAGTAATTCTTCTTAGCAGCATATTGAATTATGTATTTGTACATAAGCCTTAAATATGTATTTTAATTTCACCTGAGTAAATTACCAACATAAATCCTACCCTTCTCAAATATCTCTGAATTTTTAATTAACCTAATATCATCATTTCAACCAGGCAGTCAGTAACATATGACTCATATTCGGAAGTAAACGCACCTGCTTTTCAACAACATTTCTAATTAGTGATTCATTTTTACCCTTTACATGATGTCGAAGCCAATTTGGGTCATACCGTTTTTAGCCGGCAATGAGTCCTTTCAGCTCGCAAATAACACACACGGAATTGCTGTGTTGTCGGTTTGAAGGACATTTTTAAACACACTGTGGCAAATAGAATACATTACCAAAACACATCATTTTACTTCTGATGTGCATCAGTTCACCATGAGCTTCCAACAGACAAGATTTTACCAGGAACATTTAAGCTTTGATTTGAAGTGATGTCCCACCATTTCACCATCTTTGGTCTATGGCATTGAGGGAGTGCTACCATATGTTAAATATAATGAAGTGCTTATTTCTGACATTACAGACAACAGGAAAAACAAACAAAGAAACAAACAAACATGGTTTCTGAATACTTAGGTGTCCCCTAAAAACATTGCAGCGAACTGCAGTGAGACTCTGAGGGAAGTCTTTACCGAACTGCCTCCTCTTCCCGACAGCACTACATCTTCAAGAAGTAAGCAGGTAAGCAAAGGGAAGCCTGCTTCAAAGGTGATTTATCACCTTTCTACTCTGAATATTTCGTTTCTCCAGGACACACACCTTCAGATGGCTGAAGCTGTTCTCACATAGATCTGATATGCACTTGGCCACTGAAATACGCATATGACATAAGGTATATCTGCTGAAGCTTTCAAATCCTCTAACTAAAATGTGACCACTTCTCATATGCAACGCCCTATTCATTCTCAAATCGGTTTGCACATCGGATTTCTCAAAGCTACCATCATTAGCTTGACTAATAGCACACTGGTAAATCCTATACATCTCCAAAGGAAAACAATAAACTTCCTTCTGCTTCAAGTCATATAGATTTTATACACAGAAGCTAGCTCCTTCTGACATCTATCTCTAAATTTCTTGATATAATGAGAGTACCGTGCCTGCCATGTTTCCTTTACTTGGTGTGCTAACTCATATTTTAAATCAAAACAATACAAAAGACATGAAAAACATCGGACTCAACAATGGTTATGTCATCCATTTATCAATTTTAAACCATCACTTCAACAGTTTAAAGTCTCTGTGTCCTAGTTATGAAAGTCCCTGTACAGCTATAAGAAAAAAAGATAGTTCTAAGATTCATGGGTGAATGAAACATAGGCAGTCGAGCTAAAAGCTGGCCTAAAGCCACTGGCTCCCCGGGCAGGCATGGCACCTTTGGGCAATGCAGGTACTGGGCTTGCAGTGCCATATTTTCACATATGTAGAACCCATTTCTGGTATCCTGCAACCCTCTGAATAATAGATGTTTTAGAAAGGAATGAGCAAACTATACACGGAAGAGGATCACTAGCAGGATTAGAGGCTGGGGAGTTATGGTAGGTTGGGCTCTAGGGCAGGTACTTCTTGTATTACTTCCCCATGTGTATTGCCAGTACTTACTGCCGAATGCCAGGAGGCTTAGGAGCTTATTTCTATTCAAAACAAATAACCGAAAGACTACAGCCAAAAAAAAAAAATGCACTACTCAAATTAATTCCAGATGATATGAAAATATTAACGGCCCAGTTCATTCCCAAATAATTAGAAACAATGCTGACAACTAGAAACTATGGGATTTTAGTATGCAGTGATTTGAGTACATCCATAAAAAGCTTTAGCAGTTTTCAGAAGCTACTCAAAGCAGATTTGTTGACAACTGGGTTTAAATTACTTTGTATTATAGTAGAACAGCCATGTATTAAACAGACACTGCTACACACGAATTTTTGAACAATCTCTGGGTAACAAGTGGTTCCAGTGATTTAACTTAACAGTTATTTCTTCGTTTTCTTTTTTTCTTCCTTAAAAAACTTCATCAATACTAGCTTCGTGCAACCTGCGTTAAACAATCCTCTTCATGTCTACCAGTAAAAGGCAAGTGCAAAAGGTTTATCAACAAACACACAACGCAAAAAACCTCTATCCTTGGGTTATTTAAGTGAAACACAACCTCAGTAAATACAGACCAAAACAAAATTCCAAATCCGCTGTATAAAGAATCTAATAAGGGTCCTCCATGGAATTCTGTAAGATCCCTTCCTTCTCATTTAAGGTAGACAAGGAACCAGAGCTTTGTGAAACAAACAGAAATGTAGGCCTATGAGGCTATCAGAAGCAAACCTTGAAATAGAAAAAAATCTGGGAAAAGGCAGAATCAAATCATCCCTAGTGAGATATATTTTAATAGGCTGTGATTCTACAAAAATTGGTGGCCTCAGTGACTTAGAAACAAATCATATCTTAAGAATTCAGTAAGTTTAAGTGAAAAGCAAGCATCCAAATTCTGGTCTAATTTGCACAACAGATTCAGAAAAAGCAGAAGGCGACCTTGCGTTTGCATCACAGAAGACAGGTGGAGCAAATATTTTTCATTTGCTGTCCCCTCTAATTAACTAAAAGTGTCCACTGGAAGCAAAATCATCCCTGACTGTCTAAAACCTTCCATGTTGAATTCAAGACTAGCTTTCAGTTAGGAAAAAGGCAGCTATGGAACAGTCATATCCTTAACGAAGAGAAAATATCAAGCAGAATGAATGAATGGAAAGTAATTATTTCTTGATCCAGCACATCATATTTCTCCTGACCAAAGAAGAAGGTGTGTTTCAGTAAAGCTTTACCTTTCTCACAATGACTTCCTGTGAATCCAGAAGGGCAGACGCATTTGTTAGGGGCTACACAAGTTCCACCATATCTGCACCCCTCTTCACAGAATGCTGAAAAATAAAAGGAATATGTGGGTACTACTTCATTTTTTGAAAATTTATTATACATTTTCAAGATACAAAAAAAAACATCTAAATACTAAGCAATTAACAGAATTCAACATATTAAAATTCAGTCCACCTGCAAACACTAAGAGAAGTAATGCACTGAAATGACATTAGGAAAAATCTCAGATTACACCATAGGCAAACCACCTCACCAATAAAAGATTAATAACCATCTGGAAGAAGGAGAGAGGGAAAAATACAATGTACAATTTTAATGGGGCCGATCTTCTTTCAATTATACCCAATGTAAGTATTACAATTACAATGCTCTGGTGATCCACAGAAAACAGGCTGGTCAGATTGGTGTTAACTACTTTGTTTCTCACTTCTATCAAATACACTTTATTGACATGTCTGTAACCACATAATATTTTCCTATTTTTTATTTTTTAAGTGTAAAGTACATTTTGTGGAATCAAGAAATGAAATAGGGTGAGCCTCGTGACTGAAAACAGAGAGGAAGGGATCAACCCCAAGATAATGCCTCTTACTGAGGTGCAATTCTTGACAGAGCAATACATGAGTGCTTTAGAAGTGCATTTGTCCAATAACTAGGATTTTAAACAAATTATGGGTCTCACATCTTTTCCTGTGAGCACCGTGTGGTGGTCCTCTCGCTTAGAGCAGGTTTAGCAGGAAGTCCACTAACTGTGCAAGAAGTATGCCTGCAGTTTAACGTTATTCTTTGTTCTTTCTGTTTGTTGTATTTGTACAAGGAGGGGAACGGAGTTCAGAAGAGGAAAGGAAACAGCAAGCATCAGGACATGATCTATTTTGTCCTGTTAACTCAAGTAAGACCTTTGCTAAGACTAAGAGCAGGCCCTACCCACAACGCACTCCCCACCCTCTCCTAGATATTTATTGAACTTCACAAGTTACTCAGTGGGTTTGACTGCACTTATGAGGGAAGTTACAATTAATATTTAAACAGCAGCTCTCTGCATCTAAGCTAATAACAGAATTGCAAAGTGTTTCCTGCAAGCTAAAATCACAGATGGAGTGTTGGCAAAGAGATGTTAGAAACGCTATGAAAAGGCTTAAAGTGCTAGATAACAGAAGAAACGTTTAAGATTTATTTTCCAATGCACTAAAAAGAAAAATAAAGCGAATAAAGGACTAAACATTAAAAAGAATCTTTTGCAATTGTTAACCACTTAGAGGCAAAAAAGCACACCATCCTCTCTCTTGACTGAATTGATAGCCGGATCTGCCTTACTCTAAACATATAATTCATAGCGTGCCATACTGTTTTATGGAGGATAATACGGGGAGAAGAATGCTAAAGTCGTTTAGAGAAGATGGTAGTAGAATATCATAAGCACTCCTGGGACTGGCGCAAGGCAGTGGTGTGGAGAAAGCATGGTTCTTGCCCAGTAACACTTCCTGCTCATCAATGCACACACTCCATATGGGAATCTTCTGAAATACATCTATTTTGAAACCAGTCAATTCCTACTGTATGGGAAAAAGAGAAATATGGTCTAAGAGTAGAAATTTGTGATTTTTTTTTTTTTACATATAAATATTTGTAGAAAAGTATAACTGTGCAGAAAGCTGAAAGTACTGGTATGAAATACAGCTGGAAAATATATAAAAAACATGATGAGACTCAAAAGATTCCCTCCTAGCTCTTGAAAGAATGTTTGCTCATTTCTAGTCTCGGCACTCTCAGAGAACGTGCAAGTTAAATTCTTCATCTACATTTTTTCTGGTTTGAAATGGAGAGTAAGCAGACTTTTGTGAAGTAGTAATACATTTCTGCATAACATCAAAAGAACTAGAATTTGTGGCAGAGCAGATATAAAGGGCAAAAAAAGGGAAAATCTTGGCAAAAAAAGCAAGTGGTTCATCCATATATATGCCACGTTGCACTGGGAAAGAACTACACAGGGCTCTTAAAATAAAAGTCATGAAGGGCATTAAAAAAAGAAAATATTTAGTGTCTATAACAATCATGCGTGTCCATTGAAAGCTGTTAGAGCTGATAGGGATAGGTAGGTAAGAGGGCTTCAGTTAGAGCTCTCACACACTTTCTTTGCCACCATAACTGATACTACCAACTTCCTGATGGGAAATGTGTGCTGCTTACAGTAAATCTTATTCCTAGGTCTGCTCAGTAAGGTGGTGCTTTCTTCTGTTCTCTTTTAAGATACTAACAGAGAAAGGCTGACGAGACGGGGCTGGTCAGGTAAAAGATTTTCCCATTAGTGCAAAAACTGTGTTATGTCAGGGCAGCAGCCAGGTCTTGACATCTACAGGGTACAGCCAAGCACGCTATTCACATCTGGGAGAGAAAGACTGGGATGCCTGCCATAGGTCAAAGCTCTCTCTCTCTCTCTTTCCATTCCTTCCTACACATCCCTATCAAAACACGGCTCTTGTATGCATATCCAAATGTGCTAGCGCTTACTTGTTGAGTATTTTGAAATTCCCCTATCCTTTAAGTGTCACATCTTAGCAACTTAAAAAACCCAGGATCTGTACAGGGACACCCTGAGGAATTGCTGTACTACAGGTTCCTGTACAAAGGGACTCTGTACTGCCCAGTGCACGAGGAGTCACCCAGGCACTAACTTGTTATAGGGGTGTCGGTGGGAGGATGGAGTTGGGGAAGAAGCTGGGCAATGGCTGCATAAGAAGAGAATTCAACTCTCCTTTTCAATTTTTGCAGCCGCTGAAAAGTCCTCTGCAATACAGACTAACTGGCTTGTCTTTGTTGCTCAGGCTTTGGTGGATTTGGGGGACGTGGTTCATTCTTATATTTTTATGCAAGAAAAGAAAACCCCAAGGAAGAGTGCCAGAATTATCCTGCTGTTCCCCAGATGGTTCTTCTACAAACCGTCTAATTCCTGCATTGTAGGCTTGCAGAAAGTGGGAACATCAAAACCACAAATCACAGAATGTAGTTACAAAATCAAAATGTTTGTCTAAAGGCAACTTGCCTTAACTGCTAGAAAAAGAGCTCACGGTATTACATACAGTACTGATAGCACTACTCTGAATTTTAAGTATGCTCAATACCTCTAATAATAGGAACTCAGTTTCAATTGCTAGCAATTTTACTAAACTTCACTTATTTGAACTATTTTCTCTAGTAGTTCTGCCTCTGGCTGAAGCCTTTTAGAACATTTTATGAAAATTCATTCATTTCCATCAACAAGGTTTTTTCCTTTACACCCTTAGCAGAAGAAATTAATTAAGGAAAATCATTACGTCACTTCTGTACCTATGCCTTATGGACAAGAGGACCCAACAGGGAGCAGCTCAGTGACTGAATAGTAAATCAACTGGAGTGCCCATGCTCTCATGAAACTACCTGCTTTGGTGCTTATGCTTTGTTATACGTCTTGTGGGCTGTAGGATCTAGACTTGCGCTGTGGTTTAGACCCTTCAAAATCAAAACTCTGTTTGAGGGGGGATGGGGACCCACCAGTACCACAGAACTAGCAGTTATAAACCTTGATTGCAGACTCCCTCCTACTCAAAGAAAGTTAACCCAAGAAAGATAAATGGTGGCTCGATTGTATTTTGCTAATGTATTCCCATAAATAGATCCTGTCTCTGAAATTATTTGCAGGCTGGCAACCTTGTTAAAAAGGAAAATGGTTACTGAATTCGCAATAAAGGTTTTACAAGAAAAAAAATAAGTAAAGATGCCATTAGGGTGAAGTCTACGAGGGTAAACCTCCTTAACAGTCTTAATTCAGTATTCTGTATGTAAAAGAAATGGAATCTATTGATTTCAGGAGGCTTCTGCCAAAGTGAACAGATCTCTGTAAGGCTAACAGATTTCTTCCTCTGAAATAAAAGCCTTTGTCATATAAAGACCTTTCCTAAATAGACATGATTTCTCTGCAGAGGAGGAGTTTTATTTTTGGTGCATGTCCTCCTTGATGATGGATCTGTAGAGAATGGGAACAACCAAAATTATAAATCTGCTGGATATGTCATTCTTGTGATGATGTTGGCAAGACAGGGGAGTCTCATTGTGGAGCTCCCCAAGGAGCAGCATGAACACACCCACAAACTTGGTACCATGCTCCTGGACTTGCACAAGCTGCACACCCATTGCCTACGTATTTATGGGGTACAATTTCTTTTCCCCAGTCCTGTTAAACAGAGTTATCTTCTACCTTGAGCGCAAGGAGTGGAATCTGTCTGACATTTTTGTAAATTCCTTTTGTTCTTCCCTAGATCTAGGCTGTGATGCACAAGAGAGCCAGTGTGAGGCAGGCATGCCAACAGTAGCTTCAAATATTTTGTACTGTTACTGAAAACTGTAGTCTCTTTTTAGCCCCTCTGCTTACAAGACTCAGGGAAAGCTGGACAGTTTGGGTTCCAGCCTCCTTTCCCACAGAGCTAAAGGAATTGTCTTGATTATTCTCATTTTTTGTATGGTAGCACAGTACAAAACTTCACTGTGCTACTACAGGAAAGCAGGTACTGCAGCATGGAACCCTCATGTTGAGCAAATATCTCTTAGTTCCAAGTGTAACACAGTAATTATTATAAAAATATTTATAAATATATAAACATATTTTTATTAAAAAAAACACAAATAAAACAAAAACAAGTCATTATCCTACAAATTTAAAGGAACATTACTTGGCTATGAAGATATACAAAATAAAATCCCAAATAAATCAGAGATATATTAAATATTATTTCTTGATATACACAAAAATTATTTTTTTCTATAAAGTTATAATAAAACATCATAATATTAATATTACTGATGCATTTGTATTTTATAAAATTTCATACATTGAGATACATTTATTAAATGCACCTTTTAATAGGCCAATTTCTCGATGTTGCCCTGGTACAGCATAATCCCCACTTCTCAAATTCTGAGAATTTGAACTCAGAAGCAACTGATTAGAATTCTACCAAGTGGATAATCCCTGTCTCCTCTTCATCTCAACACCACCAGTAAGTAACAAACACCGATGTTTTAAGTAAACAAATTGTACAGATGTTCTAAGTAGCTGACCTCTTCAACTTGACAGCTCAAAGAGGTGGAAAAGGTTTAAAAGTGAGTGCCTTAGCAGTGGGTACTTTTAGCTTCTTCCACTGCTTCTCTCTCCCTCGTGATTTTCTCTGTTTCTTCTTTAGTCAAGGAAAAAAAAAAGTGTTGAAAAAAATCGTTCCATTAGTACCAAAAGGAACACCACTGCAGAAAAAGATAAAATGTACCATAGCTTGTATAAAAGGAAAGAATATAGCAATACCAAATATGCAAACTCCTGCCCCCCACATCAGAGGGAAGAGCAGCTCTTAATTAAAGAAAGCAAACACGGTTTTGGTCAACAGGGTATACTGTATGTGTTTATATGGGCCAAAACCACACCTCCTCCTGTATTATGTCAGGTTTATCACAGATAAAGCCAACCACCAGCTTGTTTCCATAAGCTAGGTACTCCCACAGCTTGTCAAGACAACTGCAGTGCAGAGTAGCCATTAGCCTAGTTTGCAGCGGCAATTGCGACACGGCTCAAGGTGAGACCATGTCCTTCAGACAGCATAAAAGGTAGCAGCGATATAGTAACCTGCAGCTTTTCTGCATTTTGGCCCAAAGTACTGGGAGCTCACATTCACCCCAAACTAGCTGGTAGCTGGTCTCATGTGCACGCATCAGCTTCAGTGGATGTTAAATACCGACAGCAAAGAGCGTAAATTGTACTTTATGATCCAACATAGCAGCAGGTATACTGACAATATTGCCCTACATTTAAACCTACAGCAGTTTTCTAGAAGACTGGAATTCAAAGGGACTTCAGCCTGGCACCTTCACTTGCTCAAAGATTATGTACTGGCCCAGACAGCTAGGGGAAAAAAAAAAAAGGTGAGCAAATCCATCCTTTACAAGTGCTCACCACAGGCACTTTGCTCTGTGCTGTGTTCCCTACCCGAAATGCAAACCACAGCTCCTCCTGGTCGCTGCCTCGGCAAGCACCGTCCTCTCTTGACACCATCTTTGATCACCTTGTAAATCAGCAGGTGTCTGGGACCGCTCCAGCGGGCAGCACAAGAGGGGAAGTCCTACTGGCTTCTCTCGTACTTTTGAAATGCCTTTTTACTGATTTATTTTCAACAGGTTGGTCAGTAAAATGACCATAAAGTCCACTGGTATTCGGCCAGACTCAAAGACTATATGCATGTCAAGTGAAAAAAGGGACATTCAGGAAAGGCAAGGAAGGGGTCAGGCACAGACCGCCTGGGTAAACAAAAATGTGCAGCTCTGGAAAAGAGATGGGCTAGCGGAACTATACAAGCAATTTGATAATCAATTGAGGGAAAGACCACAATTTCATTAGCTGATTGAATTTACTTGGCCAAGTACGCACAAGGTCGCAGCTGATAACAATCCTACTATGCAAGCCAAATACCAGAATAATCAGATGATACCAGTTGCGGAGGCGGGTTTAGAGGACAGCTGAGAGAGCGAGGAGAAAGCACACAAACAAAATGAGGGTGCAGCAGAGGTTCTGCTCTTTTTGTCTGTACTCGAGTGTGACACTATCATCTATAAAAGTACAAAACTCTTCTTGGTTCAGTGAACTATATCCATTGGATACAGGGTGCGACTTATTTAACACAAAGTCTGCCAAATGCCACTGGAGTCCTTTTACAGCTGGCTGGAGTCAGAGAAGGACAAATCTGGCAGGAATAAACTTTGGGCAAAAGAACTGTCCTGGAAAATTTTCATCCCACGTGTTGGAGCAGGAAGGGGCGCACGGGCCAGTCTGGCAATCAGGATGTGAACACATCTGAAACTGGAAGACAAATCCTTAGCTGGGCACTTCATCACCTTTGTGAGTGGTTTCCAACCTAATTTATGCTTCAGATTTTATGTGTGGTATGTATGAGGGTTAGTTCAATTCAGGAAGAGCCTATAAATCTCAGGTCTTCTAAGAGTGGATTGTAAAGTTATTATTTGTGATTTATATTTCTAGAGATTTCGCATATAAATGTACTTTACAAACATAATTAGCATAATGGCTGCCTAGCGTGGTCGAATTTCCAAATCCTGGTAGTACAAAACTACTACTTAGAGCTAAGCCTGAACAAAGATCAATGAACTCAGAATTAAGGTTTGAAGATGGGAGTTTTTTCAAAGCACTCCAAAAAGCATGAAGGAATTCTTTCAAATTTGGGAGGCAACACACAGTGAGAGCAAAGAAGGAAAAAAGGCAAAACAGAAAGGTACCTGGAAGGATTATAAAGAATAATGCATATATCAGGAAGAAGTTATGTATCCAATTATATTGGATACAAGAATACATACATACTGTGAGTTTGCATATGTGTGTATATGTATTTGCATACCACATAGTATTTATCAAAGTGGTGAACTATTATTGCAGAGTTTGTCACTGGGCTATTTTAGCTGATGTAGCAGTGAATCTTTTCCAGTACCCAGTGCTCTGTCACACAGTCCTTGCAAAATTAAGATTAAGGTGAATTTGGAAGGCTGAGCATATCTCAGAAGGCACTGAACTCTTAGCAGTGGGCCCTTTCTCTTTGCTGTTATATGATGTTAAATGCTCTTGGTGCTTGGTGTTTTGCTTGACTGATGTGCAATCAAGTTGTGGCCATTTGTACCTAAGAAGCAGACCGTTCATGTGGGTGCTTTCAGGGTCGGCTCAAGTGCTGTTTGGCTGGAGATGCTGGATTTTTTTTGAAAAATGAAACATCATTACCTTAAAATTAGTACAATGAATCACAGTGATAAATAGTAATACTTTCCTTTGTATTACCCCAATAACAGAATTTACTTTTGAACGTGTAAGTTATCCACCATGATTAATGCATTTTCACCTAAAATCTTTTCTAATGAACAAACAAGCTATATTTTATTAAATGAATTCAGAAAGCGTACCAAATGGGCACAATCTGGCCATTCTACTTTATTGGTAAAAAGACATATATGAAACACATTGATGTCAAGCTTATTTTATGGCTCTGAGGACAGATATGTGACAATTTTCTAAAAATGTATATGAAAAAGATCAATAGAAGCAGTAAAAGACAAAAGTAATATAATAAAATTTGTCCTGGGATGTAGTACATTTTTAAAAGCCTCTCTCACACCCCCAGATGATTCTGTGCTAAATAAATATTCTTGTTGCTGTTTTACTGCCCTGCTTCCTCAAGGCTAGACTCTTCAATATTTTCAGTGTACCATTTTAAGTCAACTGCAGCTGTCTGTCTAGTGAGCTAATACTAAGCATGACAAAATAGGGCAGAACACTTCTTCCACGAACCAACTGAATATCACCTTTTGAAATTCAAGTCAACAGTTAAAACTAGAAAACCAAACGGAAATTTACTTTGAGAAATGACATGACATATCAAATTATTGGAGTTTTTCGTCACACCAATGTGCTTATTATACTCCCATTTTCTTTTTTTTTTTTTTTAACAAATCGGTATAGAATAATTTATATTTACAAACGTAACACAAATTATAATTTTATATGTTTACATTAAAAGTTCAGTGGAGTTATCAAAACAAATCAGACAGAAGAACACTTTACTAAAAACTGCAATCATTACAGAGCAAAAAAGAGAGGATGTGAAACTTCTGACCTGCTTCCACTTTGGCTGTGATACTGTGGCTCACAGTTTCTTTAGAAATTAGTTATGCTTAATCAATCTTAATTTAAGGATAAAAAAACATGTTCCAGAAGCACAATAGAAACATCTTCCCCTGCCTGATCTATTATCACAACTTTAGAAAGACCTTGATTCAAATCCCATTGAACTCATTGAAAAAAAACTGAATTCAATAAACAGTGGATGCGATCTTTGGTCTGTTTGATCTTAGTACAGTATATGGAAAATTCAGACAAGATAAAAATAGTTTTCTACCTGTGTGTGTTTTATGGTTCTCTGATCTTAGCCTTCCAGTCCATACAAATGCACTCCAGCCACATTCAGCACAAGACTAGCTGGATTCTACCCTAATGTAACAGGTATATAGTCTTTAAATTCACTCTTCTTCCTTTATCCGGTAGCACTGATAGGCACCTTCGCCAATAAAACACAAGTCTATTTACCTGTAAGAAACATTCTGTCTCCGTGTGAAAGATTTACTGTATATTGCTTAACGAAAAGCTACCTAGCACCCTCAAATAATCATATGTTATTAAAAACACTGGAATGTTGAATAAGCTGTAACAATAATATGTCTAACATATCAATAAAACACTATTTTATGGTAATTCTCTGTATGAGGAACACTATCTTTTGAAACTGTAAAGGAACTTGAGAGAGCACTTTTAATTGTGGCTGGAAGTGAGCATGTTGCCTGGGTGCAATCATAGCCTCTAGAGCGTTACATTCAGTGGTATTATTTTTGAAGGTTGCTATTATCTTATTGCAAGCATAGCAATTGGAACTGAAAACAAATACCTGTTTTGATACCTGCATAAAACATGCAATAGTAAATCAAGGAATTAGTGATAGCATCTAGCTATCTGCAGGTGACATTACCAGGAGGGAGAAGAATTAAAAAGAAAATAAAATGGCAATGGGTTTTTCTGGTCTGGATCAAGGATGTGTAAAGACAAATAACTTATAAAGACATTACGAGACCTTAAGCAGCATACCTTTAAAAACAAGCGCACTAAAATTTAGGTGTTCCCTCTCATTGTCTTAATATTATACTTCTGGTATGCTGCAAGTAACAGCTACACTGGTAGCTCTGAAAACATTTTCTAAGGGGCTTTTACATCGTCTTTTATATCTCACTCATTCTGCCAAGACACGCCACCCAAAATAAAATGCCTTTTTCAAAGCACAATTGCATTCTATTGACCAACACCAGAAGGATGGCAATTGTCAGTTCCAGACATCAAAGTCCTCCGACTACACAACACGAAGGACTTCAGTAGGTGAAGCTTTCGGAGCTCACCCACAATACCCATCCAGCCTTTATTCTTTATCAAGAAAGATGCCATGTTAGATATAGACGTTTCCCCATTAAGGAACAGAATTAAGAGTTAATCTCAATTTACAGAATCTAGCTTACCTTGCAGTCTCTAAAGAGATAAAGGTTTGAATTCACTAAAGACACTGCCAAGAAGGCAATCAAGAGATGAAAAGCCCTGTATCCTATCAGCAATGCCCCTGGGCATTCGGTCTCATTCAAATCAGGTTTATATAAGGAAAAGAAAGAATAACAAAGAACGTGATGAAGGGGAGGTTGGAGAGGTGGCATAAGAGAGATTCAAACACACTGCTAAAGCATACCACACTGAATAATGGATTCTCTTAGGTCTGGATAACTTTTGCACTCTTCTACACTTCTGATCTTTGCATTTTTTGTTGGATTAAAAAGAGAATGCAAATAACTATTAATAGGACACAATTAATCTCAGTGCTTATCTGCATTTTAAATCGGAAAGTTTTTCAGTAGCTAAAATATTATCACAAAAGCAGAGTTTTCTCAAAAAAAAAAAAAATGTAGATTTTTAGCAATTATTTTAATTTTCCCAGTAGCAAAAGACATGCTCATCTCAACATCTGGGTTTTCCTAAAATAATCTCACCAAATAAATTTTATCCTGAAGTGCAGAGATCATCCAGAAGATAAGAGAATAAACTTAAATATTTTTACTTCTCTGAAAGAGCCACCAGATTTTTCAATAGGGAAAAAAAAAAAACGACTGAAAAGTGATATTGTTCTCACCATTACATAGAAATTTCAGTCTAAAGGCAGAGATTGCTTTTGCTCAAGCTGGTGTGACAGCAGGTGTGATACACATCACCATCAGCCTTATGATCGTCATAATACGTTGCTTTTACATAAATCCTTTCATCTCAAGCTTTTACACATTATGAACAATTAAGCCTTACAACCCCCCAGCGAGGAAGACGCATTAAGAACCTGAACCTGCCAGGCACTTTTTCAGAACAGAGTTAACTACAGAACTATAATTTAATAAAGTACGCGTTTAACAAGTAAGAGCAGAAAAGCAAATGTAATCTTTGTGTGTATAATCTCTGCTGGAGCCAAGGGCATTTTAGAAACCCAAGGGGCACACTCTCTGCTAGTGTCAATTAGTAAATCTATATCAATTTACACAGTGACTAAGAATTTACCTCCTAAATTCTTAAGCGACGAGACTCTAAGGAGTACAACTTTGTCACGATTTATAAGACCATACTGCTGACTTGTGTCCTTATGCATACGTATAATCACACAAACATTTTAGCTAATATCTAGAAGGTGGGCACATTGCCACCTGTTCCCTCTCTCTTCTAGTTTTCTATAGAGAACTCACTGGGTAGTAACAGGTAGGGCAATGGTAAAGGGAAAGGAAGACGAAGTATAGATCCTCAGTTGCTTCTTACAGAGCAATGCCGCTGTGGTCACAAATCTAACTTTGATGATTCTGCGTCAGCGCGCTCTGTATTTTGTCGTATGGGCCCCATCACAACGTCTTGTGCTTCAAGAAATCAAAGTAATGAAAAATCTCTACAACTGGCTTGAGCGTGCCTTAAAGGTGCTGGAACTTTTCGAAAGTGCAGTACTTAAGGCTTGGTGCGTTTGGGCAAAATTTTCTTCCCTGATGCATGCAAAACATTCCAGATAGCGTTTGTTTGCTTCACAACCTGATAATAGCGCTTCAGTAGCGCCACAGAGCATATGCCGTATAGATTTTTTTAGTACTTTAGATTCATTTAGAATGATAAGGTTCAACATAAATGCGAAACATCCTTCTTATGCTTTAGTCTGCTAACGGTACACAGCATATTCTTAATGTAGAAGAAATAAAGCTCCATAAATGGCAGCTGTAATCTTCCCATCAAGTACAGTGCGTGTTCCTAATGGAATATGTTTTCAAAACAGATTTCCAATACCACTTTCTTATGATATCATTTTACAATGTTTAGTTTGCAAAAATTGACTACAGGAATACTTGCTATATTGCTTGGCAATTCAACATTTAATTTTATGGTGCATAGAAATGCATTTCTCTTAACAGATGTATCAGTTCCCTGATATCATGACTAAACTGCTTCATACACATTAAACGCTGTGTGGGGAACTTGCAAAACTATGGTGTTTATTTTTGTTGTTGTAGCACACACTTCTACTTGCTCATAACATCATGCTTCCCAGAATAACAAATAACTTTGCCTGCTCTTAGCAGACTTGATCATGTGCATACCATATATATTCTTACACACAATAAGTGGTTATGCACAAAAAATGTCCCAGCTACACATCCTAAGCCACATAGGAATTACAAGAGTGTTTGCAGGCAAGAAATTACTAAAAAGTAAATAAAAGGTAATATTAAAAAATTTTCCACAAAATGAAATTCAGTCTTTGGCTTGGGACATCTTAGCCTCCTTCCCAAGTGTGGGTTAAATATCCCATTTAATCAGATCCTGACAAAAAAAAAAAAAAAAAAAATTTTACTCTATCTTGGAAAATTTTAGAATAGAGAACACATAATTTATCACAATATTCCCTGACTAAATTCTGGAAAAACCATGTGCGTATGTTTCATAGTTCTTTGAGATGAATGGCTCTGGGGATCCACCACAGCCACATAGCAGTCGTACCACTGCGCAGTCCCTGGCAGACATCACACTAACAATAAGGCTTAAGAACTGATCTGGAAGAAGACAAAGTCACGACTATACGACCTAATTTGTGGAAATTCTTTCCTACATAAGTTGTGACATGCAAGAAGGTAAGATTCACTTAATTGTTAGCTTTTCCAGCTGCCTGCTCTGACTGGCTTCTCCAAAGGAGAGCGAGGCTGCTTTGAAAACAGTTACTCTTTCTGCACATACATGTTTCTGTTCTCAGTACCCCTCATACTGAGAGTTTCTGCAATCCAGTAACAGCAGCTCTGGCAGATGATGAGCTCCTGACTTTATAAAACAGAAGCAGATCTTAACTCCCTCACATCATGCCCTTCAACGCAGCTTACTGGAGCTCCGATAGGTTTCACTGAAATCTTTGTTGTAAAAATAGTTTCAGAAAAAAATATTCTTTGAATCTACAAGTACTATCTTAAAAGAAGCAGCAAATGAGCGCCACAAAGCACGTGGTTTTTGAAAGAAGTCACAAATAGTAGGAGTGACTTCTGTGAGAATTAACTCATTTAAAATACTGGGGTTCAAGCATCCACAGACAACTACAGAGGGAATATGTGAAGATTGAAAGAAAATTATTAGATTTATGCATTGATGCAAAGGCATCTTCAAATATTTCAACACTGTGAGCAATCAGCATCTGGACTAGAAAGGAAACTACTTCAGATCATGTTTATTTTATCTATCCAGTGTAAATGATGCTAAAGGAGAACGTACTTTGCATTGCGATGGCGCAATATTTTGGTATTCACGTCCATATTAAAATGTCTCTCCTTAGGTATGATGAACTACAGCAATGCTACACCATGATTCATTAAATCATCATGAACATAATACACCATAGTATATTCTCTCATGTAATACCTAGTCTTCCTGTATTTCACTGGAAATCAGTGTAGCTGAAGCATAATTCTAACAGACAGTTCGCTTAACACTCAAGCCAAGAATGAGGTATAGATGTGTAGCATGGAGACATGTATCAGACACAACAGTTTTGTTTATTTTTAAGACATTCATGTTTCCAGTCACACATGTGCTAAGCTGAAAATGTACCTAGTAATGCCAGGTAGAAAATAAAATCAAAGCAGCAGCACCACAAGTACTTAGATATTCTACTGCCTCACTAATACTAACTCCAGTAGAGTAACGAAACCTTTGGAAATTGCTTCATCTCCATTCAAGTGAAAATAAAAGTCCCGAAATCTTAAACTTTGAATGTTCTCACACAATTGGCTGAGTACAGAAGTTGTTTCTGTTTAAAGACACTTTTTGAGTCAAATAAGGTTTGACCTTTTAAAAAAAAGTATGGTTTCACTGAGCAGCAGTCAAGTGGTCATCTCTAACATACACTGACAAAACAAGTCAAATTGTAGGGAAAAGATGCTCTCTGAACAGCTTTGTGAAACTTGATGCACACTATTGTTGTGTTGTTACTGTTTTCTTTTTTTTTTCCGCAAAAAACTCTCAGTAAAATTACTAGCTGTGTTCTACACGATGAATAATACTGCATAGCAAAAGGAAATAAATCTCTTACAGTGTATATGTGGACTTCATGATCCTAAAGGTCTTTTCCAACCTAAATGATTCTATGATTCTATATCATCAGTCATTAATAGCAACCAAATATTATTGCTGCTGGATAATATCAGAATAACGGTGTCCTGTTGTTACGTAAACAGAAACGTTTAAATAAAAAATATACACTGGGCAGAAAGCAAGCTTCTGGTTAAAATGAGTATCATTCCTGTACGCACTACAGCTGACACGTCAAGATTTCAAGAGCTGACACATTGTTATGAAGCCAGGGTTCTGGCAATCGTACAGGCACCAAACGGGCTTAAGGAAAGTAATGGACAACAGCCCCCAACCTTTACAGAGAGAAACCTACTGCAGAGGAGTGCAGAGTCTGATGGGTTTGTGGTTTCCCTCTTCGGAAAGGCAACCCAGAGTCTGAAGTCATCTATTTATCCACAGAATAGTTAGTGTCAGCAACAGGGCAAGATTCCTCAGACTGCCATGCCCGTAGACTATTACATCTATCTGAAATAAACCTTTTAAATTGTGGTCTATATGGCATGTTAGCCAGCACAGTAATTCTCAAGCTTTAGGGGGTTAGCAGAACACCAAAAACTGTAGGGTAAGATAAAGACAGTGTATTTCTTACGGTGAAGTATCAGATAGCAAAATCCCAGTATTATTTGTATTTCCATTTAAAAGCTCTGCTTTTTCAGGATCCACAACCACATTTACATAATTGACCAGTATCAGGGCATTTAAATACACATTTAAGACATTAAGAAGCTGAACAAAGATACTTAAGGGAAAATTGATTTTTGTTGTTTCCAAAAGCAGCATGAAGGAGTAAAACACTTCTATATCAGTTAGATACTCAAGGGAATACAGCCTAGGTGGTTCACCTATTGCTTTGTATTTTGTTATTGTTGAATAAATCAACAAATCCAGCATCACAATACAATTTTTACAGTGACTTATATCTACCTTTATCTGTATTGTGCCACTGAGAAGGCACTTCAGTGAAATGGGAATGTTTCTCAGAGCTGCATATGAAGTTTGGTGAAGCAAATGAGATTACAAGACTCACCATGTGCAAACTTGTAAGTAATCTGCGTCAAACTAAAAATGTTGTGACAGACCAGAAGCAAGACAAATAAACAAGGTATCCCATGGGAACAATGAACACTCAAAACATCCAGGCAAAATGTGATACTATTCACTCATGAAAAAGCAAGAGATCACAGTGCAATAACACGAAATAACAACCTTAAAATAATTTTGCAGCGAAGATAAATAGAGGTAGTTTCTCCAAGTTGAATCATCTTAACCATATTCTCTGGCAGACAAAATTCACACACTGCACCTTGGTACTTCAGTAATGTATATATCCCAAGTAAAACTGTAGCAAGCATTGCTTTACACTAATAACTACAATTCGATGCTGCCAATACTTCTGAGCAGAGGGCAAGAACAGCTGGTATTACGACCTGAAACTATACTAGATATACCCTATTGTATTTGAAAAGTGTTGTAATAAAATTCATGTCTTACATTTGCTTTTTATAGCAAACACTTCTCTAAAACAAAAATGAAACTCAAAAATTTTAAACAACTTGGACCCCCTTTTATCGCATCCAGTAGGCCACAGAGATCCAATGAAGCTGAAATCTAACATAATTAGCATTTTGATTATGCATCAGGTAAGATCATGCAGCTCAGGTCTGGAGAGGCTGCCTTCTCTACTGCCCTAAGCCCTGGGTGTTTTAATCTCCAAGAAGAAAATGTAAAGATGCTTACTGATAAAAGGGAAGCTGAATGTGATCTCAAATGATTTATAACAGCACTGCCATCACATCAGGAAGTCTTTACAAATCCTTACAGTTTTGAAGAGGTCTCTTTGTTTTTTTCTTTTATCTTTTTTGCTGAACATTCTGTGGCTCCACCTCTATTATTAACTTGTGTGTATTCTTGTTAAGTACAGTCTTCATGAGAATATGCCTATTGGGGGAGAAAAAAATCCTAAAGCCAAGATGTCGCTAGAATTGGTTTGGTAAGTCATTGGAGTGAGAAAATAGATCCACTGGACAGTTATCCAACATGGAATTTTTGTTTCCACTTGGCCAGCCTCTGAGATTTGCCACTTGGGCTAATCAGAGCCTTTGGAGGAACTCCAGATTCTTTAATACACTGAAAATCCATCCTGTTGTTTCTCTTGTTTTAAACAGGCAGAGGCAAATATCGCATTATCACGAAGTGCACTAATTGATCCAAATGCAGTGTAAACTAAATTAATGGGGCTGGAAATGCTGGAAAAATTAAACACAGCGTTCTTAATAAAGCTGAAAATAGCTTAATAAAGCTGAAAACAGGATCCAAGCATCCTAAGGCATGTTTATTTCTGTTTAAATAGATGTCTTCCTGCAGACTGTTATCAGCTCAGCAGGAGCCTTACAAGAGAGGCATTTTTCTCATTCCGTGCATTTCAAGTTAGGTTTCTATGAAGTTCAGCCTGCCTGTAAAAGCTGCTGCCAATCCCTACAAAACCATAACTGTGGCAAAGTAATGCTAATATCCTGAGAGCAAGTTAGCTGCAATACTGAGCTGCAAATTCAATCTAAACCTTTATCTCAAAAATGGAAGTTTGCTGACCCATCTTCCAGATAGCAAGTTACAGCACACAAAAAGAAGAACGCACCTAAAGGAACAAGAAGGAATCAATCCTCATTAGAAAGATTTTCCTTTATATAAATGGATTGTGGAAGGCCTTGGCTGGCAGCAAGGCACTGATTCTGCCTTTCTTCTCTCTTGCTGAAAAGGGCCCATCAGCATCGGCAGGTGCCACAACGGATGGGGCTGAATAGAGCTCCTCTTGGTAAGGACGCTCCAAATGAGATGTGAGAGGACAAAGCACCCCAGACCCAAGTGAGAAATGGCCAAGGGGTCTCTTTGAGTAGCATTTTGAATACAAGCTCTTGAGCTATTTCTGAAGAGAAGGAATGCCAGCTGGGCTTCCAGATGAGTGAGAATCTCCAGCAGGAAACTTGGAGCTTTGCTCAAACTCCGTGCAAGAGAAGGGATTGATGTATTGTATTTCTCTTTTCCAAAAGTTTCAGAAAGTAACACAAAGCAGAAAGGAGGAGGGGAAGAAGAAAGCAAATGAAACAAAAAAAGTTGGGATGTGTGAAAGCGCGTAACAAGTAAGAAACTGAAAACACACAGAGAAAAAACAGAGCACCCCTAGATGCTTTAAATCGGATTGGCAGCCAGTCACCAGATAAATGAATACTGTTGGTTACACAGGAGTTCTGGCCACAACTTTTAATATTGAAATTTTAAAAATCAGAGAGAAGTGCCTGCTGATTTTGAAAGGCAGAAGAATCCCAAACAGGGAAGAACTAACCTGCAACAGCTAAAACCGTACAGAAATCAAAATACACCGCATCCTTATGCACATGGTGCGCAGAAGAATAAAACACGTCTGAAAGCAAACGTTCTTTATTATGACTAAAAGGTGACCAGAACAGATATAAAACAATAGTCCTGACTCTGTTTAGCATTATAATTCTCAACTGTACAGCTTTTGAAAGGATTTTACCTGTAAAATTAAGGGTACAGATACGGTCCCGCTACTTCTAGCACTTAGAAAACTGATCATTCACTCTAGTGATTACAGCTCTTCAAGACATTTTGTAGCAAAGACGTTACATCTATCTGAACTTCATAAACTGTCAGTGCAGATGCACTACAAGTAACTGAAAGAGAGCATTCTGCAGGTCTGGTGAGAATAAGAAATATCAGCTCCAATGACTGAAATCCCAATGACTGCTCTCGCAAATAAACATCTGAGTTGGCAGATCTGTCTAAGGCATAAGGCTTTTGAGTCCAGAAGGCTACTGCATGCTGTTGTCTTCCCCATTTATGCCACTGGCACATCCCCAACACAGATACAGTACTGTTCAGTCACAGCTTGGCCTTTTGCACATTTAATGATGGCCACAGATGTAAGGGGTGGCAATTTGAGTGGTACAGTCCTGTGATAAAGCTAACATCACATATTTCTAATATGCATCATAGCTTTTTCCCCAAAGCCTACTGCAGCTTTCCTAAGTACACGTATCACTGATGGACAAAATTTAAGCTCTAAATTAAGTTTCAAGTGAGATATGAACAATAAAATATTTAAGTTGAAAGGAGAAAGGCTAAATATTATCTACAGGAATCTACAGTCCAGCTTACTGTCTCCTAGAAGAGCTGAGAAAACAAAAAAATCACTAGCCATTAGAGAAGAATCTTTAGAAGTGAGAAAAAAAGGCTTGCACAGAAACTTGCTTGTTAGGTACTTTTAAGGTCATGTCTAGACTAGCCTTGCCTGCCTGCCACAGCACGTAACACATACCCGTCGGTAACTAGGAGGCCACCTTGCACATGAAGTGATCTGTCCACAGGCAACCCTGTGGATAGGTGAGTGGGCACAGAGTGTGACACCTTGGACTGTGTTCAGAGGCTGTCTTCTCAATGTCAAAATACATAAGCCTCAGAAGAATTAAACTGAGGAATTAAACAGAAGAAAATTCTCTTAGTACTGGATAATATGAAATGGCCCCTAAAATACTGAAACAAACAAAAATACCTTACAGCAAGATGAACTTTAATGAAGCTGAGCAAAAGGCTCAGTGAGAGTAGAGCAGAGTACAAACTGGTACAGATCTAGGCTGGTATTCTGATAAAACCTTTTAAAAGTAGCAAAGCAGTCACAAATCACGGCTCAACTTGTTCTAACTACTCTTGGTCTATCTGTCCTCAGAACCTCTTCTGCTGCTTCCACTCTGATCTTACTTCAATAGGTAGGTCTTTCTAATAGGGACTATCCTCATTTAAAGGAGGATTTCCTTTCCTCCAGGACACAGTTGCTGCCTGAACAAGTCAATCATTCACTGTCAGGAGAAGCATGAACTAAAAGCCTGGCTGCAGCAGCGAATCCAAACCTGGAAGATGTAGGAGCTGAAAAGAGGCTGAAAGAATATCTGTGGGACATTCATTAACTAAAGAAATTTCAACAAATTTAGAGCACGCCATCTTGTTGGTGTTTCCATCGAGGTTATCAGCTGCTATGAAAATGAGAAGAGTAACTGAGAAGTAGCCAGAGCACTGACGAAATGCTTCAGTTCCTCTCCAAGATTAAAATATCCAGTACAGGCATCATCTCCCCAGCAGAAGTTTTCAATCTTGGTATTGACCAAGACAATCAACAAGCATATTAAAAAGGGTCTTCAAAAATGGAATATTTTTTTTTTCCAAGGGTCCTACTGATTTGGTGCTCTGAAGTCTTTTAGGCAGCTACATTTTCTTTACCAAAAATAGTACAGAAAGTACACAGAAGGCTTCAGAAACAGTCGGATGTACATAAAGCTTCATGTTACTGCCACGGAATGGAAGTGGAATGAAGGACAGTATAATCACTGCGAGTCTTAATATTTTTGCAGGGCACCCTTACTGAACAGGTGTCTGAAGAACTTCTACATTTCTACAGTTAGTCTAGCCTTGATTACATTTGAATCTTTTGAGAAAATGACACCTGTAAATTTAAGAAGCTAATGGTGTACAGGCAATGGCCAGGATTTGCTGTTTCCCATATGCGATCCCCCACACAAAGGTGCACCCGCACTAAGATCTACACTGCCTTGTTCATTTGGTATCACAAGAACAGATATGAACATTTTGGTCAAGAGGAAAAATAATAGGGTATCATTGTGACACACTCACTAGAAAGCGCACCGCTGGATTTCTGAGAATTTCAGAGCCTCTAATAGTGGAAGTACTTAAACTCTGACAAGGTAGTTCAAAATGGATAAGCAAGAAACCACAACTTAGCTTTCACACACCATGTTTTGCTGCTCAGATTACTGAAGCCAGAAATTTCTTTTACATCATAATTCACAACTTCTTAGCTGAGACCGTAAGCCAAAGTCCTATTCCTCCTCAGCAGCCATGATGACAAATATTGTGCTTGCAAAGGACCACCTAAATACCAAGCTCCCACTGAAAAGATACAAAAAACAGGGAGGAAGAAGCAGCTCTCAATCACCATGCACAACAGTATTTTTGATACCAGAAATTGTTCTCCCTTTGAAATTGTTGCATTTGATTGGTGGTAGACAACCAGAGAAGTGAGAGGGAGGAAATTGTTCTGATGCTGTATAATAAAGGTGCAAATTACAGGACTTGGACAGCTTCCAACGAGCCCATCGCCCAGACACAAGAGGAAGACTCCAACAGCTATCATTACAAACCCTTGAACTTGTAAATACTGCAACAACAAAAATACAATTAACCTGCAGAAACTATTTCTATCATAAAATACTCCTAGTAATATTGCAAAAGGGACGCTTATCTTCTGAAGTCCAGATCTGAGACAAATTAAGCTTTTCCTCGTGGTCCAAGGAGAAACTGCAGGGAGGATGTGTGACCGAGTTCCAAACTTGTGACCTCTTTACAGGGTTGGCGGTGGGGAGGAAGGAGAGGAGAGGACAGGAGGAATTTCTATGGTCTTTACAGGTACTGGCCAATTCCCTTTTGCCTCCTGGCTCAGCCCTGCTTTTTCTGCTGGTTGCCTGCCCACCTGCCTGCCCACGACGCACTCAAGCACTTGTATCCCTTCTGCCCAGATCCATGGTAGAGCTGACATGACATTGTGCAAAGCAGAAAGGAAAAGCTTTCTCTAAGATAGATACTGTGTTAGCGTGCTTTTAGCTCTGGAAGAGAAATTGCGATTTTAGAACGCTGACTGGAATTAGACAAAACATAACAGATACGGCTCCGCCAGTCTCTTAAATAGCAAAAATGCATTTTCCTGAAACATTGACTGCATTTCTTCCAAAAAGATGCTGGAATCCTGTTTGTTAACCCGACTGCAGCTGCAGAAAATGCTGTTGGCTTTTGGGATTTCTGCACAATAATTCTGAAATCTCTTTTCTTGTCACTCTGCCGCAGCAACATTCCATTTAGCAGATATTCACATTTCAGTCTCTTTTGCAACAGACATTCATTTACATCTATTTTACATGAACTAAATTTGGCATTAACTGTAGTAGACCAGATGCTTAAATGATACAAGAGCTGACTGCAGTGCTCATCTTTATTTACTGCTCTGGCTTGAGCTGTATTGATTTCTAAACATTTGCATATGTGCTGGTGAGATCCGATTTTTTTTTTCCAGTAACTTTTATCCTATGAATTTCATTTTTCCTCATTCAGGTCAGGTCACTGACTTTGATTTCTGCTTTTAGCTTCTCTTTACATAGTTGAGAAAAAATGTAGCCATGGGCAAACATCAATTTTATCTATACAGTCAGTATTTTTTTCCGATAAGAACAGGATAAGTGCAGGGGGATGTTTAGTGTTGTTGGCTTTTCAAGCTCCGCCTCAGTTAGATAGGCCACTTTTCCTCATCTCTCTCTTTAAAGACTGTTGCATATGACACTGCGTGTAACAGCTGCACTTCATCAGTAGATGAAGTGAGGCTTTTTTCATTCAAAGCTTTCTTTCAATGAAAGAAGAGAGTAAGCATTTTCTTAGGTTTGGGTTCCCCCCCCCCCCCCTTTTTTTTTTTCCCCTCACTTTTTCATGTATTTACTTACATACCGAGATCCATGTATATACCACAGATACAGGAACAATAACAGCCACTTAAAACAGCAAGATAAACTAGGATCTTAAGCCACAACTACCATCACATTGATCACATCTAAGTTAAAACACAGAATATATTCTGAGGAGAGCGTCAGATTTCTGTTACATGCATCCTCATGCTACCTCATCCACACATAGTTATTTGTGCCACAAAAACAAACCTTCTGTTTCTCTAAACTTCTAGTTTCTGCCTGAAATAAGATTAAAAAGTTCTCATCTCTTCATTTACTGCTTCTCCCAAAGAGTTTCATTCACATTTTTGGTTCAATGCATTTAACTGTTAGGTTAGATTTCTTATTCAATAATCCAATTATTAAACATACAGAGATTTTCTCTTTTTGATTCTTTTCATTGAAATGTAAATCACGTCTTTATTATGTCTTTTCAACACCTTAAAATAGCACAGTTCACCTAGAAAGCACTTCTCATTTTGCACCTCCTCATTAGCAAAAGACCTTGACCTAGTAAATACATCGTAACTTATCACTGTCAGAAAACTGTTTCTTCCCTATGTTTGGGAATCATGTTCATGGTCTGATAGATACTTTGCATTATCTTAGTCTGGCAGATCAATCGCCCCACCACCTTATTTGTCATCAAGTAGAAAATACCACGTACCAGTCATGGAGAACTTGCATGTGCAGGGCTGGATCCAGTCACAGTGCCTATGAACATGACCAGAGATTGTTCCCACTCTCAAACCACCGCAACTATTGCCACCAAGCAAGGAGACCAACAAGCAGGATGGCACCGCAGCTGGTTTCATTCCTTCTGCGGTGCCAGGGGATGTGGCTCGGCCTATGGGCCGTAGGAGCTGCTTGGTGTAAGATGTCAGCAGATATCATCCCTCATGTAGATGATGTCCCACACCTCTTCCAGGTGCACACAGAAGTAGTAAACCACTAAGACCTTACCCATAGACATTTTTCATAAACATCACCATGGTGACTTTAAATGATAACCATCCCCTCTCATTCATACACAGACAACCAACAGTGAAGCAGAGCATGTAAAGTTTTGCTCAGAACTGCTGCTCCAGCTGCAACTGCAGCAGCGTAAGACATTACCAAGTCCTTCCAGCCCATCTCTGCCCTTTCCTGTCCCAAGGCTACTCCCTCTTCAGATTTGTCAATAAAATAACCGTATATGGAATCAGTTATTAACAAAATTCTGGCATCTTTACTCCTTGAATGGTCAGAAACCTTCTTCTAACTTCCAAGCTGAATTTATTCCTAAAATTTTGTATCATTTGCTCTTGTAACAACAGTGTCCTTTAAAATTTTCTTCTTCTTCCTGAATGTTTCTCTCTCACTGAATTTGTACAAATAACTCTTTACAAGCTTCATTCTGCTAGGCTAGAAAAAGCAACTCTCTTTAATCCATTTTTATCAGACGGATTCTGCATTCCTGCACACATCCTTGCAGCCACCACTGAATGTGTTCCCAGTTTAAAACCACCTTTTTGGAACAGACATGACAGAACTATACGCAATATCTCCAACGAGGTCTTACATGATTTCTTGTACAATAGTAAAGCTTCTTTTCTTCTAGTAAAAATACCTCACCTTTCTCTCAGCTGCATCACAGTAGCTGCTCACTCTCACCTCCCGATCAAGCAACAGACCAATACCACCTTGCTTTCTATGTTACTTCAAAATGAGAAGCTCCAGTTGTACAGAAAAATTCCCTATAATCAGCTTCTAAGAGTTCTTAGGCTATTATAGTATTTAAAGCGGATGATTAGTCTAATCCACAAGGTCATGTAATTCTTCCTGGAGGAGAACTCGGGGTGAAAGTCTTCACAAAACCCCCATAAGTCATCACTGAGATATTAATTGTTAAGATTAATGAGGCATTTTTGGTATTTTGAATGGCGACCTACCATGCTATCTGCCAGCTCTCACACTAGGCTCTCAGTACTACCCTCTAATCAAGTAACACCCTGCAACAGACCTAGATCCATCCTCACTAATTCAGTGCAAAGGCTCCTCCCGAATTTCAAAGACATGAATGAGGCCCATAGCGGCTGTGGCACAGATAACATTGCTGAAAGAAGCACTCTACATTTTGCTGTATAGAAGTATCAACGTTCCCAGAAAGCATTTTGCATTTAGAGACTACTTAGACCTACAAGGATCAATAATTTCATAGACCTCAACAGACTTTGCTCAATGGTCATTCCAACAATCACAATAAAGAACTTTACCCAAAGACAAGTGTTCACAGGGTAACAAATGTCAGAAATCAAGATGCCTGTAAAACCTTCTGGGAAGCAGGCTGCTAAAATATAAGCAGCAGACACGGAGCATACTTGTTTTTCCAATGCCAAATGTGAAGAGTTTTTATTCAGGGCAGCCATAATCATATCTCCGAAACAAGGCAACACACTTTTACGTTGCAAGTCCCTGCCTGAAAATTCAGGAGCACTCGAGCTTTCATAACAAAGCTCTCTGTACTCGTTTGTTTTATGCAGAAGTTGCAGTAATGAGGAAGCCTACTGAGTGCAAAGTTTTCTTTCTACAGCATCATTTGTCGGCAGAGATTGGTTTTTAAGATTACTATCATGCTGCCGATAGACAACAGAAGTGTACTATTCTTTTTCAATTCCATATGCAATTTACCACCACCAAAAAAATGCTGCAGTCTTTCAAAAAAATCAATCGTTCCAATTCATGTGTATCAGCATGCAGCAATACCCAAGTAAATTTCAAGGCAAAAATCTGTTCATAGTAGAATTTAATAAATATTCGATTCTTTGGATTTTATAATCTCCAATAAACATGGCTACTAACACATAAAACCACCATAACGGATGACTAAGCAAAACAGGTATTGCAAAAACAGGAGAGAAGAGGCAGTTCAGCTTGAAAGTTCCAACAGACTGAGCAGTACTGCTAATCAAGAAAAAAACAAAACAAAACAAAAAACCAACAGTTATAATAAACATAAAACTGATACGTTCCTGCACTACAACTCTGGCTACTAGGTCTATCTTTATGTTCATTGTACTAATTAACTCATTAACAACATCTTCAGATAAGGTATTGTTTTATCTGCACCTGACTTTCTGATAATAAGAGAGATAGAGAGGAGATCTGTAAACATGTCTAAGACTCAGATCCTACAAATGGGAAACATTTCTCTAGCGATACAATATTATTACAAGAAAGCTGTGAATTATGGACGCTATGGAGGGCAAAGTTTTACCCTTGCTGTAACCCATTTAAGTCACTGTAGGATACAATGATCGAGTTTTTAAAAAAGAAACATCCATTGTAGTACAGTGGGTGGTGCTGTCACAACCATTTGTAAGTTTTTCTACCAATTTTTGTGCTTGAGACACAATTGTGCTATGTAACACAAGCAATAATAAATTATTCCCCATTTACAATTGTTAGAAATACACCACATGAAGACATTCTGCACTGGTAAATATGACAAGGAGGAATCTAAAACGAAGCCCAGATCCATGTAGATATTTTCAACAATTGCAAGCCTCTCACTAAAAAAAACCTTCTCTACCTCCAATTTCTGTGATTCCTAAGACCTTACTCTTTAGATGATTGGTGCAACAGGAGGATGTAGAAACCATTGCACTCTATAAATATGTCACTGTTGTAAATTCAGATGGGTTTCTGTCCTTTTTTTCTCCACAAGCTTCTGGACTGCTATTCGCTGTACTATGATAAGCAATTTAAACCAAGACAACACAGGAAGCAGTAAGGTCCTAAAGTTACAGTTTATGTCATAATCAGTAAAAATCAAGAGTTTACAAATCTTGGCTCTACTTATTTTTCAACAGTCATCTACAAAACAATACCTGCACTTCCAAACAATACCCTTTTGTTACCATATACCTGCCCTGCTCTCCAGCCATGCACCAGCAGATTGCCCATGCCTACACCAAACCCAAAGAGAGAGACTGAACAGAACAAACCTACCAATTCACAGCCACTCACCCAGGAGGACCTTACTTTTGTTCTTGGACACTTATTCTCTTCCCATATGTTCCTATAACACGTAGGCTTTTAATCCAACGTAAGTGTTATCAGCATATTGCCTCTATGGAGTATATTAAACTACTCTTACGTACTTCCAATTAAGAATGGCATTTCATGACCCCAGGGAGAGGGGCATAATGAAAATAATAGTGCAGAGACTTCCATAGCAGCACAGAGATCCCTGGGCATTAGGGCTTACCAGCTTCCCCCAGTGGCACATGGCTCTCTTCCACACGTTTACCGCAACTGAAGAAAGCCCCTCACAACCCTACAAGCACATCAGCTGTTCCTTGTAAGCTGCTTATAGCTTGTATTTGCTCGCCTCCTCCATGCTTCAGTTTCCTGCCCAACTCCACAAGTTATATTAATGCAGCTAAAACACACCCCACCTTACGCCTTGTTTCTGGATCCTTTTGCTGAATGAAAGATGTATCAGCACCTACGTTCAACTTAAAATCCTGACCTGTGCTAAATATAGACCTTCTATCACTTGAAGGTCAGAAACAGAAAAAAGAACAAGCTGAGCTTAGTTTACGTGAGGAGTTACTGTATTTGTGCCATTTCCATCCAGACTCCAAGGAGGAATAAACATGGTCTCTCACAAGATAAAACAAAAGCATCACTTGAGAGAGAAAATCTGCTGAGATACAAAACAAACCCCAGGGAGATATATCCCAGTGGTCTAAGCGCCACAGATGAGTGAGTAGAGCTGTCAAGACAGAGAGAATTGCTGAAATGGTCTGCATCTATCACCACTGTCAGCTACGTCTTAGTGGTGGATCACTCCCTTTCAGGATAGATTAAAACGTAAGAAGTAACTCTGAGGCTGATCACTTAAGTTCATACAGCAGTAGGTATCATTTTTATTACCATATTTTGTTATCGGGAGTAATTAGAGTAACCTTATTAGTGCTTTCATCAGCCTAAGTGTACGTTTCCCTATATTACTTCATCCTTCTCATTTTTAATTTGTGTGCTTTAAACTGTATGCTTTATCTCACGCAGCATCTTACTTGGTAACACTCCTAAACCTGAAACCATGCTGTAAAAATCTAGCGGAGGAATTGTTTCATCCACTGCTGCGATACAGATCTCTCAAGCTCAATGCTGAACAGCAGCTGGAATTTCCCCAGGACACTCGGGGATCGCATTTGCATGATTTAAATGCTCTCCATATTGGATCTTCGATGTTTATGTTTCACATCAAAGACGGGACAATCAACAGCATAGCGTGACCCCATGACAACACAGAAGAGGATGAACTGCTATGGATCACACAGGTATCGGCTGGAGTTCTGCCAAGAAGCCTAGCTTTGTACACCATTATAATTCATTTCATTTCTTACAGGTCAGATACTTAAGGCCATCTTTTTTCCACATTCCTCAGCTTTTACCACTGTTATTTTTTTAATACGGTATAATGTAGACAATGTAGTTTCTTCTTGCTCTTGGTCTGCCCAGACTGTAAGATTTAGAAGTTTTGCTTCTTAAATTCATACATTTTAATTAAAAGAAAAAGTGTAAAATACTAGACTCCAGACATAATTAAACCTAATACACTGTTCCAGATCAGAAACTCTAATTAAAGTTTCAGTATCTCCTATCGCTAATAACCACCCAGTCAGCAAATACCACTGACGAAGTCCTCCCCCCTCTTGCCTTTCTGCCCCCAAGGCATTGCTGCCCCAATACTTAATTGGAAATTAAACATTTTCTCGCTGTACAAGCTGGCCACACTTGTACTCCTATTTAAAGTTCACAATTAGAGATGCTTCTAATGTTGGAAAAGAAATAATCAGTGTAAGAGAAAAACGTCTTTCTTGAAATGTGCAGTGACCAACTTTTTGTGGCAAAGAACTCCGAAATGTAAGTTTCCTACCAGAGTGATCACAAGTTCCTTGCCTGGGAAGAGGAAACAGAAGGTGAAGAACCAAAGATGAAGATACATGAGAAAGACATAAAGGTTCATGCAGATAGGAAGGTAAAGATTCTAGCACTAAAACAGACTGTAAAAAAAAAAAAAGTAATCCTTTTAGTGGTGGACCAGTAACAAAGCCTAATAAAAATAATTGACCATATTTTACAAGTTTGCTGCCACTCCTTGAAGACTCCTTACAGCCCGGCCCTTGCCAAGGGAATGGCCGTTTTCCTTCTTACTGTCAGTGTTACGCTATGTATAAAATGAGTTGAGGAATTCTGCCTTTAGGACTGTCAATCTAGATTTCATTCACACTAAATCAACTAGCAAAGAAAAAAATCATTTTAAAAATAATTGTCTATTTGGTCTGTGGTGGTATGCTGACTTTAAAAAAGCAAGTATTTGTCTTGATAAATTCTAACCTAAAAGACACTAAAGGGGCATTTCTTCCTAACAGTTTAGTATTTAACTATTCATTTAATTTCATAGCATCTATTTTTCAAAAATCAATAAACCAAATACACTGAGGTATCCTTCTACCCAATCAGCTAAAAAGCAAGGCTAACCCCCAGCATCACACAACAGCAAAAGAAATGCTGTCCTGGTGGTGAAGCAACATTTTACATTGCCAGCTGGGAGACTCAGGAGAAAAAATGACCTTAATATACTCCTTTACTGGAGCTAGTGGAAAATAAATGCACTGAAACAGTTAATACGCTTCATTCTGTGGAAGAGAAAACCTAAAGCCTTCACTCTACAACTCAGTTAGCTGCTTGTTCTGTGAACACCCTCAGGATAGTCCACAGGTCCTGCCCTTTCAGCAGAGGCTCCTGGGCAATGATGGCAGCAATTTGGAAGTCAGAAAGAAATAAAAGAAATAAAAAAAAATAATAATCAAAGACAATCTGAAATAACTCCAAGGGCTAGAGTCTGTCCACTGGCTGTGTCATTAAAATCAGAAAGGAAAATATGAGACAAGAAGGGAAACACAAAATTGTGTTATGTTGCTTCCTTGGATTACCCTGTGTTGTGTTTTTCACCAGTCGACACACTGCAGCGATGGCTGCAGGCAGTGACAGGCATTAGTAACAGACTTGTTTCCATGCCCTTATTAACTGGTGTTCTAAGACACTGACAATAACGTGTACAAAATATAGTCTCCATTTGTTCTGTGTACAGAAGCATTGAACAACCAGCTAAGTTGGGGCTCCCACAGGGGAGAGGAGACAATTTTGACCTGACCGATCCGAGTGACTCGATGAGCACTGAGTGGAGCGTGGATGAGGTTTCCATATGCCTCTCAGAGCTACTGAACTTGCTTGATTCTCCCTCCCCCTATGTATTTATCAAGTCAGTATTGATCACGTTACACAAAAGCATATAGGGACCAAGCAACTCAGCAGTACACCACAGCACTGAAGAAACCACACAACCTGGATTTGAAGGGATCACATGAAAAAGCATATTGGGTTTGCATGGCAAGGTTTTGGTAGCAGCGGGCTACAGGGGTGGCTTCTGTGAGAAGAGATCAGAAGCTTCCCCCATGTCCGACAGAGCCAACGCCAGCTGGCTCCAAGACGGACCCACCGCTGGCCAAGGCAAAGCCCACCAGCAACGGTGGTAGCACCTCTGGGATAACATGTTTAAGAATGGGGAAAAAAAGAACTGCACAATTGCAGCCAGAGAGAGGAGTAAAAATATGTGAGAGGAACAGCCCTGCAGACACCAAGGTCACTGAAGAAGGAGGGGGAGGAGGCGCTCCAGGCACCGGAGCAGAGATTCCCCTGCAGCCCCTGGGGAAGACCACGGTGAGGCAGGCTGTCCCCCTGCAGCCCATGGAGGTCAATGCTGGAGCAGAGATCCACCTGCAGCCCGTGGAGGACCCCATGCCGGAGCAGGGGGATGCCCGGAGGAGGCTGTGACCCCGTGGGAAGGCCACGCTGGAGAAGGCTCCTGGCAGGACCTGTGGCCCCATGGAGAGGGGAGCCCAGGCTGGAGCAGGTTTGCTGGCAGGACTGGTGACACCACAGGGGACCCACGCTGGAGCAGTCTGTTCCTGAAGGACTGCACCCGAGGAAAGGACTCACACTGGAAAGGACCCACGCTGGAGCAGTTTGTGAAGAACTGCAGCCCATGGGAAGGGCTCACATTGGAGAAGTTCGTGGAGGACTGTCTGCCGTGGGAGGGAGCCCACGCTGGAGCAGGGGCAGAGCGCGAGGAGTCCTCCCCTGAGGGGGAAGGAGCAGCAGAGACAGCGTGTGAGGAACTGACCGCAACTCCCATTCCCCTGCAGGGGAGGAGGTAGAGAAACTGAGAGTAAAGTTGAAGAAGTGAGGGGTGGGGGAAAGGTGTTTTAAGATTTGGGTTTTATTTTCTCATTACCTTACTCTGATTGGATCGTTAATAAATTAAACTAATTTCCCCAAGCTGAGTCTGTTTTGCCCATGACAGTAATTGGCGAGTGATCTCTCACTGTCCTTATCTCAACCCACGAGCCTTTTGTTTTATTTTGTCTCCCCTGTCCAGCTGAGGAGCGGAGTGATACAGTGGCTTTGGTGGGCACCTCACCTCCAGCCAGGGTCAGTCCACTACAAAAAGGCTGATGAAAGGAAAGATAGCCCATCCAAATAGCCTGTATTCAACAAGCCAGGTTGATTATCAGCCTCATCTGATCACCGCAACCACTTACCATTCGACTCAATCTTAAGGGTGTTTTGCAACCTAAATGATTCTACGATTCTACAAACACCATCACAAAAGCTGGTGTCAGCTTCAGAAAATTTGTCCTAACACAGAAATTCCATGGAATATGTAATCAATATGTCAAATCCATACAGCATAGAAAATGCCTCAGTCACAAAAGAAAACATTAACAAATCATACTTTTCCCTTGTCCCAAAATCCAAGTAATTGCTGTCACAATCACCCGGAACTCAGTGCAACAACACTGCCATATTGGGCCTTACAGGCTTCCGAATAGATCATTTTGTGATTTATTCTTATACCTGTAGACAAAGTGGAAGCTATTCAAGTGACACAAGCCACGAAAGCTGTTTCACATCTTAAGAGTTGATCACAGTATGTATTTAACTACACAATGAAAACAGTTCATGTCAAAAGAAGCTAGAGTCAACTCTTTTTGATTTGTGGGTTATACAGTTCTCATTTCTTTTAAAGCAATTGACCAGCTCAACACATTATTACTGTTTTGCATGGAAATGTACTTGAATTTCCTACATTTCATTTAACAATACAAATTCTGGCTTCTAACGTACATTTCTGCAGAAGCAGACTTGCAATAAAACCATAGTTTGGCAACGCAGCAGTCACAACTCAAACATAACAAGAATATTGCAACCATGTTGCACAAATGCTTCTTTCAGCATTGTTTAAATGCACAACTACACAGTGAGATTAATAAATGTGATCTGCAACTGCTGAGGATCAGATTTGAGCCTTCCAAACATCTGCACTGATTGCGGGCCTGGAAAACAAAAATCACATTAAGCTTTGTATTGGTTCAAACTTACAAGATCTATTTGTCTTCACGTCGTTTTATACCCAGTACTCACTTCCCTGCATCCTTGAAATAACGCCATAAAAAGAAAAGAGATTTCACATCAGCTAGTCGACATCGCAAGTGAAATGCAAATAACCCTGCTAGCAGAAGATATTTTTATATGATCTACCACCAATATAATTATCATACATTCATGAGAAAGTCTCACCTGACTTACTGGAAGACTTTGCAAATTATTACAGTTTAATGAGAAATACCTAACATGACTGAATAAGGTTGATTATTTAACTGGGGACTTTCACGAAAAGGCAGGTAGGCCGGGTTCAACAATAACCCTCGTAATTATATTAGCATCTTAATTATATCAAAATAATAGTGGAAACATGACAGAAAAATATTCAATTGACTTCAGGTTACTAAATACAAAGAAAAAATGGACCTCGCACAATGCTCCAGAGACACCCGAGGTAGCACTGAGCAAGCAGCACGATACGACGCTGGAGGCAGCGAAGCAGCTGCTGTACTTTGCTCTGCGGGCACCGCTGAGCCGGGCAGCTGGGCACAGACCACCGCGCGCGGGCCTCAGCGAATCCTCGGCTTTCGGCACTTGGTGCCCTTTGCGTGCTCTGGCCATCACGGCACAATCCGAGCTGCCCACGATACCGGGCCACGCTCCACTGCACAACGTGGAGATGCTCTCAGTCTTCTCCCTTTGCCAAGCGTAAGCAGAATTCAAATACCATTGCACGAAACTTTCTACTTTCCTCCTTTCTCGTAAGATCATTTACTTTTCTGACATTTCCACATCTACAGCCATTTATCACCGCACACGCTAAAAAGGCCACGTTAAAGCCTCTGAACGTGTGTTCAACAGTCCTCGTGAACAAATGTCGCTGTCCACATAAATGTGAAAAACTGCCTGCATAGGCACCCACTTCAGCATCCTATCTACTGCACATTTTATAAACTAGTGTGTTAGCAGCTGTAGGGTTAAAATAATTTCCCTTAAATTAGAAGTACTTTCATCCTTGTACAGCAGAGTCAGTCTGTGGATGAGAGAAGTGCTTAAGTGGCTCAGCTAAGTGGAGATAAACGTTGCTTTTGCAGTACATTGAAGTTGCCAGCATGAGACACATGAATGCAACCTATGACACCAGAGCAATTGGTCCTGTGGAGCATTTCAGCATTGCAGTATGCTACAAATAAACAGTGGTAAGTGTCAGAAGAGTGCATGTATTCTTTAAATGGCACGAACAAATTCTTAATGAAAATGCTTTTTCTCATGACACCTGCACAATTTCATGAGAAGTAACAGCTTAAGCTCTTGCAGCAGTTTGAAATATTATCTGTCAAATGTAATTTTCAAGGCAAGAACAGACTATCTGTCCTCTTATATATTACCTCATTAACATGTGCCTAGCATGCCTTCCTAGACCAGATGGTAGCCTGACTGGACCTGTCTGGTATGACCTAGGAGACAGTTTACAAGGTTTATCAGAGTCATGGTGTCAGAAAGAACATTAAGGTTTAAATAACAATTAAATAACTATATTCAGATGCAAATACACTATGCCAGGTTTGCTAACATTAAGCTCAGTCACATTCTACAGCACAGTTTATTTGCACTGAAGGCCAGCATATTTCTCACCGACTGCTGGAACACAGCAATATAAGAGATTTTGAAGCCTATATAAAAATCACCGTTCAGAGCTTAGAAGCACATCATAAAAGTACCTGAAATTATATTTCAAGATGTATATCATACTTCTGTTTAATGTGCAGTCTTCAGTTTTAAGTAATCAGCACCAAGAAACACTGCTTACAAATTTCTGACACCTACCTTTATCAGTGACAGTTAATTACACTTGTTTTCATGCATCTGATTTTATGCATTAAGTATAATCTACTGTATCGCTAGGTGTAACTCTCCCCGTAGACATCCAGACCAACAGGAACAATAATATAAGCAATACATAAAGGGAAAACACATAGGGAAAGATCCAAAAAAGCACTCGACCACCTCAAATGCAATGTGGACAGAATATAGGTAACAACATCTAAAAACGCAATTCAGCACTCCTCCTCGGCCCTTCTCCTCAGCCTACTCACCAAGCCCCATTAGAGATCATAGAATATCTCAAATTGGAAGGGACCCCTAAGGATCGTCAAGTCCAAACCCCTGCCCCTTGCAGGACTACCTGAAACTAAACTATATGACTAAGAGTGTCATCCGGATGCTCCTTGAACTCTGACAGGCACTTGTGTTTTGCACAGAAACCTTGAGACACTGCATAAACCTTTGGCACAGAATGAGGTGCTGTCAGCTGGAATAAGCGGAAAACAAGCTGCCTCAGCCTGCGTGGGACTCCCAGCCCCACTGTCCTCATGCCCATGTGCCCTAGGAGCCCGCTTTTTGTGGGACTTCCACAAAGAGCCTCCAGCCTGAAGCCACACAGGTCCATGCGAATCAAGGCGAGGGGGACATATCATCACCAGTGCCCTGCATAATTGCCTGCTGCTGAAGCACTTGTCCAGGAGTTGGGGAAGCGTGAGGGTTAACTCTCCCTCACTCTAAAAGAAATGAAACCCAGAGCTCCGCATCTTTCTGAAAAAAAGCACTGTGGCAAGGGAAGCAAGAGAGGTTTTCCATCTTTATCCCTCTCATCCCACAAGCGAACACTGGGAAACATGGGAGCAGAAAAGCAAGCGCAAGGATGCATAACTCCCTGTGTGACCGGTTACAGCAAGCAGCCGTAAGATGGGAAGTATACTGCCTGTCCTCTGCTCCAGCTGTGTGAAGGTGCTTTTTTGTTTCTTTTTCTTTCACCTGATGAACATTTAATGCAACGGGTACAAACACTCAGTGGATCAAATCTTAACATCTGAGCTATTTCTGAATTCCAGTGCTTTTACAGCAGTAAAAGAATAAATAAATAATGGAGCACTCAAAATCGCTTGGCAATAACCATTAGCAAGCACTTACAGATTCCCACTCATTTTTATTTTGGCTCCAACTACTTCTCCATGATGTCACTGAAAATTAGTTTCTAAATCTTATTCTAAGCCCACTCTATCTGCCAAGGATTCAGAGATAAGCGATAGGTGGATTTGGCTATTCAGTTATCCTTTCTTCAGATACAATGAATTCAATGTCCCCTTGATACCCACAGCAAAAGATGAACGCTTACTGTCTGTGTTTATTCTAACCTGTGTGATATAAACACAGCAAAGCATATTCAGCATGAAACTAAAAAACTAAGTGCCTAATTATATAAGTAGTCTCATTGGAGTCAATCACTTGCTTTTAGTTAGACACATACCTTGCTCAGTCAGGTTTAAAATTACCACATTAAGAATTTCCTCACTTGCGCCTCTCCGAAGGCTAAGGGAATACTGCGCTGTGCATGCAGGACTGATTTGATTACCTCAATCTTTTATTGGGAAATAACGTATGTCATGGCAATGTCAGATGACTATTGTTTCCTTTGTTCTGTTCAGAGGGAGGAAATAATAGGTGTCAGGAAAGCAGTACAACCATGTGTCTCAGTAATAAAAGTGGCATATTAATGGGCATCCGTAAACCATTATAATTAATGCAGGGGAATGGATATTGCCTACTTAAACTCTGCAAGTGTTCTAGTAGCTCCACACCCAACTGCCATTTTATTCCATCCCAGGGCTTTCCACTCACAGCAGCTTCTTCGCAAAGCCATCAGACACTGTGAAATCGTATGCTCAAGGGAATGGGTGGATACGTTTTAATAGCACAAGTGACAGTTCAGAACAGTTATCCACTCTGTTCATCAGTGGCAGCAAATGCATCCCATAATCTATGGGAGGCATATACTTATACCCTTGAGGCTACAACATAATTACAGGCTACAGAGGAAGATGGATAAGATGGACGTGCACAAAGATATGGACGTGTATTGCTGTTATTTTTTTAAACAACAAAGGTACATTTGTGAATTTTACATCATTTTAAAATTTCAAGCCCTGCTTGATGTGCCTGTGTAGCATGTAGCCTTCAAATAAATAGTCAGTTTTGAAGTTTAGCTTCAAAAATCCAGCCTGACAATTCCCATCTTTAGGCACACAACCAAGGGCGGGGGGAGAGAGAGAAAACTGCAAACACCATCAAGGTGACACACTAAGATGCTTGAGTATTTATTGGCAGAATAACAACACAGGTCACACAGCTCTGGCCCTTCAGGAATACCTAAATAAAAACTCTTCGTTTTTATGACATACAAATTGTTCATTTTTACTCTTGGATGACTGAATTTTAAATCACGTTGAAAAGTGGGACCCCTTGAATTCCCACCTCTACTTGGTTTACTTTAGCTTCTAATTCCCTCTGCACTTAATGTGTTCTAAGCTATTTTAATTCACATTCTTCTTGTAGTTTGTGTACCGAATTCACCTAATAATTCATTTTGATGATACAATCTTCAAAGCACCATTTGGTTTTTTTTTAGTAGGTTCTGGAATAGATTCTTTTTCACTGCAACATTTCTTTCAGGTACGATTCGCAGTATACTGTTTAAGCTTGCCATTAGTCTTGCACTCAGCATATGCTCGCTTAGCATAGCCACATTTATTATTTTTACTGTTGAACACTTTAGATAAGAACTCTATACGCACACAGGGGGTGCCTCAACTTTTCAGCATGTTGCACAGGCTAAAACACCAGCACCACTGTGAAACAGTTGAACTGGAGAATCTTTCCAGATAAAAATATGCAAATTATCCCATCAAATATCCCACATGGCTTCCAGATTTGCCATTCTCAAGTGCTCAACAAATAAATGCAGCCTCCAAAACTAGTAAGCCAACCAACGTAACTCATGCAAACAAAGTAATACCTACATGCAGGGCAATCCCAAGTTTTCCTTACTATAAAATAGCATTTTCAGTAATGTGGTCAAGTAAACCATTTCTAATTAAGTTTTTCCTGCACTAGATATCTACCAGAAGCTGCATTGTAGTAAAAATTCCACCTTTTTCTCAAAATAAGTAATGGGTAGATTTTTTTTTTCCCAGACTCTCCTCTGTTCCCAGGCCTCCACTTTGACACAGAGATTTGAAGGATATACCTTTTGTCATGTCTCTGAATCATCTTGGTTTGTAAATGTTTAATCACACCCTCTTAGTATTCTTCCAGCATTCATCACGTTTCACAATGGCGCACAAGCCGGACAAAGGCAGGAGAGGACAAAGCCACAGAGATGCATCTGGGGAACAGAGGGAGCGGGAAGACAACGAGGACTGCAGGAGCTGCAGAGAGGAAAGTCAACTGTAACACACTTGCCTGGGAGCCTGGAACTGAATCCCTTTTCCCACATCCTCCTCGAACGGCAAGACCACAAAGAGTAACATCATCCTCCTCAAGTCACGGAAAAACATGAGAGAGAGAGAGAGAGAGAGAGCGCGCTACAGGCCCTTCCTGAAAACCCGGACAAATGCTTGAACAACTAAACCTCCACACAACACTGATACCAGAGAGCTAATGTAAAGGCAGCTAAGGTACATTTTCACCCCACTGCAATCCTTTGATAAGAACCATATAGATTGGTTTCTGAAGGACCTGGTAACATCCTAAATTCAGTACAGATACTGGGACAGTAGCTAATAATAACAGGGTCACATAATGAACAACAAAAATAATAAACACTGAATACCTACTTCAAGACTTCCTCTCTTTCACTGATTGATGTGTCTATACTGTGCACTGAGGCAGAGGGATCAAAAAAACCCACACCACCTGTGATTTTTAATCAGTAAGGACTGTATTTCAGCAGTAGTTGCAAGTGACTTAAGACTGAACAGGTGACCTCAATTTTAAATATCCCCCAAATGCTTGATTTTGGAGTCTTAATGTTTCTTTTGGTTTGATTCCTTAGGTATTTTTAAAATACTTTCGATAATTTCTGTGGAGAAATCACAGTGCAATGGTTTAGGAACAGAACTGTCAGTCTGGGAACAGAATTTGAATCCTGAATCGGGTACTGACTGTGTGTATCACATCTGACAAATCACTTAATGTTTTTACCTTGGTTTACTGTAGTGCGGGAAATTCATAGGAACAGGAGGCTGAAAGAAGTTTTCTGGCTGGAGTCTGTTCCACTGCTATGGTGAGGAAAAGCCATACAAACCACCTTTGAAAAATCTCAGTGACCCCTTTGTACAAATGAAAAATACATAAATAAATTGATCTGCTAGAGGATAGGAAGGCCCTACAGAGGGATCTGGACAGGCTGGATCAATGGGCCGAGGCCAACTGTATGAGGTTCAACAAGGCTCAGTGCTGGGTCCTGCACTTGGGTCACAACAACCCCATGCAACGCTACAAGCTTGGGGAAGAGTGGCTGGAGAGCTGCCCAGCAGAAAAGGACCTGGGGGTGTTGGGTGACAGCCGCCTGAACATGAGCCAGCAGTGTGCTCAGGTGGCCAAGAAGGCCAACGGCATCCTGGCTTATATCAAGAATAGTGCAGCCAGCAGGACTAGGGAAGCGATCGTCCCCCTGTACTCTGCACTAGTGAGGTCGCACCTCGAGTACTGTGTTCAGTTTTGGGCCCCTCACTACAAGAAGGACATGGAGGTGCTGGAGCATGCCCAGAGAAGGGCAACGAAGCTGGTGAAGGGTCTGGAGCACAAGTCTTATGAGGAGCGGCTGAGGGAGCTGGGGTTGTTTAGCCTGGAGAAGAGGAGGCTGAGGGGAGACCTTATTGCTCTCTACAACTACCTGAAAGGAGGTTGTAGCAAGGTGGGGGTCGGTCTCTTCTCCCAAGTAACAAGCAATAGGACAAGAGGAAATGGGCTCAAGTTGCGCCAGGGGAGGTTTAGGTTGGATATTAGGAAAAATCTCTTCACTGAAAGGGTAATCAGGCACTGGAACAGGCTGCCCAGGGAAGTGGTTGAGTCTCTGTCCCTGGAGGTATGTAAAAGACGTGTACATGTCGTGCTTAGGGACATGGTTTCGTGGTGGACTTGGCAGTGCTGGGTTAACAGTTGGACTTAATGATCTTAAAGGTCTTTTCCAACCTAAACTACTCTATTCTATTCTAAATGGCTATTACTATCCTTACCCAAAAGGGATAGCTGTAATAATAATCTCAGCCAGAGGAACATAAAAATAAATCAACTAGGTCATTCCAGAGGGCCTACCAGCCCAGCATCCTCTCTCTGACTACAGCCCATAATGAAAAAGAACAAGGGAAAGAACAGGGCAAGGATCTGGCGACCCTTCCTAAGGGTTCACCCCATGATCTTCCTCAAACCAAAGACTGTGCACCCATTGGTTGCAATTCTCTTCTGTTATGATGTGCAGCAGCTTTTTCAATCTGTCCAGCCTCCTCGCCACCCCGTGACCAAGGACTCTCCAGATTAATTACGAGATTAATTATGGGCTATGTGAAAAAGTACTTCCTTCCACATTGCAGTGACAGTGCGGTAGTACTACTGTTGCCAAAAACAGTAACTGCAATGCTCTTATTTTACATATAGGCAAGGTATTCATATTCAGTTTTCAGTATTTGGTTATTTTCTACAGGGAATAGAAAGCATTTCATGGTTTTGGCATCCTCTTGCCTTTTAATGTGCCTGAGCCATATACACTAATCCTGAAATGGTTGCACACTGTAACTGATTTCACAAGAGAGAGCTCTGTGTTGCTATTGCGCTCCTGTTGCAGCACAGAGTCAAGCCCACGCTGCAATAGGCTTTGTGCGGCGATATATTCAAGATGTTCTTACTGAACTGATTTTTCCCACCCACCATGGAAAAAAAAAAAAAAAAAAGTATTTTGTTCCAAATAATTGCATGGCAAGCTCCAGGCCAGAAGAGTCACAGATCTAAATAGACTGGGTTTTATGCATCATAAGAATTACAAGTTTAAAGCAGACAGTATTGCAGACTAAATGACTGACCATGATGTCTATTGCTCTACTGTCAAAAAAGCAGTAGAGCATAGCAAATGGGTTCTTTGAATGAAGGGCATGTTTGAGGACTTAATAATTGATAAAGTTTTGTTCAAATTTTAGATTTTAATACTACAGGAGGAATGAAAACAGTACTAATTTAGGTAACGCGAATGAACCATTCTAGTAGCATTAGAAAGTTTCTTCTTGACTTTAGGAGACTCTGGATTGGGCTTCTCAAGGGGTTCTGTGACAGAGACCTGGGAGGTGATACACCTGCTGCAAAACAAAGGAGTTACTGATAGAGATGGTCTCGAACAGAGCGTACAAAATAAGAACAATGTATGGTGCAGGCATTAAATATAAAGTAAAACCTTCACATTTTTGCTTTTATTAACTACTCTCTTAAAAGAGAAAGCAATGAATATTGAAATAGTCCCATGTTCCTATGCAACCCAGTTTTACTGCCTGGGAGATTGTGGGGAACATATCTTTTAACTTGTCATCAGCCTTGTAATTCTTTCATACATGCTGTATAGTACCTTGATCCTAGAGTGAACTGCTGATTCTAAACAAACCAATGTAAACCAAAGCGATAGGAGACAATAATCAACTCAGTCAATGAGAGAATGTTCAGTTCAGAATCTGAACCTAGGAACCCTCATACACATTTATGAGGAGGTCTGCCGAGTCCTTTTGACTTACTCATACAAGCAGAAAAACCTGTCAGATCAAGTTTTAAAATATTTCACTTGCAGGAAACTACAGCATTTCCTTCCTTTTATACAGATACAGCAGTTGCTCGGGACTGGACCGCTTCCTCAGCAAGCACAAATCAGTGCTACACTCTCTTTAAATTACCTATGTCTAGAGCAGTGAGACAATCTGTGACAGCAAAGAGATCAAGATCTGGATTCTGACAAGTTAAATGAATCATGGTTTTTAAATGATCTATTTCCATAACTGACATGCATTCTAAATCATCTTGAACAATCTCGCACACAGAGCAGGATCCAATCAGCAGGAAATATTGTGCCTTTAGAGCGACTGTAAAATTGGACCGCATATTGGTGGATATGTATAGCTTAGCTCTTAATACAAAAATAATTATGCCTGAATTTCAACATCTTACACGACTAAATCTAGGTGATGATGTTTTAAGGGCAAGAAAAAATTATCGCAAATCATCTTAATTTCATCAAAATTATTTTACATCATTACGGTCCAAAACCAAACCAAGAACAAGATTAGAACTGAAGGAGCTTAAAAACTATGTGGCAAATAATTTACAAAGGGAGTTTATATAACTCAAAAACCAATACACAAACATAGCAATTATAATGAACGTACCACACTTGATAACTATCTAATCATGAACAAACGCATAAAGATTCTTACATTAAAACTTCAAATTTTCATTTTTATTAATAGCGTGGATTTAGGACTATAGAAAATTTACTAGCTTCAATCATTTTGTCTTGATTCTGAGTCCAACCATGTTAGTTTCAGAATGAAAAAATCTATAAGAATGCTAACTGCACTGTTGTGTATCTGTGTATTTGTTTTAACTTATTAAGTCAGTTACATCTAGAACACTTCACCCGAAAAATATGACTATCGTTATAGTTTTATTACATTTGCCATGGCATTTTCCACATGTGCCGTGACACCAAAATGCATGTGAATGCACCTATCTGCTTTTGCAGTGATTTATTCACTACATATTAGGTATAAAGAACTACACAAAACTGAAGACTATGAAGAATGAAGATGATAATGAGTCAAAATCTCCTATATTCTTTCATGAGACTTGTGAATATTACACCAAAACAGCAATTAAAGCCATGATAAGGCATATCAACCATTCAAAACCCTACAGCTACAAAAATCAAAGGCTATGGGGAAAGACCTGGTTGTTGCTTTCCACTTTAGTCTTGGCCTACGTATTATTCATAACGCGCTCCAATGCCCCATAAAGGCTTTCAACTCCACCTCCGACAGACACACATACATGCAAAAAACATAAACCTAAGTGGCAGTTAGTCACCTTACAGTGATCCGATATGCTTTAATATCAAGATATCAGCATGTCCGACTGTCCCACATTGCTGGCATTTAAAGTTAATCTACCTTACCGTTGCTGATGCCAATGTAAAAGAGACACAAAAAGCAGACAACCCAGCAGAGAAATAACCAGAGACTGATTTTTTTTTCTTCTTTAGCTCTTACTAAAAATACTAGAGTATTTTTCATAGCAGATAAAATTTCATAACAGATGAAAATTTCTTTGTCTTTAGTCATCTATTTACTACACCATCACTACAATGCCTATACATTGGAAGATATATAATTTCTTTCATGGACATATCTTTCAGACTTTTAAATATATTTCAGACTAAGAATTACTTTAAAAAAGACCTGCTTGGAAACAAAGGAGAAAACTGCAATTAAAGAAAGTTCTCAGACTGCCATTTGTTAAAACATCCAGTTACAATTTGTGATTAGAACAGTCTAAAATAAGCCAACTTACTGATTTACATCAAACAGAAGCAATTTTCAAAACCATGATGTACTCCGGTCATCAGTAAACATTCCGAGTTTATTCCGAATAAAGACTCCACATGAATATTCCCATTACCTTACAAAAAGGTGAGAATATCTGTTCAAAATCTGGTCACTTTTCATATCAGATTCCCCATAAGTTATTCATGAAGTGACCGATAAGTTCACCCGTAACAACCACACTCCCAAACACCCCTTCCAAGGCAAATATATATAAAGAACCACAGTACAATTAAGAAACTAATCTGGACTTCCAGACTACACCAGAAGAAATAAGCCACTTAAAAATAATGGCTTTCATCTTTAACACTCCACCATACAATGAGCTGCAATCCCTTAAGTGTCTCCTGTGAAATGCTGCAGGAGAATACAATGGGGGGGGGGGGGAATCATATTCTGTACTCTGGCAGAAATAAACCATTCTACAGCCTGAATACTAATTAGAATAAACACTGTTTTGATTTTTATTTCACAATGCCTGACGTTTCTCTGCCCAGGCACCAGTCATATTGCACACATTTGCTTTAAGGTTTATGACTGTAACTAAATCCACCTCATTTAATCATTCTAATAAATCTGCAACTCAGTAGAAACCACTAAATGAGATCTTAATAGCACACTAAATATACCTGTTAGACAGACTATACAAGTAAAATACAGAAGTACAATGAAAAATATTTGCACTTGTTTGAGTGCTAGACTTCTGTTCATTCCCCAATACAGAGCTATACGAAAAAAAGATTAGCAAACACACCTTGTCCATGTTTCAGAAAAATTGCCCCTATTTACCATCCAAGTATATTCAAGGCCACTTCTATTTTTCTGATAATATATAAGGACTTCTATGGGCAGCATTTATACTTTAAAACAAACGTTTGGAACAAGATACCGAGAGCTAGGACAAGGCTTGGATACTACACCTAGGTCTCCTTGTACAAAAGAAAACAACTGATGGCAACAAAACCTTGATGGTGACTTGCACATTGTTCGTGCTGAAAACTCTGATCTACAGCCCCTACAAAATCTGGTGGGTGGGGTTTTGTTAGTTTGTTTTAAGGCATTTAATCCCAAATGTCATCAATTATTTTAGGAAACGTGCTGATGTTTCAATGTACCTTGGCTCAGTCTTCCTTGACTTCAGTCAGTGGTACAAGGCACAAGCTCTATAATAAACTTCTGCTAAACTGTAGGACTGTACATCCTACAGCAAATGTTCTCTAGCTTCCATCTCGCTAAGGTAAAGTTGATGGTGGAGCACAAGGTCCTTTATGTTTTAACAAATGACACATTCCATTTCAACATGTCACTTCCCCAGCATGCGGTGCAAGGCTGCCAAGTAGAACTGGAACTTATCAAGACAAAAAGCAGAGAAAGACGTTTTCCCTGTACACATTTTCCAGCCTCCCAGATTCAAGCCCTGCCAAGATTTCACACAGAAACACTGCAATAGTTCACAGACCACGAGGCTCTATAGTCTAAACGCGGTATTTATCTCTGTATCTAATATCCCTAGTTCTTCAGCTAGAGTCATGACAGTGAGTTTTACTCATTTTATACATGACAGAGTTTTACTCTCACACACTCAGCCTTGTCTACAGGTGATGGGTTATACATAAACCTGGTTGTCCTAGGAAACGAAGACTTCTTTCATCTAACCATTGCCACTAAACACTGATTTCCCACAAGGTCCATCCTGACAGGCACACCGCAAAGTGCCATGTTGTACGAGGTAGTCATTTGCTCACCACATCTTTTTTTTTGGTGCTGGTTTCAGCTGGGATAGAGTTGATTTTCTTCTTAGTAGCTGGTATAGTACAATGTTTTTGATTTAGCATGAGAATAATGTTGACAATACACTGACGGTTTAGTTGTTGCCAAGCAGTGTTTGTGCTAGTCAAGGACTTTTCAGCTTCCCATGCTCTCTCAGGTGCACAAGAAGCTGGGAGGGGGCACAGCTGGGACAACTGACCCAGACTGGCCAAAGGGCTATGCCATACCGTATGGCATCACGCTCAGCATATAAGCTGGGGGAAGAAGAAGGAAGGGGGGGGACACTCGGCGTGATGGTGTTTCTCTTCCCAAGTAACCGTTACGCGTGACGGAGCCCTGCTTTCCTGGGGAATGGCTCAACACCTGCCTGCCGATGGGAAGTAGTGAATGAATTCCTTGCTTTGCTTGCATACGCGGCTTTTGCTTTCCCTGTTAAACTGTCTTTATCTCAACCCATGAGTTTTCTGACTTTTACTCTTCCAATTCTCTCCCCCATCCCACCGGGAGGGGGAGCGAGCAGCTGTGTGCGGCTCGGTTGATGGCTGGGGTTAAACCACATTTTTTAACTAGAACATTCAGTTGCTAAACCAATTTTTATCACCTTTCCTTTCTACCCTAAGTTAATTGCCTTTATGCTGCACTATTAAATAATATCCTGAAGTTTAGTGAAATTGCTACAGTTGTCCTTATTTCACACCCTCACCTATGAATTCTGTAATTCATTTACAGAATTCCTGTAAGCAGGTGTAGCATGAGTCTCCCATTACCCACCTACAACTTCTTTTATTTCCTGAATCACTCTTACTTCTTTTGAATTTTTTCAAAGTTTCTTTCATAGAAAAGAGCAACTTAACAAATGCGTAGATTCAGAATCTCTCTCTCTTCACCTAGTTATACCTCTGTCCTCTGCCTTTAATGGTGTAATTTCTTCCAAAGACGTCCCTATTTTACTTTTCATTTTCTGAAGAAATCCTAAGATACAATCTATCTGATTCTGGGTCCAGCACTCTGTCAAATTTACTAATGGCGATGGCCCAGCATTGTCCTGCCTTGTTATTTCAGCTCACCTCAGCCTTATTCTGTTCCGATCTATTGCCAAAATTTCAGTGTCTTTCTGAGGTGCTAAAGCCCACTTCTTACAGTGAAATTGAGAGCATCCACAGGAAATAAGTCTTATTTGTCTCTATTCTGTTATACAGTCTCACTGTCTACATTAGGTAACTACGTATTTATGAAGATTTTCTTGTGTTCATCTCCACTTCTCTTTCCATTTTTATGTCACTTCAACTATAGCAGTATCTATTTTAATGCAGAAGTGCATTTGGTCTCGGTTTGCACCCTTTTCCACCACCTTCCTTCATGACAGTTTCCACATCTAGTTTGACACAATCCAGTCCTTAATTACATAGCCTAGTCTACCACGTTTACAGTAAAGCAATTCCTTATGCATGAAATTTATTTTTCTACTCAAGAAGTGTGACAGCCTGATTATACAGTTTTTAAAAATATATTTGCTTTCCTCTTCAACATCTGTTTTTTGTTTTTATTTCTAAATCCCCAGCAATCATAATATTCATATCCAGATTATCTCTTTTTTTATTTCTCCATACTTTTCACAAAAAATGCAAACATCACAAATTCCTGCCAGAGTAATTTCATTATATTTGCCAGTAGTTCACCATGCAATTTAATTTAACTACACATACGTTTTCTTTTCTAAAATACAAATAACAGTATTCTGGGTTTTTTTATAACAACTATCTCAATGTTATCCAGTAAAGTCAAAGAGGAACATTACTCTGATTTTATTTTTTATAACATTGCTAAAATAGATTGTTCAAATAGATTGTAGAATTGGGCACAAAGACAGTCCTTTTCTCTCATCATAAAATTATCAGTTCTCTATTTATGGTTTTTCTGGACAATATTAATAAGATTTCTTATTGAACTACAGAGATATGATTTCAGTAGTAGCTGGAAAAACTGTTTTATGTATGTACACATCTATAACATGTAAACACTTACAAAGCACTTAGAGATGACTCAAGAGAAATGTTTGTCATATCTTCAGATAACGTTACATTAAACTTATCATCTTGGCTTATATCTATTTTTTCCAGTTCCTATCGCCTGAAGATAAAGCCCCCAAATTACGACAAGACAACATAAGCCGTTTACAGTTGTCCTGACACGTTCACACCTCTCTTTCCTTGTGCCAACCCTAGCACTTGTGCAATGAAACCTATGGGACTGGAAACTGGTCATTTTTCTGTTATCTGTTCATTTTTAGCCACATTCCACTCCATGTATCACCGTTAAACTTGGTTTAAAAAAAAAAAAAAAAAAAAAAAAAAAGAGGCAAAAGCAATGTTTCTGGTGCTACCACGAGTAGAATGGGAACGTTTATGAAATTAGCTGTGCAGACTTGTAAAAATCTCAAGTGACCACAGAACCACAGGCTGAGAAACTCAGATCACTACTTTACATTGACTGTTCTACTATTTACTAAAATGCACACAATTCTAATACTAGCTGGTTTGGAGAGTAACTATTCCAGGTGGTGACAGATTATTCTTATCCCTAGTGACTTTTAATAATTCTTAGACTGCAAACCACTTTCCTATAAACTCCAGTTTTCTTTTCAATTTATGCGTCCCAGACAGAATAGAAGAACGCACCTTGTTTCCTCTATTTCCACATACACCTATCTCAAAAAGGCAACTATAACTATGTTCATGTGTGCAATTCAAGGCGTACTAAAAAATACACGTAACATTTTATCCACGACTCAGATTTCAAGAGAACTTTGAGGGTAAAAACATTATTGCATTTCTCCAGTGCAATTTCATTACTTCAACATTACTAGATTAATAAATATGCAGTAGGAGTTTCGCTTGGAGGTTTTGGCACATTAAACCAAATATCCAGGTGTGCAAACGAAGAAAACCAGTGTGAAAACACAATTTTTATGAACTAATCCAAACATTGCTCTTTCAAAGACATATGATTAAGGGTTTGTCTTTTTGTATTACCCTCAGGGAAAAAACAAAACCAAACAGTCAAACAGAGACAGGCTATTCACTCAGGCTTCCCTGAAACTACAGTTGCCTATGCTGCAATTTACATTCACTGTAATCAAAGACTGAAAAGACACTACAATGAGGTCTCCCCAGTATCACCTCTTCATCTTCAATATTGACAGACCAAGGTTTAACTTGCTCACTATTTTCATAACATTTTTGTATTCCTTCTTAAATCCTTACTAACCATTTCACAGTTTTAAAATACAGGGATGCTCTTGTGCAGATGGACAATACCCAAAGAAAGTCATATTAAAAAGCAATCAGATGGTATATGCTAATTCAGTAGATGACAGGCTTATCTTGGTGAAGAACTTCAGCTTGAAACAAGAATGACATCAATCTTCATTCTCCTTTAAGGAACCGCTTGGCCAATTTACAACATTGTGGAAAATTATTATCCAGCCTCTTGTGCCCCCAAACTAGGTACTGAATATTTTACCCAGTACACTCCTCAATTTCAATAGTTGTCCTTTCAAAACAATTAAAAGTTAGTTTTCTATTACCGCAATTCTGTTTAGAAAGTGTACAGTCCCAGAAAAGACAAAAAATAGCTTTTTATGAGACAAAATTGATGAATGTATGAGTTACAACTCAATAGTACTTCATGACATAGCCCTCACTAAGCCAACTAGTTAATACATTCACTCCTCCATCTTTATATAACATACTTGCTTCTCTTTCTCTACAGAAACAAAACCAAAAAAACCCACCCTCAATAAATGACTTACCACTTCACAAGAAGCATTGCTGGCTATCAGTATTTCTTGTTTACATAACTGAGAAATCTTCAAAATACATGTTTAAAGGTAAAGATTAAAAAAAACAAAACAAAACAAAACCCAACTTTTCTGATGAGAGTAGTCAAAGAACAACCATATGATGCTAGTACAAAAGACAATTATCCTAAATTAAAAGGCATCTGATTAAATTTTAAAAGCCAAAGGTGATAGTACTTACAATCCACAGTTTATAAAACAATGAACGCCACTTAAAGGCTGAATGATACTTGCTCAAATGACAGTAACTGGAAAGTACTTTTCTTCTAGCATTCCAAAAATATTTCCTTCTTGCCGAGAAGTTATGCACAAATCTATTCCCATCATCTCCATGCATACTCCGTTTGCCAGATGATAAATCTTACAGTGTATCATTGACAGAATCCAGCCATCACAAGTTACCAGAACGTAGGTGACTGTCAGAAAATATTAATAGAGTCTGCCACTTCTACAGTGTTTCTGGAGTAACAGACTTACCTCGGCAGATGGTCCCGTTCCCCACATATCCAGGTTTGCAGGTGCAGCTATGTCCCCTGACAGTGTTAGTACAGATTGCATTCTCATCACAGTTATGCTGCTCACTGCCACACTCATCATGCTCTACAGGGGAAAAAAAAAATAAAGATTACAAGAGAGAGAGTGAGCTTCTCAGTGTGATGATGTGGCATTTGAAAACCAAGTAGAATAACAAGGTTGCTACGATGGCTGAACACTGGAAGTCTGGTGTGGGAGTCACCTGTGGGCCTGCTTCAATTATCAGACTCAACAACATGTGCATGGTGAGAGTAGATTATTTAGGCACAAGAACGGGGCGGCGGAAGAATCGGTGAGGAGGCAAGGTATGGCTATGACAAAAACCCATGAAGATTATCTGCTGTGAAGACTAACCTTTACATCACTGTCCATCACCAACAGTAATAAGCAAAAATACAAGGTAAGTGAACACAAGAGAGGGGTCCTAACAGCACACTCTTTAAATACACAGTTCAGTTGTCATAGCCACTTGCTCTAATGCATGCCAAGCTGAATCTTTCTCTAACAGCATGTAACAACATATTACATTTTTAGAGTACCATTCATACCACTGAACCCCAAAGAGACTTCCAGACAAATGGGCCATATTTTGCTTTCATCCTGCAACTCTTGACTGCTGCCACTGAGCCTAATTTGCTGCAGCTCCTGCACTTGACTCTCCTGCTACATTTTCTTCTAGTAAAGCATCAGGTAGAGGTGGCAAGCTACCTGACCCTGAAGTTTCTCGCTTCTTCCTGCAATTACTAGGAGCTTCCCTCATGCAGTGGGATTGGGGGGGGGAGGAGCGGGGGGGGCGGGGGGGGCGTGTGGAATCAAAACCAACCGTGAATATTTTACAACTTTGCACTGGTGGATTTACAGTTTTGTTCAGTGGAACCAAGAGGATGCAATGAAATTTCTTAAAACCATACAAAGGACAACAGACAAAAAAAAAAAATCAGAATCTGGAACCCTTCTCAGTAATCTTCATTTATGTAACTGCAATCATCAGGCTAGTATCCATATATGGAGAGACAAAAGGTATCTTTTTCTAGTATCAAGGATTTGCTTAAATATAACCGTGAATAAGGGGTGTTCAAAGGACTACAGACTGAGTTTAGCCTTCTATAGACCACAGAGAGAGGCAGCGCCTCTAAAACACGAGCAAAACACTCATTTTTACAGACGCTGAATTAACCCCTTTGGAAGATCCTCGCCACTGAGAACAACAGGATCACAGGCTTCGCTAGGCTAAAGTTAACCTCTGCAATGCCCTCACTTTACCATATTATAGAATGACAGTCAATTTCAAGATAACTCAAGACACATGTAGATTTGAATGGTGAATTCCCAGGAACCCCCCAAACAAAATACCTCTGGAACATCGTTGATAACTATTTGCAGAACATATATCCAACATAGGTTTTCTATTTTTCAAATACATTTAACAGCAAAATGATTCGGATTGCAACCATTTTCTTCTAAAGAGCATCAAGCGATATATCACTCACTCACTCTTTGCTTTTAGCAAAAATCTCTCATACACACACACTCAAATGTGCCTGGCTTTAGCTGATCATTTCAGGCTTACATTTATACTTGTTAGTTTATGTTGGTCCCTAGCTCTGCTTAGTAATTCACTTCAGCTCCTTTCCAATTTTCAGATGCCTCACATATTCTGAATGCTAGGCTTCTTCAAGGGCTGCCTGTTCTCTCCTTCATCTTTTAAGAAACTGCACCACGGCCTGATTCTTGCCACTCCAGTCTCATGGTGCTCTGACTACTGGATCAGACACAAAAAGGGTCGAGCTACCCTCCAAGGAAGTGCCTAGCAGGCAGTTGAAGTTGAATGATGCTTTCTTTTAAAACAGACACCCTCTCCATAATCTCTCACTCCTCTTACTGCTTTTATTAGTTATTGCCATTAGCTTTCATGTGTTCGTATTCAAACTATAATGAGAACGTCTTTGCGATAGGCTCATGTACACACAAGAACATTCCTACTCAAACAACTGCTAAAATTAGTTGATTACCTTCTCAGCACTTCAGATATAAGGAAAAGATTTCCCAGTGGTAGCATATGTGTTTTGCCAAAATACACAAGAGATTATACTCTGCTGTGTTGTTCTAGGACTTTGACAATGTAAATCATTGTATTTACCACTCCTGCAGTTGTACAGATGCTGGCAGTATTGAAAGATTTAACACTGACAAAGCTGCATTCCCGCAGTCATACTTAGAACAGAGGTCAGTTTTTTCTAAGGAGATATAATTTGAAGAGTTAGCAACAAATGTGATCATGGGAACCTGCCCTTCGTGAGACATCCTGATGCTGTTAGCACAAGGAGGACTAAGGGAACCTCAGCTGCATGAGGAATCCCAAGATTTCTTAGCAGCAGCATGGCTGCAATGATGGGAACTTTAAATGAAATTTTCCCTGGTGTAGAGATGTCTATAGATGATGTTGCTACAGGCCTAATAAGAATGAGAAAGCATTGATTTTCTGTCAAGCTACAAAAATCTTTTATTCCAGATGGAAAAATCCTTAAGATTCTGTCAGTAGTGAGTTATCTTGGCTTTCCTTCTCCCTCACAAGAGATCACCCTTTGGAATACTTGGTGCTCACACTGGGAAGTAAGCGTGGAAGGTGGGCTCATGTTTTGTTTAAACTCAAAGGAGATGCTGACTGATTTGCAAAGAACATCACTTTCATACACACATCGCTTTCCAAAATCTCCCATTCAAGCACATCAGACAGAACCTGCTTTTCCTTTAATGTCATGGTAAATACTATCTGACTAGATAGCAATCAAAGACTGGAAGAGAAGGATACTGAGAAGCAAGTGAAAGGAGTCACAAACAGCGTAACTCCAAAGCACCAAAGAGGGGAGAGCTGAGACAAAAATCTCAAAGCCTTATCTTATTTTGACAATTTCCCTCTCAGCTGAAAATGAGAAGCACAAGAACGGGGATTCCAAAACACAAAAACAAAAGTAATTTTTTTTTTTTTTTAAACACACACACATATATGCAGATATAAATAAATATGCTGCCACGCTCAGGAATGAAACTGTCATCATTAAGTTTGATGGAAGTCATCCATCTCTCCGTGACTTCTACTTGTTATATAATATACACAAAAGAAGCTTATGATCAAAGACAAAAAGAACCCGCAGGCTTACTGAGGACAATACCACAGAATACAATTCCTTGACCCAACGCTCATTCCCCTGGATTATTAATACCCATTTCAAGAAAAAGGTACCATTTCAAAAGAACAGTTCCAACAGCAGCACCATTCTTTGCTTACAGACAAGTTAGCTTATTTATGAAATCTCTGTAAATTGTCTTCAGCATTAGTATTTCTGTTACTCAGGAATCCTGGCTATTGCCGCCACTATTCCATGCTTTGTCTTTGATAAAGCCAGAGAGATCGGTTACTTTTCTGTGCTTTTGTTTCCTTGTATAAAAAGAGACTATTACAAGATTTTTTTTTTTTTTAAGTATTTGGCATTCTTTTGAAATCCTCAAATACTAACAATTTTACAGAAAATCAAAGGATATCAATCTTCTATTGCAAAAAAGAAAGAATCAAATATCAACTGCTGGTTTACCTTCTACTTAATTTATTTTTCCTGCAAGCAGAGATGAGGTATGAAAGGACACATCATGTCTGAAGCTTCAGCTCACCTGTCCCTGTTTCCTAGACACCAAGCTACAGCTAAGGCCAGCAAACTACACATTTAAACCTAACATTTTCCTTCTGCATAAAAACCTTCTAGAATTTCCAAAAACTTTCATGAACTTTTCCCAAATCCTCAAGAGTATCTTTATTTTCTGAGTTCACAGCTGAACCGCGCAGCTTGTGAAGCAATGACTATAAAGTTCATTCTTTCCTCAGCCTTTATCTGAGGATAGCCATCAGCCTCCAAAAGCACTTGAAAGATCACTGGTAAGAAATTAGGCATCCTTTTACAAAAACATATCTCTGCCGCCTGTGTTGCATGACTGTGGAATCATAACATGCATCAACTGTGGGTGTCCTCTACGCATACATTAAGCAATGCTTCAGTTCTGAAGAACTAGGACCTTTAAAACGAAATCTCTACAGAAAACTTCTATTTGAAAAAGCTGTCACTGGAAAGTCAACCCTGGTTAACTACTTGCCTCAGGCAACTGAAATTGCATCAACTTGAACAGAGGTCCACTCTGATAGCACTACGGGTCTGGGAACGCGGATGCTTATACGTGGGTAGCGTTACGTGACGGCACGTGCACAGTGGTTGAAGATAAGCATTGTAGTTATCTCTGCTTTGTCACAGGTGACCTAATAAAAATACGTTGATCTTGATGATTAGAATACTCAGGAGCTGCCTGACAGAATTCGTTTTAATATTACACGACCTCACAGAAATAACAACCACATAAAAAGCAAAGTTAATTCACCAGAAAATAGTTTCAAGTAGATGGTTAGTTGCACATCCTATTATAAGAAGCACCAATGCATCCTACAAATCGCAGAAAACCATCTTATACCAAAACACAGGCTGATCTGTAAGCACATTGATATTAGGGCACACACAATCTCTCATTTTTCCTGAAATCCCAGAGAAGCAGCTAGTTACAGTACAATGGGAAAACACAGACCATTTCCTGTTAAAGTCTCAATAACATGAAATTAATAAGAAACTGCTGAAATAAGCACAATTACCAGACGATCACGGAGAGAGCTGTGACCACACTGCATCCCCCCATACTGGTTTGTGTGCTCAAGGTAGATGGACTCCAACCAAGCAAAAAGCACACCAACATCTGCAACATCAGCAGCCAACATCTACCATGTACATATGTAAAAAGCAACAGTTGAATAATACCTGAGGCAGCAGGAGACCTGGAACACAACTGAACTCCACTCCTGCCAAGAGAAGAGTCACTATAAAAGGTCAAGCCTCTGCTAATAGCTGTATTAGCTACACCTTCAGCCACAGCAGAATAATCAATCATGATGCATTTCAGCTGTGAAGCCACTGGCTTAAATTTTAAACAGACCTTTAGCTTTCTTCAAGACACAGCTACCTATTTAGGCTAATGAAGTTAAAGCATGTGCAGGTTGTAGCAGCTCCCGCACACCTCAAACGAGCAAGCATTCCAGCTGCTCCACCATTAATATGGAACCCTGCTCATGGCTGATCACTTCAGTGTGAAGTATAAATAAGAATATTCAAACAAGCACAAAAAAGTCAGCAACCTTCAGGCACCCATGTTTCTGTCAAATCTTCCATATCCCTATTTTTCTAGCCTAATCTTACTGAGGAATCGCATAACTACTTTTGCTTTGTGATACTTCAAAAATACCTTCTGTTCTGGGCTAAACTGAACTGGAAGAATGCAGTAGGAAAAGCGCTGGGGCGAGGTGCCATACAAAGATTGTGTCTGTCTGAGGTAATGCATTCTGCATAAAGCCACCCACACCATATTGCAAAACTGTTTGTAAGTAAAAACCACCACATAAAAATAATTCAGAACACATGCAAAGTAGAAAAAGGATTTGTTTGTCATGTATTTATAAATACTGAGGCACAAACACCTAAACTTATAAATAAACAATTATAGGTAAATACAAATTTTCTCCATTCATATGTACATGAAGTGTTTGTGAAAGGTTCTAGGCAGCTCTGACAATTAGCATCAGAAGAACTGTCAGTAATAAAAACCAGCATATTTCTATACTCTTGAAATTTGGGGTATTATAAGTATCCACATTTTTACTAAAGAGATCTTTTCAATAAAATCTTTTTGTATTCATTATACAAGAGGAAGGTGGCCTTTGCCTGTTATTTTTTGTGTATGGTTTTTTAAATGCATTTTTCAGAGGTACTACAGAATTTCTAGGATCCTTCTGCTTTCCCATGCTGAAAGAGACAACACCATTGCACTTACTGGATTTGTGTGGGCTCTAAAGGTAGGATCTACTTTGCTTTAGCTTTCTCTCTTTTTTTTTTTTCTTTTCTGTACATGCTTGGAATAACTCAAGTATTTGTATTGTACACTTTGTCTAAAATATTTAATAGAAAATTAGAGCCATAGCTTTACTATGTGTTGTTTGCTATATATTTTCAATCTAAGAACCTTTTGGTCAAGAGTCATAACTAACTGTAAAGATCAGGATAGCTTTCCCTTGCACAGTTCAAAAGCCCGTAATGGATTTCAAACTTATAATTTCTAAAAGGTACATTTGACACAGGATTTATTTTTCAGCAAGTGTCGACCTTTTTACCTTTATTTTCTTTAAATAAGGCTGCTCTTCGAAAAAGGACCGACACTAGAATGCAATTACTGGAGACATATCCCATTGAATGGTCTTTCACCATAGCTACTCTCACTTCTCATTGCAAGAAAAGGCCCCAATTTAAACTTGCTTACAAGAGGGAAACAATTTTCTTATTGTAAGGATTTTCTTCCATTAGTTCCTCAAAGCCTTCATACTTTAATAATAAAACATTCCTCTTTGGAAAACATCGTGCAAAGATTCTGACTACTTCTATTTATTCTTATTTTTACGACATTGAAAGGAAATCTTAATTGTTCTCTAAATTGTTGCAATAACAGTCTGCTTCTGGGGTATGTAACCACAAATGCAGCAAACATTTCTATACACCAAAAGATTTACAATAGAGAGACAAGTCACTTATGGAATAGCAAGGTCATCAGATGCTACCGTTGGTTATTAATACAGAGGCCATTTGTATAGAATGCGTGCCCTAATGTAAAATTAATTAGCTATCTGGCAACAGTTAAGCAATGGTCTTTGAAAACTCAGAAAGGAGAAAGCCATCTCTGCAGATACTTTTAAAAAGAAGCAACGCTTTGTTGCATGGCATTAGGATTCAAATGTCTATGTAATAACTAAGGCTTTAAAAATGAGAGAGTAAAAAATTGAATTTAGGAAGACTCGTGGACTTAACGGAATCAGGATTTCAGCTCATAAGAAGTTCTGATGAAACAAAAGGGATAGCTTTTAAAGAGACTGCCCATTCTGAACTTCAGTCATCCAAGCTCACCCTGCCCGTTCCCTCAAGGAAACTGGAAGAAGGAACAGGGCGCAGAACAGAAAAGCCCCTCTGTTCCTTGCCATAAGGATATGCTGCAACTTTATCCTTATGAGCATATAAACATACAAATACTGGCAGAAATATAAGATTTGCTGTTCTCTTAATAAGAAACTAAAACGCTATTGTAATTTATGACACAACAAACAGATTCTGGTGTTAAACATGAAATTATTTAGACTACTCTCGGGTAATTAGGAAGAAATAGTGAGATTTAATTCAAATATAAAACTCTGAATGCACATGCAGTTGCCTCTCAGAATAAAACCTGTTGAATATTTCCTTTTGAATTATAAAATAAAATTGTTTCTTTGGTTTTCTGGCACCTGGTTAGATTTTGGCCACATTCACCTATCTACAATCAAGTTTATAAAATAAACTACTAATGTAAGCCATGCTTATTCTTTTTATTCTATTTTGTTCTAATTTATTCTAATAAACAGATCTGCCCAGAACTGTCTAGAAACCAATGTAGCAAAATAATAAGTTCGTGTTCCTAAACTGGTGTTTAGAAAGAATCCCTGAGATTTGTCTCAGTGATTCAATTTCAACTTTAATTATTAGTTGGTTTAGTTTAGATTTTCACAACACAGTGAAATCTTATTTGTAGTCATGTATTAGAAGAACATAAACAAAACCAATGCAATCTTATTCATGCACTTAATGTGTATCATAACTAACACAATATATGGATATATGTAGGGGAAAACAGACTAAAACTATTGTCTCATCCTAAAGAGGCCAGAATGCAAACGTGGGCAATAATGACACCTGTACAACAGTTGGTATTATTTCAACATTCAGTGAGTGAAGTCTTCATAACTCATGCCTTCTGCACCGAGATGCTCAGCCTTCTTTATTTCCCCTCAGCAAGAAGCAGAAAGCAGAGATGAATGCAAATGTCTATATTCTGTTCCAGTACATAGAGACTTCATTATTTATTGCCAAAAAATTGACCTTACTAATGATCCTTATTCCTATGAATCCCGTAAGTTCCACTCATGTTACATATATGGACAGAAATAACAAGAACCATGAATGGCAAAAAGATGCACTATAAAGAAGAGGACATAAATTTTTCCAGAAACATTTGTAGTACACAAAACATTTCATAAGCCAATGTTTTTCATAAGGAGCTTTTGTTTTCCCTTTAACGCTTACCTTAATTTAACATACAGAAATCTGAAGTGTATGGAGTTGAAACTATTTTTGAACAGTCGAGGAAGAAGCATTTGCTGTTAAGTTTGGATGATCTACCCTTTTTAGTACTCAATTCAGTTTACACTTTCTGTCTTTGCCTTCACTCAGTCTTGTTAAATACGTTTTTCATATTATACTCTAAATTATGTGAATAAACCCAATGCATAAAAGCAAAAGTCAGGTTCCGTTCAAAATTAATAAATTATCAGATACATTTTAAATTTTCTTTTGTATCAGCACAAGACCTTTTGCTGGCAGCTATTCACATTATAAGCATCCTAAAGAGCATGTGTGCAAGCACACATACGATGTATCCAGTTCTACAATCTGAAGGGGTTCTGCTCTACCACGTCTCCTCTTGCATTGAAGGGCTCCACGTCATCCCCTCAGTTTTTGAGACTGACAGACCAGAATTGCACACAGGATTCAAGACACCAGAACATCATGGATTTATACAATAGCATAATAATATTTTTCATTTTGTTCTCAATGCCCTTCCCAAAGGACCTCGCTATTCTGCTTGTCTTTGACCACAGCTGAGCAGTGAGCTGACATTTTCAGAGAACTATCTGCAATAATTCCAGTATCTCTTCTCTGAATGGTAATGGCTAATTTAGAGCATTTATATATATATACATATATATGTTTTCTTCTTTTTTTTTTTTTTAACCAAGGGAAAGGTACTTTATACTCCAACCCTCTTCTGCCTCGCTGCTTTGTAAGAACAACTACCAATAGTACCCATTTGAATTTCCATGAGATGAGTTCACTGAGCAGTGATAGGAAATTCTAAATTGTTACAATAAAAATGTTTCTTTTTAGCTAAATGAAGATGAATAATAGGTAGCCTTGCTGACGGTAACATTGCATTTGTTTTCTGCAAGAGGAGAACCAAAAAGATGAAGTGGATCTCTTGCTAGCACGCTATAAAATATTTGCACGTATATTTTAAATGCCTATATAACATTTGTTAGAAAGTGGGCAGACAGACATTCGATTTTATTGTTTTCTGAACACAATACTATAAAGGAAAACAAGAAAGCAAAGGAAAAAGAGGAAAAACTGAAAAAGTGAAATCCTGAAAAACTGTGCTTGGACACATTGCACCCTGATAAGAAGCTCCCCAAGATTAAAGAAAAACAGCACTGAACAAACTAGGTCAAACGTTTGAAAATTCAAGAATCACTGCAAGCATACACCATTGTTTCCTTTACCTTTAAATTTTTTTTACCTAATCTCTTACAGTGTGTTTAACTTGAGTAGACATGTCAAATTAGTGAAGGATATTAAAATCATTTTATTAATATAGAAGAACAGCTACTAGATTATTAGTGTGAAGAGTCACTGTATCAAGAGGGTTTTTGACATTGAATTTCCATGTCATATATACCAAGGAAATATTAACACTATTGACATATACAGAAATTCCAGAATGTATCCTTAACAAACAGGCAGGCTGATAATAAAATCGCATCCCACCTGACATACTCTCAATTTAAACTGGATACTTTGCTGCAGCTTTGTGGGCTTCTTTTTGAAAGCCAGATTATTCACGTTTGGATGCAGTATTGTCTAGTTGTCTAATGCTGACAAGTGATCTTAAGAAAAAATATCAGTATGCAAACACTACGCACTAGGACAGCTTGTATGATTGTGCTAGAGGATTAATAATCCATTAGTTTCCCCATCTTCCACCTCAATGTCTTTCTCACATAACAAAAATATTTGAGGCAACTTTGTCACGAGCAATGTGTATCTTTAATTCTAAGACTTGCCGACAGATGTGGAGCACAATTGTGGAGACAGGCATCAAATTCCATTCAGACCAGATCTAGACAAGAGATTCCTTGCAAGAGTTTGGAGAGGTCTGCATATTGCAGATTTAGACATGCAAATGAAAAAATTCCACTAAGGAAGAAACCACACTCCATTGTCAAAAAAAGCTCTTTCATTATCTTTATGCTTTGAAGAGTTGGCAAATTCATACCACCAAAACAATTAACTCTTTTGTAAGCACAGTTTCTCACTGAGCAAAGAGCTGGCATATCCATACCACTCCTAGTCTTCAGGACTGAGGCTGAACTCCATGAAGATCAGGTGATCTTTCAGAACTAAAACTAAGTAGAAAGGATTGCCCATTTTCAGTCTTACAGACTCAGAGTAATTCCTAAATTTAATGGTAATACAGTGCATAGGAGCATCATTTTTGGTCCTATAGCTCAGAATTAATCTCTCATTATGCAAACTTTTGCACAGGGTGAAGGAAGCATGCAGCATATTTCTAATGAAACACAGCCCAATATAAACCCATTTTTAAGACTAGGGGATATCCATGATTAAGTGAAAGTCTCAGAGGAACAAGAAATGCTTCACAAAGTTAACAACCATGTAATGCTGTACACATGGGAAACACACGTGGTGTTGAAGAGCAAATAGCTATACCCTCATCTGCAAGAACCAAAACATCTTAAAAGTGTTTCTCCTTATTGGATTTATAAACCAGAATGACCAGTTTATACACTGCATGTCTAGAGGTTTGCAGTAACCTGGTCTGCATGCCAGAGTCTTATTTATTTATTCATTCATTCATTTCAGGAAGCCAGAAGAAATTCCAGATTTCATAAAAGATACAGTATGGCCTTGTGTGCAATGGTCAGAGCACAGGTCCATATGCTGGAAGCTCATTCTGTCCTGCGCTCTCTCACAAACACAGTACTTCACAACACAGGTCATACTCTCACGCCTGAATTATAATGCATACCAGTATTTTTTAATTGGAACATGCTAAGCAATATGGTCATCTTTATTATTATATTATTGTATTATGTATATTTTATATATTTTAATGTATATATTATTATATTAAACTTCTAATACAATCCCTATCTTTTCCACAAACCAGTTAAGCATCGAGGCATTGGAGTTTTATGAGGCACCTTGATTGTGTGTATCGATTTGTATATTTGTAAACCACTAGTTATTCCAAATTTCTCTAAGTAGTTATTGCTTTTCTTGACACGGTTACAAAGCAGAGAACTTCGTACAGAGAGCACATAAAGCCTTGAACTCAATGTGATGTACCGCACTGAAAGACAGCAATTACACAGTTCCAGCTAGACTGGAGCAGTGACATTGAGAGAGAAATGGGGGGTGGGGGGGGGGGTGGGGGGAGTGCGGGTGGGGGAAACACCAAACAGTTGTATGAAGATCTCAGTTTCTCTAAATCATAGGACATTCTCTTAGGAAAATAAAGAAATACACATAATGACACAATCTGAAAAACTGCGACTTTGTCTAGCAGTTGCCACTGCCTAATTTACAGTTTTCAGGAAAGATGCCTGTTACCATTACATCTTAAGGTACAATTTTATTTTGCCTCTGTGTTATTAAAAGTTGAATATGGTCCAAGTACCTGCACTGTGTCGGAAAAGAAACCCTAAAGCAATAGCTACTGATTTATTTATATAGCAATATAACTTAATCTAAAAGGACAGGCTGCTTTTTACCCATAAAATTGTGAAAGCTGCATATTTTATAAAGTTGATATCAGAACCTCTTCTTTCAGGTATTTTCAGTTCAACAATAGCTGCAAGCTTTATTTTGCAGAAATCTCAAAATCATTAATACAAAAAGTATGAAATAGACCTTTGGATGCAATTTTTAGCCAACATTTCATCACGGCTGATTGAACTTGTATTGGTGACACAAGTTCAAAAGAGTTTTGGATTTCAGCACTCCATGATGCTTTAACTTCCACATACAAAAAAATTACAAAAAGCAATACCTACCCCATTTCAAACTTGCACAAAACTCTTTTGCAGTATAGTAAGGTAAAATTGTTTCTAAATGAACCCACATGTGTGACAGATGTGTCGATCTGCTGATAGAAGACGACTTAGCATTGTTTTCTCAGTTTTCTGTTTAGAAAGTTAAGAGTCGAGCCGTTAGGTTCCCCCGCAGACCTAGCCCCTTTATGTTTTATATACGAGTTTCTAATTACGCAAATGCTGCAGAAAGGATGGACTCCAGTCTTTTTAAACTTTTGTCAGAGCAGAAATGGACTGTTGCTTCTTACTGAAAGTAAACAGAATATTTGCCTAGTTGCAGTTCACCCACAAAACCAGTTTAGTGCTAAGATTCTTAAAAATGGATGTCTAAAAACTGGCTTCTAAGAGAGTATTTAGTCATCTAAATTACTAAATGGTTTGATCTCTCAGAATGCTGAAAACCTAACTTCCCCCAATGCATTTAACTAGGGCAAATGGGTTCTCAGCACTTAAAAAAAAAAAAAAAAAGAAAAAACAAAAAGGAAAAAAGTAAGTCTGGTTCTTTATGTCCCTCCTGTGTATTAGTTTTCAGTTTACTCCTTTAGCCTCACAAAAATACCATGGAATTTTTACATGGAAGGACGCAATCAAATCATTTTACCGCTCAAAGAGCGCAACTTCAGCATCATATTTACTCTCAACACACAGAACCAATTTTGATTCGAAAGCAGAAATGGCAACTACTGCATCATAATTTCCTAAGGCACCTATGTTTTTCCCTGGAGATATTCTACCATAACAGTGATCACAATAGACTATACTTGTCTTATGAGATCTGACAAGATCACAACCTAAGTTCCTTTGGCTGCGACTATACCTTCTTATATCAGCAAAACACTGCACAGTATGAAGATCCCACTGCTGAGACAAAAGCTAGATCAAACAGAATTTATATGCTGTGCATTGCTCAGGCTTTCACAACTAACTTACTAAAGGATAATGACAGTACAACTTTATTTTGCACTTCCATCACTTAAGCAAATATTAATAAAAGTTACTTAAATATGCAAACATATCATCCACGAGACTGAACAAAACGCATGGTTGGTTGATGTTCATTCAAACAGGGAATTCTCCTCTGAAAGATTTCTGCTCCAAACGCATTAAAAAAGTCAGTCACAGAAAAGTATTAACAAGCAGCATGTATTACTATCCAAGAAAAACAGGGATTGAAGTACAGGATTTTCCAAAAAAAAAAAAAAAAAAAAGATGATGCAAGAAAGGTGTCTTTTCTCCAAAAAAACTTAAAACATAATTTTAGGGAAGATAGAGGCAGTAACCTGAAGTACCTAAAATCATCAAACACCACCGAAAGCACTGCAGAAATACACTGGAGATTCCGGGCAGGGGCCTCTAGGGGATGAAGTCACATTCATTTTCTGGCTCCCTTTTCAGTGTTAACCAGTGGCTGACTCACAAAGTGCTACCCAAAGCCTCTCTGCTGCGGGTACTAGGATACTGCATTCAGCCTTTGCAAAGCATGAGCTAATTAAGAAGGAAAGCAAAACACCAGGTGTGAGGAGTGTCTGCAAAAATCACTTTACAGAAGGCAGCACAATGAAACTCCATACTTAGCTTGAGTACCTAATACTGACAAGAGAAATCCATATGTATGCACCCACGCGACAGAGAAAGTGGGGTTAAATGACCACAAAACACAAAGGAAGCACGAAACTCCAGGAGGAGGAGTAGGTTGTTTCACTAGGAAAATTGAGACAGAAGTCAAACGAGAGAAAATGAGAAATGAGAATCAAGCAATGGTGAACTTGGAAAGAACAAGTTTCTCGTTCACAAGAAACAACCTCCACAAAACACGTGTATCTGTGCCTGTCACATGCTGTTGTGCTGCTGAAAATTTAATACCAGCGTATATTCCAGGGAAAAAAAAAAAGGAGGATTATAAAGATCACTCCAGCTCAGAAAAGGGAGCAATGATGCTGTTAGCTAAACTGAACCCAGACCTTCCTCCAGAACATGCCCAGAGGAGAAAGCACGATGCAGGAGTGAGAACATCTGGCACAATCTGAATTCCACCCCTCTCTCTCTCATTAACTGCCTATATGACTTGGTGACTAAGATACTTTTGCCACCTCTTTTGTAAAGCAATGGTTAGAAAGGTGTTCTGTCAATGCAGAACTCATCTAGTATCATAAAATTCTTTACCAACAGACAAGAATGGGAAAGAGACTGGATTTGGAATATTTGCACCATTTGATACAAGAAGGTAAGAATCTAAAAAAAACCTGACATCTGTCACTGTTAGGTGGCAGGTAAACATTACGACATGCTGAACACCACTGACATCTCAGGGATAGCTCGTATGGACAAGAGCTAGCAAATAATCAAGAGACAATTTGAAAGGGGTTGCTGGTAATCACTTAATGAGACAAGGAATGGCCGAAACAAGTCTGACAAAAGCCCATCGGGAAAGTGATGGATGTAAACTTATTGTCACAGGTTAAGCATCAGACAGACAATCGCCATAAAATCGTTTGGAAGAAGGTGTCAGGAGGTACAGACTCAGACATTAGCTTCACAGAATTTCAAGAAACAAAAAGATCAAACGCTTTTATTATTTAAATGAAGACATACTTCACACATCAAATAATATTCCTGCTCTAGATACTCTCTCTAACCCCTGCAAAGGCATTTTCTGTCTTCATTGACTGTTTGCTAGCAGAACATCCCTATACGGAGTGGAAAAGACGAGGTTCCTGGCTCCCCTGCCTCTTGCCCCCCACGTCCTATAGGGCAGGGGAACGAAACAAAGTGATGTAAGTACTGCTTGCACATCGTTTTGATAAAGACTATAATTCCAGACCTTTTAACATCTTTCATTTAAGGGGCTCAAACCCAATCACTGTCATTAGCAATTGGTGTCTCATGTGTCACTTCTGTGACACGTGACAAATGTCAGCGAACAACAGAAAATACTGTTGCAGAGAAGAGGTATATGCCTTTCCAAAGGATCCCAGAACCATGTTGCACAAGTGCTGAAATCAGCACTAAATTAGCATTAGAATAATTAAGTAACTTTTTCCCACAGAAGACTATGGAGTTTTTGATTTTAACTGCTCCTCAGAAAACCTGAACACACAGACAGAGCCTGCAGCATCACGGTGATAAATTCCCTGGAGGAAATCTCCTGCCACAAGCTCCCATACATACAGATCGGATGTCAGCTCCATCTAATCTCCATCTTACAGCGACAGAAGCAGGATCCTTATGCGTAACAGTCACAAGCACTCCAATGCCACAGAAAGAGATCAGTGAATTCAGATGTTAAAAATTAATAGTAATTTGAATAGTTAAATATTAATAGTTTAATTTGGAAGGAGAAAAAAGGATTTCTTTTGATACTAATTTGACCCTGCATCCTAGGTGACCGCACCATGAAGATGACAGGTGAAACAACTCAGTGTAACAAAACAATTACCTGGAACCACAAATTGAATTTCAATGGGATACCTCACACCGCTACAACCCAACGAAGTCATTTTGTGGGGCACACCTCACTGGGTTCACATGCAGTTTAGAAAATTAATAGGATAAAAATGTGTTTCAAATATTTAACAAGAGGCAAGATAAGGTCAACCAGGAATAATCTTATAGCTGAAAAATTATACATCTACAGTATTGATTCTTTTAACTCTCCTGTAATGAGAGGAAAGTAATCTTTTTCAACGAGAAAGAGCTTTTCTAGTTGATACATGTTTGGCATCCTAAAAAGTATTCACACTGGGAAAGATGAATGATATGTCACTAGTCCTGTCACCAGTGACCGTACCAACCCTGGCAAAAGTGCCGTATTTCCAAAGAGCTTACAAAGAGCAGCCATGCAAAGTAGGAAGAAAAGTTCAGCTGAGTTAACCCTATGAGAGACCTGAACGACAACACATAATGCAGCCTAGCATTAAATTCTTACTTCCAACAAGAATTGTGTCTAGACATGGTGCTTCAGAAATAGTCTGACACCAGCAGGTCTCTGCTGGAGGAGTGACCATGAGGGAATATAAAGAGAAAATAAGCATCAGGAGATCCCTCCTTTCCTTTTCACCTAAAAATGTGAATAAATAACTGCAGCACAATAAAGGGGAAACATCTTAAAAATTGGCTATGTTTAACATGGACAAATGATGGCTTAAGATTAGCCTGTAGCATTCTGTAGTGAAGAGTCAGCTACACAAGGCATTTGCTAACTTCAGTGTTTCTCTGAAACTTCACTAGCCCAAGCACCCATGGGAAAGTGGTACATTTGGACTGGGTGAACCAATGGTTAGTTCCAGACCCAAAATAATTTCCATCTTTTCTTCCTACCACAAAGAACACTGACAATTTTTGGCTCATGATCCTATTTTCTATTCTCTTTCTGAACAATTAATGGGGAAGATTCATATTTTAGGTTTATTCTCTTTGAAATACTTACTTGGCATTATTACAGACTGTGACTTTGTGTTGTAAGGTTTTCAAAAATCCTTTCAAAAAGAAACATTTATTATTCTGTGATGTTCACTGAGTGCTATTTCTTGTTTGAGAAGTCACAGTGTAGGTTGTATAATAATAATAGAGCTATCAAAAAGGATCATTAGCTACAGCAGGATTACCACCTCATCTTGGGACAGGCTTTTCTCATTTTCTGTCTAGGCTGGAGGGGATCACCACATCTCTGATCAATGCTGGTATGATAACCATTGGGCCAGCCATAGAAATATAACAGATTAAAAGACGATAAACAGCACTAAAGGAAAAAAAAAAAAAAAAAAACTGAAAATGGGGTGGTCCTGAACTACATGTACAAAGGAGGAAACCTCATAACTCAGATTTGTATCAGCTGTACACAGAAAGAGGAGGCAGCATGGGAACAAGATACAAAGTAGTTTCATTTGCCAGTAAGAAAAGATACAGGAGGACAAGGCCATGGAATGTAATATAATAGAATGCAAATAGCTTTAGATTCTCTGGAAAAAAAAAAAAAAATGAGCTAATGAGTAACAAATGCAACTCAGTACAAAAAAAAAAAAAAAAGAGGTAATATTGAGGCTCAGAAAGAATAAATTCGAACGAAAATTGAGATGAACTAGAACAGAATATTTAACAGTATTTTCTGTAAAGCAAAACAAAAGCATATACTTCGTATGCTAACTGAAAACACAAAAAAATGCAAGAATGTGTCTCTACAAGAATGACCGTAATTCTTACAAAGTTTTGCGTATTCTTTCCAGCTGTTATAAAAGAAAGATGAGATAGCATTTAAAAAGCAGAGGAGAATCAGGAGCATCCTTGTCTGCACCAATTCACAAATGTCAAGAAACTACAGAAAAAAATGTAGACATCATCATTATACAATGTCTGAAATTGATATTTCCCTAAGGCTAAACTTTCCTGCCCTCCCACTGCAGTTACATGCAGTTTAAGGGTTATCATTTGAACTGTTACAGACAGAAAATTAAAAAAAAAAAAAATTAAAAATTAAAAAAAAAGGAGAAGTTTACATATATTTACAGGAGCAAAAAATCACTGCAATACGATTTTGTGCGTGATCTGTGCTTCATTGTAAAACTAAGGTAACCGATTCACAAAAATACTAAGGGACTCAATGCACTCTTGTTTTGAAGGATCTTGAATGATTCAAATGGAAATATCTTAGGACCGTAATTATTATTGTTGTTGTTGTTAAATAGTCTCTGGCTGTTATTCTCCTTTGACTGTTGCTTCTAACAGACTGGTTTAAGTCGCATCGAGTTCGCCTAATCTAATTAGATTAGATATTTCATAATAACCTGACTGCCTTTCCAGACACAATTTTACTTTTATCATCTGTTAAGTAGTCACATTTTTATATTAGATCTTAAAATGCAAGGACATTGAAAATAATGTATTGTGGCCAACTGAAATTACACCAACAAATAGCATTTGAAGGATTTAAACAGATAGCAGCAATTATCCTCCTCTTTGTGGAGCATGAAAGTGATAAAAATGATTATTTTTCCAAGATCACTATAATACTCATGTATCTACTTAACTTTCTTCCTTGGAAGGTCCCATTTGTTTTCTTTAAAGAAATGAATAAAAAGATTTAAAAGATTATGATTACTCAGTACTTATGAAAAAAGGAATAGCAGCGACGACAAAGGTATGTAAAATGAGTATCAGAGTGTAGAAAACTCTCTTACGCAACACTAATATAAAAGGCTCTCTTTCTTGGTGACATTAAATGGGAAAAAAATCAGGGTGGACAGATAGAAACAGCCATTTTACGGAACAGGTCTAACTGATAAAAGACTTTAGATGGTACTGAGTTTAAGTCCAATAATATTCAAAATAGTATCCCTTTAATGTACATGAATACCATGAATAGTTTCACAAGCTAGGATTTAATTATAAAACGATTGATTGTTATGGTTCAAGGCACAAAATGATCATTAGATGGAACCAAGGAAAGAGATTCCTTCTATGATGTATTAGAGTTCCAGGGAGGCCTACGTTTTCTCTGAGGCAACCAACTTCGCTGTCAGAGAATAAATACGAGGTCAACTGCAGTTCAAGATGCCAGGTTCTAATAAAAAGGCAATTAATTTTATCTGAAAACAAGCAATAATCATGGATTTTAGACTGCTATCTGAAGAGATCTCGGGTAGGAAGGCATCCAGGCTTATTGTACACAACAACGGGCCTTCCAGCTTACACCACTTTAATTATTTGTTCTTCAGGAGTTCAGCTGACAGAAGACCAAGTTTACGCTCAGTTTGGTTGTGGGAAGGAGGAAAAGTGGGAGGTCGGCCTCCTCGCCTTCATCTGAGGCTAGCTGAACCACTTCACGCAGCAGTACGGGACTTCTCAAATTTATTCACGCAGGTGTTAGATGAGAGGAAACTCTGAACATGCACTCCATACTCTTCTTCCTGCTAATTCTTAGCTAACATAGAAAGGGCAGGCGGTGCGGTTACCTATGAATGATGCAAATGTAGACATCATTGAAGGCAAAAGAATAGCATGCACTTCGAAGATTAGTTTTGCATTTTTCTTTATCAGAAGGCATTGAGTAAAAGGAATTTTCTGATTGCTTTGCATTAGAAAAGGCTAATGTGTTCAGTCGAACTATATAAAGATTTAACATACTCAATGAACAAAAATTATAATCTTTCATTTTAGGCAAAGCAAGCAATTGGGCAGAAATTATTAAATCTTTCGTAACAGTGGAGAGGACTGTTAGTTTTAGTTTCTGCAATGCTGATCTTAAAGAGCTTACACAAAAGTTTTGAGAAGCAATGTAAGTTTGCCTGTGCAGTGTGCTGGACTAATTCAGTACTTCTATATCATTTTCAGGCTACTCAATGCCACACCAGGTGGACAGAAGTTTGGGTTTATTCTTCCCATGGTACTTTTTGTATCTTATCTTTACAATGTTTGTTTCTAAAAGGTAACATCACATTGAATTGTGAATAATCAGAGAGCGAAAAAACTATCACAGGGTCTTCAGACCCCCATTGCTTATATGGCAAATCTCATTTCTGTAAAAATGCACATCTAATACTAGGAATTAATAATAATTAATAGAAACAAGGTAAGAAACACCACCTGTGTAAATTTCGTAGCTTAAAAAAGGGACTCTAGCTTAATATTGCTAAGACTTAATTGAACAACATGAAAAAATGGTTCTGAGACGATTGCCCAAAGTGGTATTTTCAGAAGATATAGAAGAAAAGATAAGGTCAGAAGACCTTTCTCTGCACCAAATTACTGTGGTCATAGAGCTGTCAACGAGGAGAAACACAAGCAGGATTCATTAAAGAAATCATTGGAAAACGTCCTCCATGCTAGCAATTCACTTTTTTTTTTAAAACACTGTAAAAGAGATGTGGCTTTTTTTTTATAAGCAACCTTTGTTCAGAAAGTAGCTTGCACTTTTAAATCCATTTAGAAAAAAAAAAAGTCTGAGATATTAAAAGACTAAAATAGTAACAGCCCGAGGTCCAGCTGTTTACAGAGTTAATGCCCTCAATCACTACCTAAACTTGCTTAATTTCTATTCCCATGTAGCAGATAGAAAGGAGAGACAGAAAAGTTCATCAAATCAGAGTCCAAAATATATATAGGATGGAGTCCTTCCAGAGAGTCGCTGACAACCCATTACCCACATTACCGTTCACAAAGAGAAAAAACTTAAAATTTTGCAGCAGATGCTTAATACTTTGCAGGCTCAGATCCAGCTTGACAAGTTTTACTTTTGACTGGAAAGCCAACACATGCCCGCAGTAGCATCCAGTAGCAACCAGCAGCTCAGCATCTGGCAAAATCTTTCCAATAACTTGAGTAGTTCTTAAGTCTTATCCTGACTTTCTGTAAGGCAGATTTACATATTGACTTTATTTGTTTAGTATACAAATCGTGAACTGTTAAGAGTTGCATGATGCTAATAAAGCAGGAATAAGAGCTTTTCATTTTGGCAGTGGTTTATCCTTAAGCCATCTGTTGCTGGAAAACCTATATAACCAGGACAAGCTACAGCACAGGATTCAAAATTGATCTGTTAATGTCCTTCAAGAGCTGTCTGAATGTACTCATATGCCAAGCACAATAAGCACTTAACCTTAATGCAGCATTAGTTTCTATAGTTCTCTATTTTGCTAATCTGTTTTAAACTCAACATCTCAAGTTAACTGTGTTAAGAACACTAAGCTTTCCATTGGAACAGAAATTTGGACTATAAAGGCAGTTAACCCATTGAAATAATGTAAGGAAGTCATCTTGACAGACTCCAGAAAAAATATCAGGTAAGGGCTTCATATTTCAAAAGAAGCATTAATTCATTTTGTCAGTGAATTAATTATCCTGTTTTCTGCAGCACGAAAACAAAATCCACGTAGGGTAATAACTGCTCTTGGTCCCTGATCCAATTTATGGATCCTGACAGGCAGTCTAATGGCACAGATGATTTTTAATAAATCAACAATCTCAGAGCAACAAATCAAAAGCAGCAGCAACTTAAGAGACTTCAGAATCCAGTTGACAGGAGACCTAAATAACCATATATAGTTTGATTTCTACCAGCTATAAATCCAGCCTCTGGATTTTGTGGATTTGTAGATAACCTCACTTTTACCAACCTCAGCGCTCACTGTTACCTGACTGTTTAGCCACGTACCTCTTTTATATGAAGCCACACATTAGCAAAAAAACAAAAACAAAAAACACCACCACAAAAAAACCAACCCTCCCTGCTAATTTTCACAACTGAGTTTCTTCCAAGTCAAAAATGCTTATATGACTATTTATTGACAAAACATATGCAAAAGGCTGGGTCCTTGAAAAAGAGGCCTGCATATATTACAGACGAGAACATTAAAGGGTCGTTAAATTCTGCAATCTCATTATAGCTTTTTGTTTCCAAGGTTCCTTTAAAAAAAGTTACATTTCAAATTCCATTAATGCCTTGGATTAAGTCTTTCCAGATGACTTTTTATACTTCTTCAGTTTCTCTGCAGTAAAGAAGCCTCTTGCTGTCTTTACAAGTATCATCAATAACGTTCAGCTGTGGATACTCAATCACTTGAAACTGGTCATAAGTTTTAGCAATCCAGATGGAACAAAGGTGCTCTGCTGCCCTTAAAAACAGTCCTTTCTGTTTCTTCTGGAAGCATCAACCATGAAAGACAGCACATGTGTTTATATGTTTCACTCTGCCTGATGCCCTAAGCAAACGATTCTGTAAGATCTGCTATTTCTGTTACTGTCACACATTTCATATCAGCCAGGAGTTTTATTTAACTTTTTTTATCATTATTATTATTATTTTCATCTGTAACTTCTTTACTTTAATAGTCCCAGTTGGTGGTTCAATTCTGACAGCAGCAACAAGAAAAAATGCAAAGGAACCTACATCATCAGTTGCCATATGCATCCTACTTGAGCTTGCAAGAGTTAAGAGGCCAGAACTGGGCAGAGAAGAGTCACTTGGACTGTGGATTTTGAATCTTCACTGATGAGTAGAATAAACCTAGTTTCCTAAGTGTGGAGTGATCAAAAGATTGTAGTAAGTGATTTTAGCACGCCAGGCAGGGAAACAGGGAACTGAATATGCAGAGCAAGATTAGATGGGAGTCTGCCTTCTTGCTTTTCCTCATTCTGTTGTGAAGTGCATCCAGACACTGCAAAGCCAGGCAAGATAACTATTTACCTTTCCTATTCATAAATCACTTCTAATTGATGATTTTGCATAATGCATCACAGGGTTTGTGGGACTCTTAAAAGCATGTAAAGAGTGAAGTAAAAGGACAGAGCATTTATTTAGCTTTGTACTGAGCAGACACTACTAGCACATGCAAAAAAAGACAATAACATTTTATGTTGTAGTGGAATGTGATTACATTTGGAACGTCTTTGCTTTATTGCAAAGCCATATTTATGGCCTAAGTAAAATACAGGATGCAGTTCAGCACCGGATAGATACCAAGGAATCTATCTGCACGCAAGGCTCCAAAGATCAGAGGGTTCCTTTGCCCCTTTGTGGACTGCATGTGTGCCTAAATATACACATTCTTAATTTACTGTTTGAAGAAGAATTTGCTATGCCAGATATTCCACAGAATACCACTTACATCATTTGTGCTCTTTTTAAAGCAAAAACCAACAAACAAGCAAGCCAAAAACTACCATAAAGGACAAACGTTGGTAGATAGTTCAGCATTGCGAAAGCTTATATACTTTAAATTTTGTGAAACAGAACCCTCCGTTACGAGAAGCACAAAGCAGACTAAACCAAATCCCTAGGATTCTGAAAACATGGCAACTTTTCTTCACCATAAATAAATAGGAAAAAAAATATTTTACCCTTACAGGTTATTAAGCTGTCTCTCCGTGGACATCCTTATCCCTTGCTTGGCAGCCCCGTTTTCTGGCCCTTCTGCTATTATGTATCATAACAGGAAAGCCTTCCCCAAAACACCTGATTATCTCAGTCTAGCAGCATGAACCGTATTTTCTAAAAATAAACTTTATTTGTAAACTCTGAAAAGAAAAAAAAAAAACCTAAGTACATAAAAATGGCAATAGATTATTCTAATGGGAGTACGATTAGCAAGACTAGGTCCTTCATTTGTCTAGCTCTGTCCCACTTCTCCGACAATGAAGAATAAGAGTTATTTCTGGGAGAGTCAGAAAAATCCCCAGTTTGAGCAATTATTACATGCATTCATGTGACTAAGTAGAAGTTTCATACTAGGAGGTAAAAAGCCTACAGTGGAAAGCATGAAAATATTAACTACAAAGTGATAGATCAAAGCACCTCTCTTTCTCCCCCTCCCGGGACTATTCCCAAAGGCTATATCTCTTAAGGACCAAGCAAGTCTGCTTGCCAGTGGCAGCTCCTCTACACCCTTTAAAATTATTTCACAAACGTTTCAGAAAGGCAACACTACCAGATTTATGTTTATTCACTGATGTTTGCAAATCCAGAAATAAATTTAGGATAGCTAGGTTATCAGACATACTAGCATTCACCTGCAAATATTACCCATAACATATCTTTATATTCTTATTCACAGACAGAACATAAAGGTCCTCCAAAACCAGAACGAGATCACCCAAAAGGACAAACCACAGTGCACACCTTCAGAGCAACAGAAACTCTGCCCCGTCCCCCACCCCCTAGCACACACATTTCTGCTGAAAAAAAAAAAAACCACCCCACACATTTTTTAAGTTATCTGGGAAACTGCAGAACCAGCAAAGCAAAAGACATACAACGCACATCTAAACAGGGCTTACACAAAACCCGAGCCACTTCAAAAAAATAACAGATGCCCATCATTGAACCAGGGTCCTAAGGTCTTTTCAGTATCAAAGATTGCTCAGAAGGTGATTCTTTGATCACCTGTATACAGTAATTGATACTCAAGAATCAATAGTTGTTAATAAAATATTAGCTTTCTTGCAATCAATATGCACACTTGTATGAAATATTCAGCACAGGTCTAAAAATGAGGTCATAGCAAAGTAAGAAATATTAATATATTATTTCTTTGTGTATAAAATACACCTTTAGATTGAAAAAGGAAAAACCAAGGCCTGCAAGAGCTTTGTCATATATATTTCATACTGTCAGAAAAGCCCATCAGACGTAAGCACCATGAACTTCATGGAAAATTTTCAGTTGAGCTTAACAAGCTTTATATAATTCCTTTGTTTCAGAAATAAAGGCCTTACTCGGGAAATGTAAAATCCAAGCAGCAAATACAAAGATACAACAGCAGAGCAGCGAAGTGCTGCACATTTCACAGATAGGCCCGTTGTTCCTTGGCAGACTAGTCTCATCCACCATGACACACTGCCTTTCAGGAGGAAATCCCCAAGTTACACACTTGTCAAATCCAAGTTGGTATACTGCGAGTTCCTGGCCTTTCTAGAGGTCCAGCGATCGCATCCCTGACCATTTCCACCATTCCTTAAACCAAAGTGGTAGGAATTTGGCACTCCCACGTTCCAATGTGAATGGGCTTCTCTTCCTCTGCATGGGATTTCTTTGGGAGAAATGCATATGTATGTGCCATACACTGTACAGATTTTGGTCACAGCAGACTCCAGATACTACACACTGCAAGATACACACATGCATATTGGGAGGAGCATTTCAGCCTTTTTACCTAGTGCTTTCCAACAGTAATGTGCTCATTACTACTGAAATCAGACAAGCCATATAACCCATTCAAGCACCAAAAGCAACCACTATAGAGAGCCTGTATCTGGCGATTAGTCACCCATCTGACATTTCTTCTTCGTCTAGCTGAACAATGTGTTTGGACAGAAAAAGAGGATATAGCAGGGAAAACAGAAAATTCCTAGCCAGCGTGGTCAGCGCTGTCCCTGGCTAACCAGCCTGTGGCAGCAGACATTAACACAACCCAGGACTCTGAGCATAAATATGGGAGGTTTAGGCCACATCTGCCTGTCTGACTTGCCGACCCCATGCACACTGCACCTCTTACCTGGGATCATTCTTTAAAGCATCTTCCTTGACCTACACCAACAATCTTGCAGCTGAACGCAAAAAAAACTTTTGTGAGATACCAAAAGTTTGGGGGGACAGGCCCAGAACTTTCTGAAGGGAAAACATCGAGTTATGACGAAAACCCCCATAGAATATTTTTGTACTGTTCAGCCATAAACCTAAAAATAGGCTTTTAGGTTACAGATGAGAAGAATAAAGCATGAAAAGATATTTTAAATATTAAAAAGGACTGCAAATAGAAAGGTCGAAGCATTCTCCGTGTTCACTGAGAATATGACAAGAGGTGACAGGCTTAAATTGTGGCAAGGGAGATTCAATGTAGCCAGTCAGCAAACCTTTCTCAATGGCTCGGTAAGTACGGGCGGGGCGGGGGGGCAGCGAACAAAAAGGGTATCGAGGAATTTCCCTCACTGAAGTTGTTTGGGTTTTTTTAAGAACAGGTAGGACAAAGGATGTTTCAGGGTCCATGGATCCTGCCTTGAGGAGGAGTGGTGAACCAGATGCCCTTCTCTATGATTCAGTTACTTCCATGATTTAGCAGGAGAGTTCAATTCCGTGGCTGAAGAACAAAGAGTTTGTTATGAACTGTTTCTAGAAACAGAATACAGCATGGTGGAATTTTTTGCTTGTTCGGACAGAGAAGATGACAAACCCTGGCTGTTAGAGCTCCAAAAAGACCAGAAATTGTTGAATAAACTCTTTCCCAAAACCAGGTTACACTCCTGAAGGCATTAACGCTTACTGTGGAAGCAGATGACTAAAACATGAGAGCTTTTTGCTTCCAGCCACCGACATCGATCCTGCAGGCCCTGCACGTTTTCAAGATAGCATGTTCCCGCTAAGAAATTAGTGTGGTGGCTCTCATTTCATCTCTCACCTCATGGACTGTTTGTAGTAATTGCTAGATTTAGGAAAGAGATGAAGAATTTGTGGGCCATAGAAATGGATTTAGTCCTATTGTATCAAGGAGAAATCCTGCCGTAAGAGAGCTCAGGACAAATGCTGACCAGGTGATGTGGAAAGGCTTGCCCTTGCTTGTTCTTTAGATAGACAGCTTCATTCGTGGGTCTTGAATGAGTATTAAATCAATATTATTATTTTTAAGCATGAGTTTAATGCTTAAGTTTATGCATAAGCATGAACATGCATATGCAAAACAATTTGAAATACTAGATTCTTGTGATAGCATATATCCCAGCATAAAAGGCTGCAGCTAAGAAATCATGTAAAAATGCTAATTATGCCTAAGTCAAGAAATACAACTATCAGCATGATTTGCGGTCAGCTGTTTAATTAATTTTAGTATTAATAAAGTTACAGAAAATCAATGTGTCAAAAGGACTTGAAAGGATTACCAACTACTCTGGACAAATTAGCAACACTTCCATGCCTAGAGCACAGGAAAGCACAAAGATGTTTAATTAAACTATTTACCAGTGAGGAATTTAAATCACTATAAATATTACATTTTTAGCACATTTTTTCCTCAGATTGAAAGCACTTAGGAGCAAATAATATGCAGTTTCCCAACGGCATTTTTTTAAAGGAAGGAATGTAAAAAATGTTGCAGTTAAATCCAGTAAATGAAGGTGAAGTCAGGAACAAAAGAATCTAACATGGCATTTAAAATTAGAGGACTGGGGAATAACTCAACTCCAAAGTAACAAAAGATGTTACCAAATTGCATGGAAAGAGGAGGACAAGATTTATAACATGAAGGTCACATGGTTACTCAGGGCCCACGCACACTGTGCTTCAATGAACTACTATTGTTTCTTGTGAAAATATCAATACCTATAAAAATAGATCTCACTGTTCACTGAATCGTTGTTGGTATAAGCCTGTGTTTTTCCCACATCTAGTTTTTCTGACTCTGTTTACTAGACTCTCCAATGCTGCCACTGTCTCAGCACAAATTTGGGCAAGATGCTCCACTTCTCTGTGCCTCAGCTTCCCCTTTTCCAAAACAGCAATTAAATATTTATCAGCCTTCTAGGGATGCATTGAGAAACTACCTTATCCATGATAGCACAGCATTCTCTGGCAACACAAAAGAATCATCCTTTTCAGTATTATCATAAACAGAGCTTCCCTATGGCAAGAGTGCACCAGTTATCTTTCTACGGGACTTATCTAAAGCCAAAATGAATGCGACTGAAAGCTTTCTATTGAGTTAACGGGTTTTGAGTAAAGACCTGCGTAAGTATCAGTCATCTGCCGTGGAGTCGCTCCGTTTTTGTTTTGCTGGATTGACTCAATACTCTTCCAGTCTTCTGTTGATTTGTCCTGCCGAGCAAAGAAATGCTCTCTGATGCAGGCAATACCCGCTGGTGCATAGATTACCTGCTGCTGAACTTGGCCAACAGCCCACCGAGGGACTTGAAATAAATGTTTCGGCATTTCAAGGCACCTGGAACTAAACAACATTTCCCTTCACAGTTCTGGCAGCAGAGATGCCATCGACTGCAGTTCAAATGAAAGGGTACTCCTTAACACTAGGAGCTAAGTCCTGTCCTGCCTTTTAGCACCTAACACATAAGGACCTCAGGAAAGGAGAGACCAGCATAGGAGTATTTTGTGCCTGACGAGTTAATACAATCATAGCGTTGTCCATTCAGGTTGGCTTAAGACCAAGTTCCAAATGCATTTGGAAATGACTGAGTGTTGCCCTGAAGATACAGTGCAGTGAGAAGACAAGCACACAAATCAAGATGCAGCTCGTAGAAGGACAACAGGCTGTCCTCGGCGTGTAGAGGACAGAGTGGACTCTGAAGCAGGGAATGCTTCAGAGGAGTGTCTATCGATATATTCATGCCAAGTAAAATCAGGAGGATCCAGATCTGCCTGAGGTCCTTAACCCCAGTCATAGCCATTGTGCTGAACACCTGCTACCTAATTTATAAACGGTGACACATAACTATGACCCCAACCCAATGAATATTTTCACAATGCTTCTTCAAAAATTACGTAGTGCTAGGCAAGATATTCACCAGTGATATCCTTTAGAACAGCAAGATCTAAAGAGGGCTCTTCCCCAAAACATACGTGAAAACTATTCCACCATAGACCCACCTTCACTGCTTACTGACTCACACCTGGGTTTTCATCTAGCAGACAGGTCTGTCAATTCAGCAGCTCCGGGCCATCATGTGAGCAGCGGTAACATTTGTTTACTGACCTCTGTGAACATCCAAGACCCTGTACAGTACTTTGAAAATTCAAGAACGACACCAAAAATACTAACGTTTCTTTCTTGAATGCTAATTTAGTTCAATGGAAAGGAAAAGGGGGGGAAAGGAGGTCAGTAAACTAAATTACAGAAATAGCACTGTCTTTCAAAGAGTGGCTGTATTATCGATGGGCTGCCTAAAAGCTGCTCCTTGGGTCTTTTTCAAACACATACAGTAGTTCTGGGTGGGAGGCCAGTAACCTGCCCTTTGAGATTGCCACTTCACCACTGTGAAACTTGCTGCGTTATTGGTATTATTACAGGGTCAACTACACCACCTTGAACCTGACAGGTAAACTCCAGCAACAAAAATCTAAAGGCATCAATTAAAGCAAACAATTGGAACAACGTCTGTTCTAACCATAGCAGGAAATTTCTGCAGTTGAGTTGCCTTTCACAGATAGGGGAAGGGAAGAAGGGAAAAGCAGGAGAAAGGGGCTGCTGGTTTTTTCTCTTGCAATTGAGATTTCTCAGAACTCTATGTTTTTCTATGCTTTAGGCACAACTTTTCCAATAACATGCTGCAGAAGGGCTTGTTCTGAAAGGCGGATTGGATTCAAAACTGAATGCTAATCCAGAAACCACAGAGGACCAAAGTGAAGGGGCTTATGGGATAACCTGTCAAAATCATTAGGTTTTCTTACTTCCTCTTCTCTACCCATACTGTAAATCAAATTAGCATATAAACTATAGACTAACATTTAAATTCTAAGACTTCTTCTAAACAATATATTTCATTATAACATCAATTTTTCTATAGAATTAAAATACTGAATACTGAAATATGTCCTGTTTCTGCGGTAGATAAGGGCTTGCTTTTTGCAAGTAACATATAATTATTTTAGTGACTCATTGCTTAGAGAAGCCAAAGGTAAAAGTTCTGTGACCGTTACCACACAAAATGAGGACTGAAAAAGGGTTAAAAGCACAGTCCAGTATTCAATCATTGTGCAGAACTGCACAACTCCACAGTGAAATGTGGAGATGGATTCCCTTCACGGAGGAACAACATCTGTCAGCATAGCTTGGTGCATAAAGAGGAGGATGTGGGCATATAGGTCGCGCCACGTTTTGGCAGAACGTGCTGCCAACATACGTTGGGTGGCCAGATACCTTCCCATACTGTTTCTTGAAAAGATGCCCCTGGAGCAAAATGGGCCATGCCATTCTCAAGTCCAAAAGAAGTTTCTTCATTTTGCAAAAGGGCTATGAGTAATACATGCAAATAGAGGAATAAAAATCTCTTGGCACTGTCATTTATAAAGGTCTTTTTTAAGCTTTAGAGCATAATTAGCAAATATTTGTAGGAAATTAAAAAAAATTTAAACCCCAGAAGAGAACGTCCAAGCCCAGTAGTAACTGCACAAAATGAGACAAACAGCTTATTCTTTGAATGACTGCAGGATTTTAGGAAGTTTTCAGTGTCTCACACAGCCCCAAGGAAAATATTGCAAAATAAAGGTATGTTTTTTTAAAGGGTTATCATAGATGTTCAAGGCCAGGAATCTTTATCATGATTACCCTGATTGTCTTCATAGAAAATGCCAGTAGTATGCAAAAACAGATAAGACCTACCTACACGCTTGCCTCGTCATATCAGCGTCATATATCTAGTTATTACACATAACTTATAGCCTATTAAGATGAAACAGCATTTGTTTATTTGATTGAATGGCAATGGGACAGAGAAACTATATATTGTAGCTTCAAACTACAGAAAATCAGACATATACATGCATTTTCAAAATCATACCGGACAACAGATGCAGCCCACCAAAAATAAAATTACAAGATTTTTATTATGTAATTTATAATGCTTCAAAAAGCATGAAACTAAATAATGCACTTTCGAAGCAAACTCCCAAACTGGTACCTTAGAAGTAAGCAACCCAAGAAAACTTATTTTTCAACAAGTAAGCAGGGTAAAAACCTGTGCAAGTCAATAAAATGCTTTAAATCAGTAGACTCCAGTAAATGAGAGCATCTGGAGCAGCAAATCTTGCTGCCATTTTCAGAACGGGCAAGACTGTGATTTACTTGAGAACAGATAAACAACCTGTCAGTGTCACAGGAAGAGACTGAAAGAAGCTTCCTATTCAAGGGTAACTTTTCTTAATAAAACTGTCTTTCACTCAACAACTTAATTAACATTCAGAGCTCAAAGCTCTAGGAATAGGGGAGCAGAAAAACACTAATGTACCTTTCATGGTGAGCGGAGGTTAAAGTTATTGCTAGGCTGACTAACCTGTCACAAAATACCATGGATGAACCTCAACACACCAGGTCTTTTGCTTGTGTGAGACTGAATATTGGTTATTTATTAAAATAGCCACTACTTAATTTTAAATCATAGTTCAGAATTTAATATAATTGTAGACTTCATACAGAATATTATTTTAGTCACTCTGTCGCGGTGACTGCATTTTCTACACAACCAGCACAGCTTCCAACACAGCAGCTTCTTACTGATAACCATGGGAAGCTCCTATTCCACAGTTCTCATGATCAGAGATGGGAAATATTACTCAAAAATTGTTTTTAGAGAAAAAGTTTCATCAACACCAAAACAGTACAAATTAGTTTATTTTGAGAAAGATGCAGAATTATAAGAAAACACACTGGAAGCCGCATATTTAAAATTCAGCAATATCCAAATTAATTTAATTTTGCTCAATTCAAATTTGGCCTAGCATTTCAATATTCCCTTTGTATCTTTTTATAAAGATAAAGCCCTCCAGATAAAATTGAAATATTTCACTCGGCTCCAAAATTTTTTCTGACTTACGGCTTCCACATATC